>NC_062571.1:49588364-49895945 GCF_022837055.1 Prionailurus viverrinus | reverse complement strand
CCACTAGTCTCTCTTCCAACTTGTCCTTAAAATACACATGAAAGTACAGAAAATCACCAGAAAACAACACAAAAAAAAAAAGCCACAGGAACACTGTCAACAATTGTTAGCCTTGGGAGGGATTTTTATTATCTTCAGCAACAATGAGACAGATTTCAGGAGCACAATTGATGACATTTTCATTGTTAGCGGCTCAGTTGGCCAGAGGTAGGTGAGAAGAGGCCTTGGTGTCCCCCCTCCCCCAAGATCTGAAGAAGCTGTGAAGCCAGCAGAGTCTTGAAGAGCATCCCCATCCTTGCCTCCCTGCCCATTGCAGTCTGGGGGAGATAAGGTGAGAGCCTCGAGCATGTCACAACAAATCCTGAAAGGTGTGGTGCCCAAAGACCAATGCTGCAGACAAGGCTGAGGGAGGAAGAGCATCATTATGTCTTCTGTGCACTGTATCTGGTGGAAGAAAACCAAGCCCCTCCCCTTATTTGTGAGGACATAAATTGCCCCTAAGTGCGTCAGAGAACCTGACCATCCTTAGCCCCCCAAATGAGTACCAGCCACCAAACCACTGACATTGGGACAGGGGCATGAACCAACTTAGCTCTGCAGGGGACATTCTCCAGGGGACCAGGGGATCCATAGAAGGACACAAATGGTAAAATTGTGATGCATATCTATTGTCAAGGAGATCTTTACAGAGGATGAATATACCAAAAGAACAGAATCACTGGAGAACCAATGAAAAGCTCTCAACTGAATGAATACACAGACTACATTTGAAAACACAACTTTTGAACTATTTATTGTTAGGAGGAAATAAAAAAATAATTTAAAGATCAATATTTCATGATCTTTGTGAACTTGAAGAATATGTGAGGTTATTGAAAGAGATCAGGAGGAAGACAAAGCAACAGGCTGAGATATGAATTCAGATTAGAAAAAGAATTCAGGGGCACATACGTATCACAGCAGAGCTAAAGTCTATCAGTGTCAGTGAAAGGAGGGATTGAACCAGCAGAAAAATGCTGTAATGTCGAGGGCAAACTTAAATTGCTCTCCTAGAATTCACTGAAAAAGGACAAAGGGATGAAACTAATAGGAAGAAATAGAACAGTTACCGAACCTAATAAAAGAATCAATCTTTGAATAATGTGGCTATTGTGAGGAAGAAATAGAAACATTCAGAAAGAAGCAATATCCAAAGATACAAGGTTTGAAAACGTCTCTGACCTGGGAAAATATACTTGGTTTGTAGACTTACTTAAATAATGATATTTATTATCTGCTATGAAAAACCCAAACCCAACCAATTGTAGATACATCCTCATAATCTAATCAGTGATTGAAAACATTTTTTTAAATGTTTTTATTTTTTTATTTTTGAAGGAGAGAGAGACAGAATGCGAGCAGGGGGAGGGGCAGAGAGAGCTGGAGACAGAATCTGAAGCAGGCTCCTGGCTCTGAGCTGTCAACACAGAGCCCGATGGCGGTGGGGGTGGGTGGAGCTTGCACTCACTGAGTGGTGGGATCATGACCCGAGCTGAAATTGGATGCTCAACTGACAGAGCCACCCAGGCACCTCTAGTCATTTAAAAGTAGGTATAAAAGTATCGAATCTGAGCACACATGTTGCTCCGGAAGGAGCAAAACACCCATCAGGATAATGTACGATTATTCATTCACAGCAGTAAGTTTTGGAAGACAATGGGGCAACTTCTAAGTTTTCAGAGAAATTGTGTTTATTACCCCTAATTTGACTTTTATATATTAAGGCAAAACCATTTTTATATGCAAAGGCTCTGAAAGTATGCTAAACCTTCTACTATTCGAACGGAAAGCAGAATCAAACATTAAGAACTCCAGGATGGAGAGGTCAATTGGTACATGTCTGCATGTTATCGATTTGAATGGAAGAGCGGGAGATCAGAAGGAAGGCTAAAGATACCGAGTAAATAAACAGTATCACTTGATAACAATGGCATGGCTCTTGAATTCTGGTGGAAGCCTGCAGACTGAGAAGTCTCTCTGGGCGGGCACAGTTTAGAAGCCAGGATGAAGACAAATAGAATTCCTGCTTTTATGAGGTACACATTCTAAATAATGCACTAGAAAACAAAGGCATCGATAGGACCATTTTCAGATAATAATGAAGCCACAAAGAAAATAGCACGAGGTAAACTGATGGAGAGGAGTGGAGCCACTGGAAGGCTCCTGGATGGCAGTGGTCGAGACCTCAAGGAGGTGATATTTGAGCTGTAGGGTGAGAGTCAAAGGTACCATTCCCAGCATGCTCCTGGGGAGGGACTTTTGGTAGCCGGGACAGTGAGTGCAAAGGCCCTGAGTGGGGAATGAGGCCGGCACTTCCTGGAGGGAGAGAGGTGGAAGCCAGTGCAGCTGGAAGGTGGTGGAGAGGGGCAAGGTGAGGGCCGATCATAGGGCCCTGGGTGCCAAAGTGAGGTGCATGGATTGTACTCTTACAGCCACAGGACATTGTTGAAGGGGAGTCTGCACAGAACAGTGGCACTCTGATACCGTGTGCAGGGCAGGCTGCAAGGGCCTGCACAGATTCGGGGAGCCCAGGGCAGGGGATTGGTTGATCAGGGGATGGGGAAATGTGGGCTGATGTGGGTTATGCTCTGAAGTGACAAACCTCGCTTTGGGCTTGAAGGAGAGACAGGAATTCATAACTTTCTCAGTCTTTTGGACTGAGCAGCTGTGGGGCCATGTTCTGAGATGGGGAGTGGGGAGAGAAATCTGTTTGTGAGGGCGGAGGAATATTAAGTTTCTCTTTTGGGCATGCTAATTTGGAGATGCTAACTGGGCAGTTGGATAGGAGTCTGGGGGAGAGGTCTGAGCTACTAATGTCACTTTGGATATCACTAGCTTGGTATTTTAAGCTGTGGGATTTGAGGAGGGCGTGGGCCTGAGCCCTACCTTAATCCAGTGTTTAGAGAAGGAAGAACAATAGAGCCCAGCAAAGGAAGCTGAGAAGGGACAGGCATTTGGGAGGAGCAAAATCCAGAGATGGCCAGGTCACAGAACATTTTCAGTTAGAAATGTATTTGGCTTCTAGTAACAGAAACCAAACATAGTAATATCTGGAATCAGATAGAAGGGGATTTCCCCTCTGCCATGTGAAAGGTGAGATGCGTGTCCAGGAACAATATGGTGGCCCCACAGATATCAGGGACACAGGTATCTTCTTTCTAAGTCTTGCTACCCTTAGCTTGTAACTTCTTCTTCAAGGTCAACTCAGAGCCTGTAGTGGCTGCTGAAACTCCAGCCTTCACATCTCCATCCTCACACCTAGAGAGAGGAGAGACAGACTCGTGCTACTTGTCAGTCTCCCTGCTAACCTGCTTTCCTGAAAGTTCCACTCACAACATCCACTTATATCTCCTTGGCCAACTCTGTTTCAGGGAGGCTACATAACATAGTTTTTCTGACTCTTAATATCCTCATTACAAAAATGGGGAGTTCTTCACTCATTTGTGTTTCATTTCCATGTATGCACTCATTTATTTGTGAACTATATCAAGCATCAGGAAGATACTGCTTAATGCACTGGGGCCTGGTGATGGGAGTAGTGACCCTATTCCTGACCACTGCTGAACACTGACCATATGACAGGTTAGGTGCAAAGTGCTATGTGTTTAGTACTTTACTTTATGCTCACCGTGACCCTGTGGGCTGCTTTGGCTCTCATTTCTGCGGGAACACAGCAGGCTTGTTGGGGGTGAGCCTGACGGTGTGCACACTTCGGTGCCGTCAGTACCTGTGGGGCCAGCGCGGTGGGCCTGCCTCCTCCCACAGACCCTGTCACAGGCAGGCCTTGCAGACTTGCTGACGACGGGACAGCTCTGTACAGGGCGCAGGAAGCGTCGGAACAATGAATGGCTGTAGCCTAGAGGTCTGGGCACGCCCACGGAGATTTCCCCTGTGTGTTCTGGAATGTTGAGTATGGTTGACCTTGCCAGTGGTTTACGAAACACCTTAAAAATAGTTTTTACCTAGAGGTAAAATATGGCCCCGATTCTTGTACGTACAATGACCATTGTGCTTGTCGATGACTTCAGCTACAGTTGTTTGAAATCAGTATTATACTCACCCAGAATACTTAATAGTTTCCCCAGCAAGCACCAGGTTTCTGAGGAGAATTTCCTCCACTGGTACAAGGAAACCATGTCTTACCCTTAAGAGGCGATGGATAAAATTATCCTGATTACGAAGAAATTGTCCTGTGCATAAAATCTGCCGATTCCATTGTGTAGACACCCTCATTTTTCTGAGTCTGACCTCACTCAGCTCCAGTCCTTGCTCTGGGACGCCCCCCTGATATGGTCAATAAGAGGGTTCCTTCGCACCAAGTCAGGCCTAGTCTGGCTCTGGCCTGGACCTGAATCTTCCTAACTTTATTCCTGAACATACGGAAGGGACCTGTTTTAATTTTTACGTTACCAGCAGACAGAAAGGCGGCAGCCTCCTGTGCTACCTTCGTTCTGCATTTGGGGCTGGGCTAGTCCCTTCTGGCCTGTCATATGGGCACACTGAGGGCCATCACCTCTTGCTGTCCACACAGAATCGGCCCAGAGACTGGGAAAGAGGAACTGCTTGTGGTGCAGGAGGCCATGCGAGGCCAGTGCTCGAAGGCAAAGCTAAGTCAGGGACCACTTTGTTTTCTTTTCTTTTTCTTTTGTTAATTTTAATTTTATTTTTTAAATTTACACCCAAGTTAGTTAGCATATAGTGCAACAATGATTTCAGGAGTAGATTCCTTAGTGCCCCTTACCCATTGAGCCCATCCCCCTCTCCCCTTCCACAACCCCTCCAGCAACCCTCTGTTTGTTGTCTATATTTAAGAGTCTCTTCTGTTTTGTCCCCCTCCCTGTTTTTATATTCTTTTTTGCTTCCCTTCCCTTGTGTTCATCTGTTCTGTGTCTTAAAGTCCTGATATGAGCAAAGTCATATGATATTTGTCTTTCTCTGACTCACTAATTTCTCTTAGCATAATACCCTCCAGTTCCATCCACGCAGATGCAAATGGCAAGATTTCATTCTTTTTGATTGCCGAGTAATACTCCATTGTGTATATATACCACATCTTCTTTATCCATTCATCCATCGATGGACATTTGGGCTCTTTCCATACTTTGGCTGTTGCTGATAGTGCTGCTATAAACATTGGGGTGCATGTGCCCCTTTGAAACAGCAAACCTGTATCCCTTGGATAAATACCTGATAGTGCAATTGCATTTTTAATTTTTTGATGAACCTCCATAGTGTTTTACAGAGTGGCTGCACCAGTTTGCAATCCCACCAGCAGTGCAAAAGAGGTCCTCTCTCTCCACATCCTCACCAACATCTGCTGTTGCCTGAGTTGTTAATGTTGGCCATTCTGACTGGTGTGAGGTGGTATCTCATTGTGGTTTTGATTTGTATTTCCCTGATGAGGAGTGACGTTGAGCATCTTTTCATGTGTCAGTTGGCCATCTGGATGTCTTCTTTGGAAAAGCGTCTATTCATGTCTTTTGCCGATTTCTTCACTGGATTATTTGTTTTTTGGGTGTTGAGTTTGATAAGTTCTTTACAGATTTTGGATACTAACCCTTTATCTGCTATGTCGTTTGCAAATATCTTCTCCCATTCCGTCAGTTGCCTTTTAGTTTTGCTGATTGCTTCCTTCGCTGTGCAGAAGCTTTTTATTTTGATGAGGAGGGACCACTTTGTTTTCATGGACTCATGAGAAAACGGGTGGGGGAGCCAGAAACGACAGGACTCCAGATCATAACGCTGCCAGTCACTGGCATGAGACTTTGGGCAAGCCACCTAAGGTTACCCAACCTCTCCGAGTGACACTTCATTAAAAAAAAAAAATAGATTTAATTTTTTAGAGCAGTTTTAGGTTGACAGCAAAACTGAGAGGGAAGTACAGAGATTTCCCATGTGTCCACGGCCTCCCTCTCCCCCCGCGCCACATGAACAGCCTCCCCTGCTGTGGACATCCCTACCAAAGGTGCTTCTTTTGCTATAAGCGATGAACCTAGACTGATACATCACAGCCACTCAGAGCCCACAAGCTACATTCTGATGCTGCACATTCTGTGGGTTTGGACAGATGTATAATGACAGGATCCACTGTGATAGTATCACACAGAAGAGCTTTGCTGCTCTAAAAATCTTCTGTGCCTGTTCATCCCTTCCTCTCCCCTAACCCTGGCAACCACTGATCTCTTACTATCTGTAGTTTTGCCTTCTCCAGAATGTTGGATAGCTGGAATCCTAAAGGGTGTGCAGCCTTTTCAGATTGGCTTCTTTCACTTAGTAATAGGTATGTAAGTTTCCTTCATGTCCTTTGCTGGCTTGCTAGCTCATTTCATTTCGGTGCTGAATAATATTCTGTCATCTGGAGGTACCACCGTTTATCCGTCCATTCACCCACCGAAGGGCATCTTGGTCGCTTCCAGATTTTGGCGATTCTGAATAAAGCTGCTATACACGCCCCTGCGCAGATTTTCAAGTGTCATTTTCTTCATCAGCAACAACATGGGAATTTGGGAAGCATTAAACCAGATAGGACACAGATGGCATCTGGCACACATTGCTTGGTGGCTCGCGTGTCCCTACTTCCTGTTCCTGAAATGACTATTATCGCTCCCTCTCCTGTGCTAGTGACAGGCAGGCTGATGAGGACATGGGACACGGCCTTCAAGGTTTCATTCACTGGGAAGGGAAGAGAGGTTGAAGTAACGTGAGAAAAAGAGCACAACAACCATGTTACTCAGGGAACGAGAATGCCCCCTAAGAGCTGTACAGTTTGTACTTCCCAGGGTTTACAAGAGCATGGAAGGATGGAGAACAGGCTGCAAATAGATTTACTTCCTGGACCTAAGAGAGGACAAGGAGAGTACTCAGCTCTGGGCGCCTCTGAACAATTGTGACTCTCAGCATCTGAAGCACAAGTTCTAGAATCAAAGAAAAGGTGACAGTTAAAAGCACAGCACGGAAAAGGGATGTGAGGAGCCCCGAAGCTTACTGCTGGGGCATCTTTAAAGTGGCCTAAACAGCTCCCAGCCCTCTCCCAGTGCAGATGCTCCCTGCACATCCACAAGGAATGTGGGGAAGATGGGGGAAGACCTGGGTTTTCTAGTTCGGCAGATAGGAGTTCCAGTCCTGCTCTGCTGTGCAGCTTTGGGGGAAGTTATTCAACCTCTCTGATCCTCAGCCGCAAGATGGCACTATAATACCTACCATGCGTGAGGTGGGGGTTAAATGAAGTAATATTTATGAAGTACTCTGAGAAGCATACGGCCCTGATAGATACTGGTTGTTTTTATAGCAGGCCATCTGGAAAGGCAGAATTGGCCTGGGCATTGCTCATTGTGGAAATCACCATCCAACGTAACTCCTTCCCCCTGTGATAAATGTGCCCTTAATCTAAGCTGAACCCAGTCTCCTGGTAGCTGAGCTGAAATTGATTCTCCTGTACATATAGAACATGAAATTAGAACATGTCTAACTCCTGTTGTGTGAAACGTTTTGAGATATTTGACAGTGATAAGAGGTTCATTCTCTCTCTTGGCTAAAGTGTCCTCAGTGCCTGCAAGCATCCCTTGTGGAAGAGGGTTATGTCACTCAGGGAGCCTGAGATCAAGGTCTAGAATTTGACAAATGATAGCACACTTATCTGAAGCAACACTAGGAGAATGGAAACAATGATATCTTATCCGTATAGAGTATTTGCAGCAATATTTCCCCAACATTTGTTATCTCATTGGATTCACATTAGAGCCCTGTGAAGTGACCATGGGAGTCACTGCCATCCTGTTTGAAAAAATTACGAAGGTGCCGTTCAGAGTGGTGATTTTACTTGCCCGGGAAGTAGAAGGGTATGGGACTGGTATCCGGTCCAGAGGTCAGGCTGCATCCGTGCCCATGTCACAGGGCATGGGGGTTATCCCCCTGCCCTGGGAGAGATCACTAGTCCATGAGCAGCAGGGGTCAGTTCTATACATGACACCAGGATGGGCACATCATCGGCTCTAAACTCTGTATCTGGAGAGACATGGCAAATATGGCAGAATGTTCTTAAGACCACTTTCATTTGCTAAAAAGGCACACATCCAAGTTGACATGGAAGCTTGAGACTGCCAGATTTGCACAGAAGGTCTGACTGGTCCATTTGGGGAAATGGTTGTTGTCACATAGGGTCAAGTCGGACAGAGACAGAGTTGACTGTTAAACAGGCCTGACAGGACTGAGACCATCTATCGATAGGGTGGAGAAGGCATGGAAGGAATGGGGTATGTGGGAGGATTTTGGGATGAACACCGAAAGTGGCCTTCCAGCAAGTGGTGAGTGGACAGGGTGACACAGAGGCCATTTAGCCACGCATCCTCTTCTAAAGTATGTTGGCAAGGGACCCCTATGAAGCAACGCGAGAGCAAGCAAACAGGCAAATAAACAGCACTGTGAAAGGCTACAGGGCAGCGTCTGAACTGCCACCAAAAGCAGCCTGCTAGCTAAACCCGTGGAGGGGACCGTGCAGGTCTCCTCTGCGACCCCCCAGGGCTCTAAAGTGCCCGCAGATCCAAAGTCAGTAAACTGGTGGCATCAGAGTGGGAGCACGAGGAGGGGGAAATGGAGGAAACAAGGGAAAGTAGAAGTATGATTTAGTAATACTGGAAAGCACAATGTGTCTGACCATGACAGAGTAGTTATTTCAGTGGGCGGTGGAAAGAAAACAAAAATCTTAAAATCCGAGAGGGAGGCTAATGGGGAGGCAATGAAAAAAAAAAATGAAAGTGTAATGATTTCATGAGTTCTGGGAAGAAAGCGCAGAGCTGAATTGAGCTGATGGGATGGGTTTTGGAAAGGAAACAGAGTCTTCAGAGAAGCTGAGAATGTCTGAAATGGTTCCTGATTCATCAGTTTTAAATTAAAATTTTATATGTAAAAATTCAGTTATATTTAGCCATTGCTGACAGGATGTGCAACATCTCTGTTGATATTATTTGCTGCTGCATGGGTTTGTAAGGAGGCTAGAATTCTTTTTTTTTTTTTCCATATCTTGACTGTTTTATTTATTTATTTTTTTATGAAATTTATTGACAAATTGGTTTCCATACAACACCCAGTGCTCATCCCAAAAGGTGCCCTCCTCAATACCCATCACCCACCCTCTCCTCCTTCCCACCCCCCATCAACCCTCAGTTTGTTCTCAGTTTTTAACAGTCTCTTATGCTTTGGCTCTCTCCCATTCTAACCTCTTTTTTTTTTTTTCCTTCCCCTCCCCCATGGGTTCCTGTTAAGTTTCTCAGGATCCACATAAGAGTGAAACCATATGGTATCTGTCTTTCTCTGTATGGCTTATTTCACTTAGCATCACACTCTCCAGTTCCATCCACGTTGCTACAAAAGGCCATATTTCATTTTTTCTCATTGCCACGTAATATTCCATTGTGTATATAAACCACAATTTCTTTATCCATTCATCAGTTGATGGACATTTAGGCTCTTTCCATAATTTGGCTATTGTTGAGAGTGCTGCTACGAACATTGGGGTACAAGTGGCCCTATGCATCAGTACTCCTGTATCCTTTGGATAAATTCCTAGCAGTGCTATTGCTGGGTCATAGGGTAGGTCTATTTTTAATTTTCTGAGGAACCTCCACACTGCTTTCCAGAGCGGCTGCACCAATTTGCATTCCCACCAACAGTGCAAGAGGGTTCCCGTTTCTCCACATCCTCTCCAGCATCTACAGTCTCCTGATTTGTTCATTTTGGCCACTCTGACTGGCGTGAGGTGATACCTGAGTGTGGTTTTGATTTGTATTTCGCTGATAAGGAGCGACGCTGAACATCTTTTCATGTGCCTGTTGGCCATCCGGATGTCTTCTTTAGAGAAGTGTCTATTCATGTTTTCTGCCCATTTCTTCACTGGGTTATTTGTTTTTCGGGTGTGGAGTTTGGTGAGCTCTTTATAGATTTTGGATACTAGCCCTTTGTCCGATATGTCATTTGCGAATATCTTTTCCCATTCCGTTGGTTGCCTTTTAGTTTTGTTGGTTGTTTCCTTGGCTGTGCAGAAGCTTTTTATCTTCATAAGGTCCCAGTAATTCACTTTTGCTTTTAATTCCCTTGCCTTTGGGGATGTGTCGAGTAAGAGATTGCTACGGCTGAGGTCAGAGAGGTCTTTTCCTGCTTTCTCCTCTAAGGTTTTGACGGTTTCCTGTCTCACATTTAGGTCCTTTATCCATTTTGAGTTTATTTTTGTGAATGGTGTGAGAAAGTGGTCTAGTTTCAACCTTCTGCATGTTGCTGTCCAGTTCTCCCAGCACCATTTGTTAAAGAGGCTGTCTTTTTTCCATTGAATGTTCTTTCCTGCTTTGTCAAAGATGAGTTGACCATACGTTTGTGGGTCTAGTTCTGGGGTTTCTATTCTATTCCATTGGTCTATGTGTCTGTTTTTGTGCCAATACCATGCTGTCTTGATGATGACAGCTTTGTAGTAGAGGCTAAAGTCTGGGATTGTGATGTGGAGGCTAGAATTCAAAGCGAGTTGCCATCTACCCCTCACCCCCTAGAGGGAAAGCCTGGAAGTGGTTAGGAAGGACTTTTCTTTGGTTGCTCCAAGTTGCAGCTAAGACAATGAAGAAAAGAACTAAGGAATAGGAAAATAGGTGTGTGCTTCCTATGGGCTGGGATCTGGGTGGTGTAACTGGGTCTTCAGAGGCAGAACTCCATGGGCAGAAGATGGAGTGGGCAATGGAGGGGACATCTGACCTAGGAGGCAAAAAAGTGAGGGAGAAGTCCTGAGGTCTCAGGTGATGAATCTCAGCCATGGGGTTGAAGAGTGACAAACTGGCTGTTACCTGGCATGGAAAGTTACCAGCTCTAAGGCACATCTATTGGGGCCAGCTTGTACAGGGATGTCAATGTCAGTCCCAGCTCTTGAGCATTACTCTAAGAGGCAGGGAACATCAGAGGCATCGTAGCCAAGAGAAGTCTGGGTCAGGGTTGCCTTTAAGAATGATCACTGTGTGATGACTGTATGATCAGGGTTCTCCAGAGAAACAGAACCAATAGGATACACACATATGAGATTTATTACAGGAACTGGTTCATGTGGCTAAGGGGGCCAAGAGAGGTCCCACAGTCTATCTGCCGTCCGCAAGCTGGCAATCCAGGAAGGCTGCTGGTGTGACTCATTCTGTGAATTCAGGGGAGGAGACTGAGGAGGTAAGTCCCCATCTGAGTCTGAAAGCCTGGCAACCAGGAGCACTGATGTCCAAGGGCAGGAGAAGATGGATGTCTCAGCTCAAGCAGAGAGAGCAAATTCTTCCTTCCTGCACCTTTTTGCTCCATTCAGGCTCTCAATGGAATGGATTGGATGATTCCCACCCACAGTTCACCAATTCACATGGTAATCTCTTTCTGAAACACCCTCACAGACATACCAAGAAATAACATTTTACCAGCTATCTGGGCGTCCTTTTGTCCAGTCAAGTTGACACGCGAAATGAACCATTACAACCACTCCGGCAATACTGATTCCTCTCTCCTCCTATCCTTTTAAAAAGCTATGTGGAGTCATAGTTCCCCAGTATCTCCGAGAGCCTGGGTCACAAGATAGATCATTCTCATCTATGCCCACGCGGCTGGTGGGTGATGTCAGGAGGTACCACGGTGGAGGCAAGGGGAGGAGTGGTGGGTCTCCACTGAAGCGGGGGTAGGAGGGCAGAGGAGTGGAAAGATCCAAAGGGGCATCAGCTGATGCATAGCTGCACACACATTCACAAGTGACTGGGGTAATGCTGAGGTAATTCAGCATCCTACACAAGGGCAGTGTGGAGCTTGTCTTCAGACATGTAGTCTGGTGACTGAGAGGCTGAGCTTGGGGTGGGGATTTAAAAAATTTTTTATTTGGAAATAATTTTAGACTTACAGAAAAATTGCCGAAATAGATCGGAGAGCTCCTGTATACCCAGATTTCACCAATATTGACATCTTGAAGAGCCATAGCGCAATGATTAAAACTAAGAGATTAACAGTGATACAATATCATTAATTAAATTACAGACTTTATTAGTATTTCACCAGTTTTTCCACTGATGTCCTATTTCCGTCCCAGGATTCTATCCAGGACACCGCCTGCAGTCATCATGTTTCCTTAGTCTCCTTCCATAAGTAAGTTTTTCTGTTTTTCCTTTCTCTTTCATGACCTTGACACTTTTGAAGGATACTGGCCAGTTATTTGGTAGAATGTCTCTACTTGCATTTGCCTGAAGTTTTCTCGTGATTAATTAACTTCATTTCAAACATAATTATATAGGCAGTTAAAAGCAATAAAATAGAAAAGTTGATGGCATACAAATATTAATCAAAAGAAAGCCGGGATGGCTATATTAATATCAGATAAAGTAGATTTCAGAGCAAAGAAAATTACCAGTGACAGAGAGGGACATTGTATAATGATGATGGGTCAATAACCCAAAAAGATAAGGTAATCTTAAAAGAGCTGTGAAATATGTAAAGCAACAGCTGATAGATAAATAGACAAAGCCACATTTATAGCTGGAGACTTCAACATCCTTCTCTCATTAATAACTAGGACAACTAGACAGAAAATTGGTTAAGGATATGGAAGAACTCAGCAACTCCATCAATCACCTATAATTGGCACTTACAGAATATTCCACCCAACAATAGCAGAATACATATTCTTTTCAAGGCCTACAAAATATATATCAAGATAATATATCAAAATATATATCTAACCAGAAAATAAGCCTCAATACATTTAAAAGAATTGAAATCACACAGAAAACATACTTAGACATAATGGAATCAAACTAGACATCAGTACAGAAAAATATCTAAACACTTGGAAACTCAACAACATACTTGCAAAAATCTTTTGGGTCAAAGAGAAAGTCGCAAGAGAATTTAAAACATACGTTCATTGAGTGAAGATGAAAATACATGTCAAAATTTATGGGGACACAGCACTGCTGAGAGAGAAGGTTATATCACTAAATGAATGCATTAGAAAAAGAAAAAGTTCTAGGGGTGCCTGGGTGGCTCAGTCAGGCGTCTGACTTCAGCTCAGGTCACAATCTCACAGTTTGTGAGTTCAAGCCCCACGTCAGGCTCTGTGCTGACAGCTCAGAGCCTGGAGCCTGCTTCAGATTCTGTGTCTGCCTCTCTGCTCCTCCCCTGCTCATGCTCTGTCTCTCTCTCTCTCTCAAAAGTAAATAAACATTAAAAAACTAAAAAAAAAAGAAAAAAAAGTTGCAAATCAATAATCTAAGCTCCCACCTTAAGCTTTGAAAACTTCAGAAAGCAAGCGAGGGAAAGAAAAAATAAAGATAGGAACAGAGTTAATGACATTGCAAACAGAAAAACAATAAAGAAAATGAATGAAATAAAAAGCTGTTTCTTTGAAGAGATCACTAAAATTGATAACACTCTAAAAAGACTGACAGAGAAAAAGAATGGACACACAAGTGACTAACATTAGGAGTGAAATCTCGCATGTCACCACAGGCTGGCAGACACCGGTATGGGAATAGTATAAGCAATTCCATACACATGAATTTGACAATTTAGATTAAATGGACCAATTCCTCAAAAAACACAAACTTCCACAACTTGCCCAGAACAAAATAGTTCATGCAATTATCTCTATAACTTTAAGAAGATTGAATGTATAATAAAAAATCTGCTAAGCAAAGAAATGTCCAAGCCCAGATGGTTTTACTAGATGTCTCTATCAAATGTTTAAAGGTAAATTAATAGCAATTCTACATAGTCTCTTCCAGAAAATATAAGAGGACACACTTTACAATTTATTTCTTTGAAGCCAGTAATACTCTGATATCCAAAACCAGACACACAGTAAAAAGAGAAAAAGAAAGGAAGAAAGAAAGAAAGAAAAAAACTCTTTAGACTAATATCTCTTGTGAATATAGACACAAATTGAACAAAATTTAGCAAATAAAATCAGCAGTTTATAAAAAGAATCATACATTGTGACCAAGCAGGATTTATCCCAGGGATATACCACTGGTTCAATATTAAAAAAAAAAAAAAATCAATGTAATCAGTATAATTCATCATAGTAATAGACGGAAGATGAAAAATCACATGATCAGATCAGTTAAGCCAGAAAAGGTATTTGCCAAAATCTAATATCCATTAATGGTAACAACTCTCCAAAAAATAAGAATAGAGAGGGACTTTCTCAACTTGATAAAGAGCATTTATAAAAAAAAAAAAAATCTATAGTTAACATTATACTTCATGGTGCTTTCTTTCTTTCTGTGACGGGAAAAAGACAAGGATGTCTGTTCTTTTTTTTTTTTTTTTTTTTAGATTTTTTAATGTTTATTCATTTTTTTGAGAGACAGCCTGAGAGTACAAGCAGGGGAAGGGCAGAGAGAGAAGGAGACACAGAGTCTGAAGCAGGGTCCAGGCCTGAGTTGTCAGCACAGAGCCTGATGTGGGGCTTGAACTCATGAACTGTGAGGTCAAGACCTGAGCAGAAGTCGGCTGCCTAACCAACTGAGCCACCCAGGCACCCTAAGGATGTCTGTTCTCATTACTCTTATTGAACAAATGCTAGAAGTTCTAGCCAGGGCAGTAAGGCAAGAAAAATATATAAAAGGCTCACGGATCTGAAAGGAAAAATAAAACTGTCTCTATTTGCAGATGACATGATTATCTACATGGAAAATCCTAAAGAATGTGCAAAAAAGTTCTTAGAAACCAGTAAGTGAATTCAGCAATGTTGCAGGAGAACTCCATAATGGAGGTGATTGGGAGTGCGGGCTCTGCATTGATTGGTTTGCATATGAAAGACCCACTCACAGTTGAGTTGTTTACTATCTCTAGGAATTGGCTAAACTTGGCATAGGCAGTCCCTTCAGGTTCAGCAAGGACTCACATGTCAAAGTGAGAGTATACTGAAAAGAAAAGGCGTGGTTAATGTACCCAGGTCCAATGGCTTACATTGGTTCTGATGTCTAGAATGGGCTTCCCTCACTGTGCGGTCGGCTTCTCTTCATCCTGCAGATGTCAGCTTAAATGTCATCTTTTCAGAGACAGCTTCTAGGACCATAAAGTCCAGATGCTCTTGCCCACATCATGCTCCAGTGAAGTGCCCTGTTTATTTCATTCACATCATTCATATCTTTGGTTGCTTGTCTGTTACACATTTGGTTCTCTATGAGTGCAGGACCACACCTGCCTCACTCACTGTTGAACCCCCAGGGCCTGGCACAGGGACCTGCCCATAAAGGGCACTCAATAAACATCTCTTGAATGAAAAAAAAAAAAAAAAAAGTGAATGAGGATCACAGAGTTTAAGTGGTTTACCAAGAGGGTAAGGCCGGAAAAACAGATAAAGTGGAAATAAACATAGTTTTTTTAATTTCAGTTAAAAAAATTTTTTTTAGTCAAAAATAAAAACATTTTTTTTAATTTTTTTTTTCAAAGTTTATTTATTTTTGGGACAGAGAGAGACAGAGCATGAACGGGAGAGGGGCAGAGAGAGAGGGAAACACAGAATCAGAAACAGGCTCCAGGCTCTGAGCCATCAGCCCAGAGCCCGACGCGGGGCTCGAACTCACGGACCGCGAGATCGTGACCTGGCTGAAGTCGGACGCTTAACCGACTGCGCCACCCAGACGCCCCAAAATAAAAACATTTTTTTTTGTCATAGGGGAGGGGTGTGGGGGAGTGGGCAAGACAAGTGAAGGGGGTGGGAGATACAGGCTTCTAGTTACGGAATGAACAAGTCATGGGAATACAAGGTACAGCATGGGGAATATGGTCAATGGTATTGTAATAGCGTTGTGTGGTGACTCAAGGTAGCTACACTTGTGGTGAGCACAACATAATGAATAGACTTGTTCAATCACTATGTTTACACTCAAAACTAATGTAGCACTGTGTATCAACCATACTTCAATAAACATTTTTTAAAAAGATTTATTTGGACATACCATGGCCCTTTCCAAAGCCACAAAGCAATCACTGAAGCAGCTTTGCCTGCATCCAGGTCCCATAAGAAGCTTTGGCAATGCTTGTCGGTATGTTGTACTGAGTGCCCCCGAGGCTGAGGGAGGCTGTGCCGCTCTGGCAGAGGGTTTGGAAAAGGACCCCTCCCCAGGGTCCCACGCTGATCAGAACTGATCACTAGAATTAGATGAGGATTTGTTTGAAATTTTAGATTATTAAGCCAATCCCAGGGGCCCTAGAAAGACTTAATTCCATGGGCCTGTTAGGTTTGCCAGACTTGGCAAATGAAAGTACAAGATGCTCAGCTAGATTAAATGTCAAATAAACAATATTTTAAAAATATATATCTCAAATATTACATGGGACATATAATAAAAATTATTCATTGCCTATCTAAAATTCAAATTTAACTGGGCATCCTGCATTGTATCTGGCAGCCTTACCTGGGGTAGATCCCAGGAGACTGTACTGATTAAATAGGTGCTTCAGTTGGTTCTCATCACGTGAGTAATTTACTAGATTCCATTTTTGCTTCAGTTATTGGCAAGTTTTTACATTATTAATTCAATTTACGAATCTGGAGACCTTGTCTTTGATATTATCTCTCATTGGCACATGAAACTGGAGAAAGCATTGTTTTCCAGGATTTATAACTTATAAAGGAAATTCATAACAGGCAGAGATGTAGTCAGATTGCCTTGAAGGCAGGCAATAGGACTTATTGGCAACTGTTTTGTATGTGGTCTGCTCCTGCTGGAAGGTTAATGGGATTGTTAGCCAACAGAAGGGGAAATGTTGGAGAATGACATCTAGGATGATCCTTTGCTTTTATGGGGGTGGGTGGGTAGATGATGGCACCAATAACCAGAACTGAAAACGTAAAGAAGTGGGTTGGGGGGGAAAGAAACATAGTGAGATCATTTTTGGAGATATTCGTATTTCTTTGGTTCATTCAAGTGGAGAAGTTTACCAGGCAGTTCAGTGTTTGGGTCTGACATTCCAAATAGTAGTCTGGGCTGGACCAGCGGTCTGAGCTGAATGTTTGGGGGTCATCAGTGCATAGGTGACAGAAGAGACGGGGCTGTGAATGCAGTCACCCGAGGGAAAAAACGAGGCATAGGGAAATCAAGCAAAGAGCCTGGCGCCTTCCTGTTTGTGCTGATCTTTCTCCCTCCTGAACACAGTTTACCTAATTAACTCTTTCTCTTACACACAAGTTCCACCCAGGCCTGCTATGGAAGAGCATGTCCCTGTGCCCACCCACGCTCTGTAGCCCCAGGGGGTTTACCTGGGGGTGGTCATTATGCTGGTGTTATGGTATCTGTGATCCATGAGAGCAAAGTCATGCTGAAACACCGCCCTGATCTCCCACATAGTTAACAGAGCCCATAAGTAGAACCTTTACGTTATTTATGTACACAGAAAGATGATCACATTTACGGGGCGCTCAAAGACTAGTCTCTAGCTCTAGAGCTGGCAAGTTGCAAGTGCTCAAATGATGTATAGGAAGGATAAATGAACTAGAGGCTAAAAGTTCATTTGACTTACCGGAATGTTGGGCAAATTAATGTTTTTGTATTCTGCTTCCTTATGTGTAATGGGCCAATCATAGTAACTTCCTCAGAGGGTTCTTCTAGAGTTAAGTGAGTATATGTACATACATTTATATGTGTGTATATATGTATAATGTATCATTTATATTTGCATATATTTATATATGTGTATGTATGTATACATATAATATGTATACATACACACACATATATGCTTACACACATAGCACTTAGAACAAGGTATGACACATACAAGTGCTCTATAAATATTGGCTATTATATGTTGGATTCTATTAAATAGAGTATAACTATTCAATTGCCTTTTAGCAAGACTGTGGGCTCTTCTGTGGCCTCTTTAGGCAAGAATGGAGTCAGGGAGACAGATTGAAAGATTCTACTGGATTAGGATTGGAGCCTCCCACCATCTGGTCTTCATTTGTTTTTATTAAGTCTAGAGCACTATAAAATCTTCAGCCTCTCCCTTTCCCTCAGTGGAAAGAGCCCTGGGCTGGGAAAAGGAAATAGTGGTAAGGCTTGATCCACCTCCTACTTATAAAAAGGTAGGGAAACGACTTGTTTTCCTTAACTCACAGTGTGGTTGTGAGGGTAGCAGATGCTGTCGTGTGCCACCCAGATCCCCCTCCAGTACTGAGGCATTCCATGTTGGCTGCTGACACTTCTCAGCTAAATCCCTTTTTGGGCATTGCCCTCTGGCTTGCCCAAGGTTACCCACTTCCTGTGGGCAGCCTGCATCCAGTGACTGCTTGAGTAGGAGAAGTGTACCAAGGCTCTGACCTCTGACCTCAAGGGAAAAGAACACCAAAGGGCCATTCCAGCTCCAAGGATTCCCAGAGGATCAACTGAACTTTTTGCTGCAGTCAACTCGCAGTTCAAGTTCTTCCTCTGCCCAGTCTTGCTTCTCTCACCTCTTACAGATGTAATTCCCAAAAGTAATTCTAATAAACATTTGCATTAAAGTCTCACAGCTTTAGAGACCTTTTTTTTTTTTTTGGTGATATTTGATATTTAGTACCAGAAATGAAATGGTCCTAGGAAACACAGTGTAAGATTTTGAAGACAGCCTCTATCGTCACGACCTCTCTACCTTGAGGTGTCAGGCATATATTCTGGGTGTTCATCCCCTAAGATTCTTTGACTAAGTTCCCAGCTCCTAAAAAGGTATGAACTTCCTTCTTGCTTTTGAAGGTACAGGAGAGAATTGAGAATTCTCTTCTGCTCCTTGCTCTGTGAGCGAAACAAAAACTGGTATTTCTAGAGATGAGAATACTAGAAGGTCAAAAGCAAGTGCAGGTGTAATTAGAGACCTGCCATTCCCAAGGTGGAGCTTCTCCCAAAGGGGAAGCCTGAGCCCTAGGCCTTGGGTTCATTGCCCTCTTCCAGCATCTCATTCCTCCTCCTTCCATTGATGGCTCTGAGTGGAACTGTGGTCCTAGTCATGGAATGACCTGCTGATTTACTGGTGGCAGTTTAGGGAAATCACAGAGGTGGAGGTCAGATTGCCCTGAATGAAGAAGGAATGGGCGGGAGGTACTGAATGAAGGGAAGGAAGGTGATAGAACACTCTGCCAGGACAGTAGCAGAGTTGGTGGTAATGTCTCCTGCCATTTCTAAGTGGGTGGAGGGGCACCTCGATAGTAGCCTCCACTGAGAGGGTGAGCCTGGCAACTGAGTATTCTTACTGCTCTCAGTGTTCCTCTAACTCACAAAATGGAGGAATTGGTGCAGTGGGTTCCTATGAGCCTTCATATTTCTTCACAGCTGCTTATTTTACTCTCTTTAATTAAAAATTTTTTTTTATATGTTTATTTATTTTTGAAGGAGAGAGAGAGACAGAGCGTGAGCAGGGGAGGGGCAGACATGGGGCTTGAACTCACGAACTGTGAAATCATGACCTGAGCTGAAGTCGATCGATGCTTAACTGACTGAGCCACCCAGGCACCCTTTAAATTTTTTTTTAATGTTTATGTATTTTTTGAGAGACAAAGACAGCATGAGCAGGGGAGGGGCAGAGAGAGAGGGAGACACAGAATCCGAAGTAGGCTCCAGGCTCTGTGCTGACAGCTCAGAGCCCAAGGTAGGGCTTGAACTCACAAGCCATGAGATCATGACCTGAGCCAAAGTTGGACACTTAACCGACTGAGCCACCCAAGAGTCCCACAGTTGCTTTTTTAAATCACAAAAGGAATATGTGCTCATTGGAACAATAAAATACAGCAGAGCACAAAGTAAAAACTATAAGGCCTTCCAACACAGAGCATATATAGGGCTTCTTATAAACAAAAAATGAGGGTATATTATGCAGATTGTCTGAAATAATCTTCACTCCACATGTATACACATATCATGGGCACACACCTACGTTAGTGCTCAGAGATCTACCTTATTCTACTTGCTGGTGGTGTAGTATTCCACTGGGTGGACTTATTAGTATGTATTTAATCGTTTTCCTCTGGATGGACCTTTAGGCTCTTTTCTTTTTTCCTAGCTCAAATAGCATTGCAGTGATCATTCTTTTGTACGTATCTTTGTGCACGTATGTAAGTGGTTCTGTAGTAAAAATCCTAGAAGAGGATTTTCTGCGTTGAATGGTGTGTGTTTTAAAAATATTAATAGATGTTATTCTTCAAAACGTTTCACAAAATATTTCACTCTCATCAGCACTGAATCATCCTCTTTGTTAATAAATCTATAACCATTTGTATTTCTTATTCTCTAAGCCAGCACTGTCAAAAGAAATATAAATGCAAGCCACATATATAATTTTAAACATTTTAGTAGCCACATTACAAATAAGAGGAAATGGATGAAATCCATTTTAATAATATATATTATTTAACCCAATATATCCCATAGAGTACCATTTCAACATATAATCAATACAAAAATTATTAAAGAGATATCATACATTTTCAGCACTGTATTTTTCAAATCCACGTAGAGCAGACTTCAGTTTGGATCAGTTATGTGTGGTTAGTGGTAGCACATGGGCCAGCAAATTTCCAAACTGTCTTTAAGTTTTTTGCAACTTTTTCACTTTTTAATTGGGCTGCTTTTCTTATTGATTTCTGAGAACTCATTGTGTATTTTAGCCCTTTGCTCATTATGTGTAGAGCAATTATTTTTTTCTCAACTTTTACTTTTGATCTTATTGACTGTTAGGCAATGTGAATAGATCGACTAGTGAATGATTTTAATTTGTATGTAGAGTCATTTTTTCTTTTTACCTTCTGGTTTTGTTTTCACACCCAAAAAGTGTCAAAACTGTGTTTACATTTTCAGGTTTTTTTCTTTGAACTCTTTGCTTCTCCTAACTATGATGATTACTATTATTTTGAAGGTCACAACATTACCTTCATTACTGATTAAAGCCCGGTTAGAAGATGTGGCTTTTGGGCTGTTAGCCAAGAGAGCTAATCCTGAAGCTCAGAATCAAACAGATTTCCCCATCAGTCCTGGGCAAAAATGCCCTGGATCGGGCTTCCCTAAACTTGAGTGAGCATCAGAATCACCAGGAGGGCTTGTTAAGACAAGGAGTGTTGGGCCTCAGCCCCAGAAGTTTTATTGAGTAGTTGTGAGGTGAAGCCCCAGAAAATGCATTTCCAACAAGTTCCTAAGTGATACAGATGCATTTGGTTTGGAGACCACACTTTGAGAGCCACTGGCTCATGTGCTAGAGGAACACAGGTGAAATGCGTGTTCTCTGTGGGGAGGGTTGCTCCAAAGACAGAAAAGGGGAGAGCTGAGCTGAACAGTTTTAGTTTTCTTCCCAAGTTTCTGTTACCTCGATGGTATGAGTAAGGATGGAAAGATCCAGTCATTTCACAGAGGAAGGAAACTTTGGAAGTGGGGAGGAAAGTTCTTTAACTTTGCTAAACTTATCTGTGTGTCAACATCAGCAGTTCTGCAGGGTGGCTGCACATTTAAAACCAGCTGGAGAACTCCCAAAATACCATATCTGGCCCCAACCCTAGAGATTCTAATTCATGGTCTAGAGAGGGGCTCTGGTCAGTGACATTTAAAAAAGCTCCCCACAGTGTAATATGCAGCCAAAGCTGAGAACCACAGCTCTACAACCTGGCAACTCCAGGCATCACCTGGTGGCTTGTAAGAAATGCAGAATCTCGGGGTGCCTGGGTGGCTCAGTCGGTTGAGCGCCCCACTTCAGCTCAGGTCATGATCTCATGGGTCTGTGAGTTCGAGCCCTGCGTTGGGCTCTGGACAGCTCAGAACCTGGAAACTGCTTCGGATCCTGTGTCTCCCTCTCTCTCTTCCCCTTCCCTGCTCATGCTCTCTCTCTCTCAAAAATTGAATAAACATAAAAAAAAAAAAAAGAAATGCAGAATCTGTGGTCACATGTAGACCTACTGAAGCAGCCTCTGTATTCTGATCCACCCATCTATTCTGACTCTCCTCCTTTGAGGAGTTAGATGCTCCAACAACTTTGACATCTAGCTTTAAGGGCTTGCTGTGGGAGTGAAAGGTGTTGGCCGTCACCTCTTTGTGGATGGCTTACCCCCCTGGTACCAGAGTTTATATGTACATACTCTCTTCCCCATGCACCCCCTTTTTTATTATTGTGGCAAAATATACAGAATATAAAATTTATCAGTTTAAATCATTTTTAAGTGTACAATTCAGTGTCATTAAGTACATTCACAATGGTGTATAACTACTAACACTATCCACTTCCAGAACTTTCCAAATTATTTTTTGTTTTAAGGAATGAGGTCAGAATCCACTTTTTTTTTTATTTAACATTACTAGCCATTTGTTCTAATACCATTTGTTGAATAGTCTGTATTTTCATCCATAATTTTAGGTGGCACTTTTGTCATATGTCAAATTCCTATTTAGATTTGGATCTATTTCTGGATTTCCAACTTTTAACGACTATAGCTTTAGAATAAATTTTATAGGGGCACTAGGCTGGCTCAGTTGGCAGAGCATGTGACTCTTGATCTCAGGGTCTTGAGTTCAAGCCCCCACATTGGGTGTAAAGCTTCCTTAAAGAAAAAAAGCACAGGATAGAATAAGTTTTATTAGTTGAAATGTGTAAAGTCACCAATATTCAAGCACTTTTTTGAAATAAAAATGGCAATTTTAGAAGGTTTAGCCTAATATCTGATAGGGTCAGTTCTGCACACTCCCTTTTTTCTATTCCTATACTCCTTTTTAAAATACAATTTTTCTGGTTATTCTCACATTCCCCCCCCCCCCCCCCCGATAAATTTAGTGTCTCTTTGTCAGATTCCCCTTGTTATGGACTGAATTGTGTCCCCCAGAATTCATATGTTGAAGCCCCAACCCTTCACGTGGCTACATTTGGAGAGGAGGCCTTAAGGATGTGATTAGGTTAAATGGGGTCAACAGAGAGGGGCTCTGATCCGATAGGATCGTGGCCTTCAAAGAAGACCTCTTTGAAACACTGGGGGTGCATGTGACAAGTGAGCACACGTCAAGAAGGTGGCCGTCTGCAAGCCAGAGAGCACGGCTTCACCAGAAACCATCCCTGCCGGCACCTTGATCTTGGACTTCCAGCCTCCAGACCTGTGAGAAGTAAATTTGTTTTGCCCAAGCTGCCCTGTCTGTGGTACTTTGTTACAGCAGCCTGAGCAGACTAGGACACCCTCCTCCCAACGTTTTTATTATTTTTATTGGGGTCATACGAATGTCTAGATCAATTTAGGGAGAATTTAGGTAATGAAAATATTTTGTTTCCCATACATAAAGACACAGTTTTCCACTTAATCAAGCTTTCTTTTATGTTATTCATTAGAATTTTAAAGCTTTGTATATTGAGGGCATAGATATTTGTTCTAACTTGTTTTTAGGTTTTCTTTCTTGGGGGCATATGTTATTGCTGATATTTTAAATGGGTTTTACTTCCTAGTATGTTTTACTTATTTCTACAAATTGCGTTTCAATATTTATTTAGTTTTTAAGTATTTATTTTATTGTTTATTTATTTAAAATGTTTATTTATTTATTTTGAGAGAGAGAGAGCAAGCGCGAGCAGGGGAAGGGCAGAGAGAGAGAGAGAGAGAGAGAGAGAGAGAATCCCAAGCAGGCTCCTTGCTGTCAGTGCAGAGCCTCACTTGGGGCTTGATCTCATGAACTATGACATCATGACCTGACCCAAAATCAAGAGTTGGATGCTTAATGAACTGAGCTATCCAGATGCTCCTAAATATTTATTAAAGATACATCTATCTATCTATCTATCTATCTATCTATCTATCTCCTTTGTTAGGAAGCCCAGCAGCTGTGTACCTCGTGGCTGCTTCCTGGAGTCAACTTTTGTACCTCTTTGAGCTGGTTGTTTCATATTTACCTCTGTATTTCTACAAAGCACACTGTATTGCTAGTTCTTGTCTTTTCAGTTTTAGGTAGTTCTCCATTGACTTCTTGATGTGGAGGCTGAGATTCTAGCCCTCTTTCTACTTCCCCAACTCGGATGAACCCACACGTCTCTTCACATCTCCAAATACAGTTCCAGCCTATTATTTTTGGATCAGTATTCAGTGTATATATCATTTTGATCATGTAAACACTTTGCAACTGAGTCATTTCATAAATTAAGTGAATTAATTTTACTGCTTACACTGTTTTTGATCCTGTAGTTAATACCTACCTTATCTTTTGTTTAGTTTTTCTCTGTAGTAGTTATTAATGCAACCCCACATTTTACTTTAGAAGTATGCATCTCCTTTCAATATGCTCATACAAATTACTATTTTACAGAGTAGGTTTTCTCAAGGATATTGTTTCTGGAAACTTCTGACCTGCTCCAATCTAGAGAGGCTGCCTTCTCAGCTTGCTGACCCTACATCCTGGGGATCCCCATCACCTTCTTCTTGCTTTGGGTCTCCTGGATCCCTCCTCTTCCTCTCTTTTGGCTTACTGCCTTATTTGGTAAAGCCCATCCTCTTGGAGCTTCCTGAAAAAGGTTGTGTGGGAGAAACAATGGAAAGTGTTGAAGAGGGACAGTGCAAGATAAGGAAAAACATGCGTGTAAAATAATAATATATGCCAAAAAAAGAAGAGAAGTGTGGGCGCTATGCCCCTCTCTTTCCAGTGGTGTGGACTTGGATATGTTCCTTGACATCGCCATGTCTCTTTCTTTGTCTATAAAAGGGGAATTATAATACTAACTACCTCGGGGCGCCTGGGTGGCTCAGTTGGTTGAGCGTCTGACTTTCGGCTCAAGTCATGATCTCACGGTTTATGGGTTTGAACCCCACGATGGACTCTGTGCTGACAGTTCAGAGCCTAGAGCCTGCTTTGGATTCTGTATCTCTCTCCCTTTCTCTGTCCCTCATGCTCTGTCTCTCTCTCTCAAAAATAAGTAAACATTTAAAAAATTAAAAAAAAACTAACTACCTCATAGTTAGTATAGTTTATGGCACATAATATGTGCTATATGCACATTGACCATTATTCTCAACCTCGGCTCTGTGTTCATAACACAGAATAGGGCACAAACAAGCTTATTGCACACTGGCTTCATTGCAGGGTGACCTGTCTGGTCCATTTTGATGACATTTTTTTTGGTGCTGGTCAAATTGTCCAGAGAGGGCACTATGATCTCCTGCATGGTGGCAGAAAGCCTGGCTGGCAGAAATTTCGGGCCTGAGATGGGGAAGAAGTCTGGACAGAGGGAAGATCTTAGCATTCCGTATACAAACTTTCACTTAATCTCCTTGTTTTTGGTATGTTACTGTCACCCTAACCCCACGCACTGTCTCCTGGCCCAGACACCTTCTTTCCTCCATTATCTTATCTCGATGTCATAGGGCAGAGAGGAGTGGTATAGAAAAGGAAGCTAGCATCTCCTGAGAGCCCACAGTATACCAGATGATAGAAGTTAAAAAGGCTCTTTTATTTAATTTTTGAACCTTAATGTCACCAACTATAAAAATGGGGACAAAGTACCGATCTTACAGAGTACCTATGAAAATGAATTTTAAAAATGTGTAAGTATCTTGGATAATATTTGGCACCGTCTGTATTTAATAAATTGTATCTGTTATTATTATCTTCATAAAAATCCTACACTGTCGCTAATATTATTATTCCTATTTTACTGATAGATAACATGCTGTTTGCATAAGACAACTGATGGAGCCGGTATCAGACCTACAGTGGACAACAAACCCATCCTTACGTGATGAACTTACTTGTTCATCAGGGATTTATGAAGTCCTCTCACATTCTGGGCCTTGGGAATAGAGGTTTCTGCCCTCATGGGGGAAAGATTACAAGTAATCTTGTAAATGCAATAAAGTATCATAGGAACGTTGATAGAAATGTGTGTAGAAGGGACTGATTTTACATGGTTTTGGGGGGTGTGTCACTTACGGTTCGCTTGGGCTAAATCTTGAGACCTGTTAGTGTATGCCCACTGGAAAGGATTGGGGGAAATACATTCTGAGCAGAGGACTAGCATGGATAAAGGCCACGAAGCATAAAATTGCCAGATCATCAGTATCTATGGAATGTAAAATACCAGTGGGGCATGAGAAAATTGTCTGGACTGGGAGGTTCTTGATGCCAAGAAAGGAGTTGGAATTTTATCTTGTGGGCTATGGGGAACCGTTGGAGGATTTTAAACTGGAAAATACGTAAGCCAGTTTTGCAGCAATATTTTAAGCCAAAATAATGTCACGTGTTCCTCTGGTAACAAATCAAAAAGTACGTATTTCGGAATGAAGGATTCAGTTGCCTAGTACGGGTGGTGGTAGTTTTTCTTAGTGTTGTCTGTGCAGGTGGGACTCTTTCCTGATGAGGACAGTTTGGGTGTATGCTCTCACTGTGTGATAGGGGATTGCCAATGAACAAGTGTCACTTCAGGACAGAATGCCAGAACCTAGGTGCAGATTCCCGAAATTCCTGAATGAGGAGAGGCTGAATCTCCTGCCTCAACCCCACTGCAATGGTCCCAAATTCAACTTCTTTTAATAAATATTTTGGCCAACTCTTATGCAAAGATCCAAAGTCCAAAGCTTCTCTGAAGGGTTGTATAATGGGGTGTGTCTTTCTTCATCCCGACTTCTCTGTTAACCTGCTCTCAGTCACTTCTTAAACTCTCTAACAATTGCTGAAATGTCTTTTTCACTAATGGCCTTTCTCTTCATTAGTATAGATTCATACTGTTTTTATATCCACTATACTGTAATACTCATTTAAGTTTCACCTTATTGAACTTAAAGCCTGGTTTTCCTTTTTTAAAAGGTTCGTTTTGTCTAACGTGGAGAGAATTGTAACAGTGAGGCCTGGAGGTAAGGAGACCTTTCCAGAGAGTGTTGATTGTGTGCTCCAGGTGAAACAGCGGGGCCCTGCGTCAAGGGGAACAGTGTGGTGGGGAAAAAAGGGAAGGACCCCACGATGTCAGTAAGCTGCTCTTAACAGATTTGGCAGGGGAGTCGAGGGAGAGGGAGGAGTGTAAGGTAACTGCCAAATTTTGGGCATGGCTGACTGGGTTTGTGGCAAAACAGGAGGAGAAATGAATTTGGAGCAGAATATAAGGAGATAAATTTTGGACAGTGTGAATTTGTAGCACCATTGAAACATGTGGCCATGATGTCTGTGTAGAACTGGTGCTCAGGAGGGGTGAACAGGAAAAAATATGGATTCTTGAGTCGTCAGCATATGACTCTTAGTGACATAGTGTGTTGTGTCGGGCATCTCCAAGACCACCTTCAGGTCCAGTGACTCACCAGAAGGACTTGGAGAACTCGGAAAAGCTCTTATAGTCATGGTAATGGTTTATTACAGTGGAAGGAGGAGATGAAAATCAGCAAAGGCAAAAGCTGTGAGGGCAGAGTCCAGGTATGAGCTTCCTGTTGGTCCCTCCAGTGGACCCCCACAGTGACGTGTGACAATACATATGGAGGGTTG
Organism: Prionailurus viverrinus; assembly: GCF_022837055.1. Classification (NCBI taxonomy): domain Eukaryota; kingdom Metazoa; phylum Chordata; class Mammalia; order Carnivora; family Felidae; genus Prionailurus; species Prionailurus viverrinus. The sequence continues at coordinate 49,868,463 of NC_062571.1, read as the reverse complement.
CCAGCTAGGGAATCTCACCAGAGCCATGGTGTCCAGGGTTTTTTTTTGGGTGAGTCCAGGGCATAGGGTGCCCACATGACCGACCTTGGTTACTCTACTTCTAGCCCCTCCAGAGGTCGAATGACCCAAGATCCACACCACAGATCACGTTGTTTGCCTAAACTATCTGGCGTGGCCCAAGACCCCGGCAAACAGACACTTGCTAGGTGGGCTATTGTAAGGGTTTAGAGGTTTTCTTCCAGGAGGTGGGCAAGGGTCAAACCTTTCTTTGGGAGATGCAGGGTTTGAGGATCCCAGACCTCCTGAGTCAACCTTTTCCTGCACACATGGGATTGGATGAAGTCACTGGAATGGGTACGTAGGATAAAAAAAGAAGAGGGCCCTGGGCAGGACTGCAGACCTCTCAGGGAGAGTCAGAGAAAGTGGATCTCACAAAGGGGCTTGGGGGGGGAATGTCACAAAGGTAGAAAGACAGCCTATAAACAATAGTGTCTCAGAAGCTGAGGGAGGTGGAAATACCGAGGAAGCCATCACAAATGGGACAGGGAATTCAGGTGAGAGGATGACTGCCAAAGCACATCCATTGGATTAGTGACAAGAGGGCAAGTGGCATTGTTAATGGAATGTTTCCATTGGAGTGGTTGGAGCGGGAAGCCTGACTGGCAGCCTGGAAATGCTGGGAGGTGGAGACAGGGAAGGCAGACAAATATTTTGAAGCTGCTTGACTGTGAAGGGAGGTGAGTGATAAGGTGGCGGCTAGAAGGGAACCACGGGTCAAGAAGCGTATTTGTTTAACCACGGGAAATGTGGGAAGATGAGCATGTTTATAGATTGTGGGAAAGAAGCTGGAAACAAGAGTGAGTGCGAGAGAAAGGGAGGGAGAGACACGACTTGAAAACATAGGCAGGGAAGGCGTGAGGGGAGGCAGCGCCTGGAACATTGAAGGCAGGGCCACTTTAGGGAAAAGGAGAGGGAACTGGCTGCCAAACAGAGCTGAGGAGCTTAGGGAAGTCATTAACTGATCTATTACATCATCAAGTTCAGGCTGGAAAGTGGGGACCAGCCTCTGAATGCCGGAGAGTGGGTGTGAAGGGATGAGAAAGTGAGAAGGGTATAAGGACAGCTGATTATGATAAAGGGGCTGTTGGGAGTTGAGCCAAGCTACGTCATGGTGGTGCTGCTTGGCATCCCTTTTGTCTGGCCAGTGGCCTGCAGAGACCTTACACTGACACTAGCCCCCTCGTGCAAGCACTTACTCTGAATAGCAGCTTGAAGAGTAAGCGGCGAATGTAAACTCCTGATATGATTTCCCTCACAGCCCCTGTGATCCATAATCTCCCTTTTCTCTCAGGGCCTGCATGCCTTGTGTGCCTCTTAGATACCAAAACCCCAGGGCTTATCAAAACCCTGCTGTTTTGAAAGGACCATTCCAGTCTGAATCCAGGAACTCCAAAGAACTACACCCATGGACCCTGTTAAAGGTACGTGCCCCAGGTCCTGCTGTTCTCTGCCTGTATTCTGCCTTGATCTTCTCCCTATGGTCTCTCTCAAGTTGTGCCGTGTACTTCTTCTAGGACACGCGAGTCATAAACTTCTCCATTTAAATTAAATTTCTCTGTGGTCTGTTGTTGAACTGTGGTTCACCATTTGACACACCTTGTGTCCCACTTAGATGTTAATTTAGCAAAGTCATAAGATCAGCAGAGCATATGATTTTGGAGGTTCTATGTGATGACCTCCAACAGGAGTCTGGAGTATGGCCCAGGACTGGCAGATGATGTTTGCTGAGTCCAGGGGTTGAGAAGTGTTGAAGGATGGGGCTGGAATGTGTCATCCACAGGATGATCTCTCATTTGGCCAAATCCAGGGAATTTAGTGATGGAGAGGAAGGTGATTGACTGGAAGCTCCAGTGGGTTGGTTTGCTGGAAATGAATGGTAATGTTTTCTTCCATGTACAGTATTGCAGTGAGGATGACTTAGTTTGTAAGTATCAGAAAGCCACTCCTCCCCCAAGGCTGAAACATCATGGAAATTCGTGAGATGGCCAACTTTAGGACCAGCTTAATCAAGAGACTCTAGGTCTGTTTTCTGTGCTGGTCTCTCAGTTTGGCTGTAGTCTGTATGTGGGATTAATTATGATTCTTATTATTTACTTTTTAATTAAAATTTTTTGGTAAAATTCACCATCTTCACTATTTTTAAGGGTACAGTTCAGTGGCTTTGAGTACATTCATACTGTTGTGCAGCCATCACCACTATCTATCTCTGGAATTCTCCTTTTTCAGAACTGAAACTCTGTCCCCCTTAAACAACAGCTTCCCTTTTCTCCCTGCCCCCAGCCTTGGCAACCCTCATTCCACTTTCCATCTCTAAGACCTTGGCAAGTGGTACCATGCGGTATTAGTCTTTTGGTGACTGGCTTATCACAATTACCATAATGTTCTCAAGGTTCATCCATGTTGAAGCACGTGTCAGAATTTCCTTCCTTCTTTTTTTTTTTTCAACGTTTTATTTATTTTTGGGACAGAGAGAGACAGAGCATGAACGGGGGAGGGGCAGAGAGAGAGGGAGACACAGAATCGGAAACAGGCTCCAGGCTCTGAGCCTTCAGCCCAGAGCCCGACGCGGGGCTCAAACTCACGGACCGCGAGATCGGGACCTGGCTGAAGTCGGACGCTTAACCGACTGCGCCACCCAGGCGCCCCATAGAATTTCCTTCCTTCTTAAGGTGGAATAATATTCCATTGCGCGTATATATCACACTTTGTGGATCCATCCATCCACTGATGGGTGCTTACGTGGCTACCACCTTTTAGCTATTGTGAATAGTGCTGCTTATGAACGTAGGTGTCCAAATATCTGTTCGAGTCCCTGCTTTCATTCCTTTTGGACATAGACTCAGAAGTGGACGTGCTGGGTCGTATGGTAATTGTATGGTTGATTTTTTTCAGGAACCGCCAGACTATTACATAGCTGCCATGCTATTTTAGATGCTCACTAATTGTGAGCTCAGTTCTTAGTTCTTTTTTCCCCCAGTTTTTATTTAATTCCAGTTAGTTAACATACAAAGTTATGTTAGTTTCAGGAGGACAATAGAGTGATTCAACAATTCTGTACATCACCCATCCCCCCACCCGCTTCCCCTCTGGTAACCACCAGTTCTCTATAATTAAGTCTGTTTCTTAGCTTAACCTCTCTCTCTTTTCCCCCTTTGCTCATTTATTTTGTTTCTTAAATTCCATATATGAGTGAAATCATATGGTATTTGTCTTTCTCTGACTTATTTCCTTTAGCATTATGGTCTCTAGCTCCATCTGTGTCATTGCAAATGGCATTCTTCTTTTATGGCTTAATAATATTCCATTGTAGATACATACACCACTTTATTAGTCCATCAATCGATGGACACTTGGGCTGCTTCCATATCTTGGCTATTATAAATAACGCTGCTATAAACACGGGAGTGCACGTGTCCCTTTGAATCAGTATGTCCGTATTCTTTGGATAAATACCCAGTAGTGTGATTGTTGGATCCTAGCGTCATTCTATTTTTAACTTTTTGAGGAACCTCCATACTGTTTTCCAGAGTGACTGTACCTGTTTGCATTCCTGTGGGTTGAATTCTGTAACTGTTTTCCTCCTGGTGGTAAATGTTCCAGGCTTTCCCTCTCCGTGTTATGATGTCAGAGCAAGGGCAGAAACCCTTTGTCCAACATTCTAAGCAGTTATGAAACATCCACTGCTTGGGCCATTTAGGTCCCATTGGCTGAACTAACCCTGAAAGCCAATGACTGGTAAAGGCAACGGAGTGAACTGGTGGGCTTCAGACTGCCTGGCCTACCCTCGTACTGGAGGTGGAGTCGACAACCCCATAGACACACACGCTGTGTGGAGCTTCAAGTGGGGGCCGCTTATATAAAAAGTTTGGGCCTTAGATCAGGTAAAAAGGCATTTTCATGTACACATGTGTTGTGGAACCAGTCTCCCGAAATCTGAATTCTTTCTACCCTGCCACATTATTTTTGTCTTCTTGCTGAACCGAAGCATGGATATTTCCCTGACATTTGGAGCCCAGTGATGCAGGACTGTTAGCAAAAGGCCGACTTGTTTGAACACATGGTTTTCTTTTATTAACTTCACAATGGAAGGGGAACTTTTTCCAAATGCCAAGACTTTTCTTCACAGTTTGTCATCTACAATGGGAGGAGAAGGCATGTTGGCCAGGTTCTGCTAGTCTCAAAGAAAAAAAAAAGAACTACACTTAGTCCTTGGAATGCTGTTTGTTTACTGCTGGTAGATGGCAACTTCTTCCAGACTCTAGGCTGAAGAGTTGCATGCTTTTCAGAGGCCCAGGCTGGGCAGCCGGGGCTACCTTCCCATAGTCACCTGGATGATTTAGGATTTCATTAGGAAAGAGCCTGGAGATGCCGGTTCCCAGGTCCACGCGCAAACAAAGATTCGAAGCGAAAGGCCTTGGAAACAAATTTGCCTGGCTCTTCCAAAAACAAAATGTCAGCTGGTTACAGCCAACTTCCAGCCCATTTCGAAGGTTTCACTGTTAATCACGACCTGCTCTGTGGAAATGAATGTTTTTGTGAAAATTCAGTCTCGGCCGCCCATTTCGAAGGTTTCACTGTTAATCACGACCTGCTCTGTGGAAATGAATGTTCTTGTGAAAATTCAGTCTCGGCTGCCACTCCCCCAGCCCTAGCAAAGGGAGCAGAGAGCCCAAATACGGATTAAAGCACTCGGCTGCTCCAGGGACTCTGGTTCGCAGCTTGGCACCTTCTGGCCTGCCACAGAGGCCAGGGCCAGCCCAGGGCATAATGGCCCGAGGGCCACCTCACAGAGGTGCGTGTACACATAGGCTCCCTCTCTCTCCACTTGGGCTGAGCAGGCAGACCCGCTCAGTGCCTCCTGCTCTGGGAGATAACACTTTTTTTTCCTTTTGAGAATGAAGCGCCCCAGACCTTTGGGATGCGCAGGCCCCTTATTGGTCTCTAGGGACATTTGCCAGGTTGATCAAGTTTGAGAGGGGCCAGGACAGGCCGTGGTTCATGTTTTCTTTTGTTCTATATTCCCAGGCTTCCTGCCTAAGAACATATTAGGTTAAACAGCTGCTCACCAATGGCAGGCTCTAAACAGCCCTCGGAAAGTCTCTGCACAGGGACCCTGCTAGGGCTGGTGCTTGGACTGTAGGTGTGTGAGCCTCCTTACGCTGGCCCAGGGCCTCGAAGGGGGGACTTGCCTTCTGTTGGGGGGGTGCCCAGGATGCTTTGACCTCTAAGCTGCTGACACAGTGGCCTTGGCTTGGTGTGGCTCCGGGCAGGCGGGACTTTCTTCATCGAGGCCTCCCAGGGCAGCAGAGAAAGTACCCCAGTCCCGTTTCCCACCCTCTCAAAACGGGGACTTTGATTTCCCTGGATGTTGCAGGCCCTTCTTGTTTCAGCAGGAGAATCCTGTGCTTTTGATCTAAATCTGGTCTCCTGCTGGAGAGACCCAAACAATGTCAGTCAAAACAGCATTAACAGGAAACCTGTCTCTTAAGGCCAGGAATGCAACCAAAATAACTCCAAGACGTTCATTCTGATAGCAGCACCATTTGGGGGAGTCCTTTACCTGAGGGAAACAATAAGTGGAGCTCTGCCCCCCAATACTTTGGCCTGCAGGACCTCGCGGAGCACAGGGGGTATGGGGCTTGCTGGGCCGTCTGGTGCACCTGAGCACGGAGAGCAGGACATTTCAGTGACCTGCCTGGGCCGCCTGGAGAGCCACACAAGCAAAAGACGTATTTTCACTGAGTGAACTGACCAGGTATTTTTGTTTGGTGGAAATAAGGGAGAATTTTAGGAGGAAAACAAACTCCGTTTTTTTTTTTTTTTTTCAAAACACTTAATGCCACTGCGGGATATTTATAAACCTGAAACTCGACAAAGAAAAAAAATACTTTGGGGCACCTGGCTGGCTCAGTCGGTAGAGCATGCAACTCTCCATCTCAGGGCCGTGAGTTCAAGCCCCACGTTGGGTGTGGAGCCTACTTAAAAAAAATTTTTAAAAAGAAAAAAAAATCACCTTCAATCTTATAATACAGATAGAACTGTAGCGAATGCTTTGTGGGAATTTTCAATGTTTCTTTTATTTATATGCACGTGCACACACATACAGGCACACACACTTTTTAATAGTTTGGGAGCCTCGTGTTTTAGTGCTCTCACCACCTATTTTTCTCTTGCTACACATAGAGACTGCTGCCAGCCTCCAAACGTATTTTTCTATACACACGAGCAATTATGTATGTATTTATGTTTTAATATGCAGGTGGAAGCACAGCAAAATAGTTTTCTGGATCTTTTTCTCTGTCTCTCTCTTTTTTTTTTTAAACTTGACACGGTATCTCTGAAAGACTTCTATTCAGTATGTACAGATCTGCTTTATTCTGTTAAAAATTTGCATGATAAGGGCGCCCGGGTGGCTCAGTCGGTTAAGCGTCTGACTTCGGCTCAGGTCATGATCTTGTGGTTTGTGAGTTCAAGCCCTGCATCAGGCTCTGTGTTGACAGCTCGGAGCCTGGAGCCTGCTTCAGATTCTGGGTCTCCCTCTCTCTCTGCCTCTCCCCCGTTTGTGCTGTCTCTCTCAAAAATAAATAAATAAACATTAAAAAAATGTATTAAAAAAGTTGCATAAAATTCCACTTTATGATTGCACCACAATTTATTCACTCCCTTATTATGAATATTTAGGTTGTTTCCGCACTTTTAATGTTCAAAAAAATTGCCGTTTCTCACTTCCTAGAAGTGGCATTTGTTGGGTCAAAGGATTTCCCATGTTGCCAGCGGTTGCCAGCTTGCTCTCGGTCCCCCCTGTGACATGTGAGAGTCTGTTCCCACACTGCCGATCACACAGGTGGCTATCACGGTGTTTGAATTTTGCCAATCTCCTAAGTGGAACATATCACTATAGCTTCACTTTGCATTCCTTTTAAGAGATTGAAACGATTCTTGCATGTTTGAAAGCATTTGAATTTTTGTTTCCGTGAACCATGTTATTTGCTCACTTTTCTGTTGGACTGTTGGTAGCTCTCTTTCACTTCTCTCTTTCTGAGAACACGGTTTTAATTTTTTGGCCACTGCTCCATTCCTTCTTCTCAGCCAAAAGAGAACGGAAGCTAAAGAGCTGTTCATGTCTCTTTTTCTTCTGGTTTATCCTCTGCCTTATAGACTGTCTGCTTCCTGCAAATATGGCTTAACCCTGTGATTCTTCACTCAGCCTGGTCTGTGAATGCAGCCTTCCGGGGACCAAACCAGGCTCAGGAGGGCTCCCATCACAAGCCATTCCCCCAACCCTTTGGAAGCAATCAGTGATGGATCTAGCACCTCCATCTGGATCCCTCACCCAAGAGAACTCTGCTTCTGCAGATTTTTAGTTTTAAAGACTTGCAGCTGCAGACTGCATTTCTTTTTGCGTTGTCCTGAGTTTGACCTTAAGTGCTTCCAGAAGACCTGCCGACTTTGTGTTTCATAACTTCGGCGTTTTCCCTACTGTTTCAAGGATGGAGTTTACAATTGTGTTTATTGCTTCAACTTCTTGCTTTTGTGTGATTTCTTTAAGGCCTAAGGAGAAATGCTGACTTTTCTTCACCTGTTTACATTTTTTACTTCTATGTAATTTCGCGTCATATATCTCTTTAACCAGATTAATGCTTGTTCAACAAAAATTATCATCTACTTTAGAGATGAGTAATGTTTCTTGTCTTATAGTTAACAAAGAACCATAAGTCACTTTTTCTCTATCAGAGGTTTTTTTCTTTATTTTTCCCTTTCTACTATAGATAAAAACCACATATACAGGGTTATAGTCCCACGACACACAAAACATAAAACAATAAATGATACAAATAAGGTGATATATGTGTGTTGTAAGTGTGTGGAATACATCAATAGCAAACATAGAAACCAATCCTATATGTGGGGTATCTTGAAGGTATATATTAAAAATATTGACTTATTGACTCTTGAAATTTTGATAGTCTGTAATTTCATGATATTTCTGATATTCTGAAATTCTGATATTTCATGAAAATAGTATAAGATTCAGTCCAGTATAGGCCCTCCAACTTTTTAGTTTATTCCATTACACATTTTCTAGGCATTATTTCCTATGCTAAGGGTTGCTTGCTATATTTTATACTCAAAGATCTTTAAATTAAGAAAAAAGTTTTTAAATGTTTATTCATTTTTTGAGAGAGATGGGGGCGGGGCAGAGGGAGAGGGAGACACAGAATCCAAAGCAGGCTCTAGGCTCTGAGCTGTCAGCACAGAGCCCGACATGTGGCTTGAACTCATGAGCTGCGAAATCATGATCTGAACCGAAGTCAGTTGCTCAACCGACTGAGCCACCCAGGCACCCCTACCCAAAAGTCTTCAAATAGCATTCCCCAGAAGGCAATTTTTTTTTTGTTGAGAAACTTCTAACAATATACCACAAGCTGGAAAAAGTTGCATGTCCAGGTGGTAAAAATAATCTAGTTACTTTTGCTGGAAATTCTTGTCCTCTGTAAAATTTTCGTCTGTGGTAGTTGTTGGAGGGCAAAAAAGCTTGAGGTTTATTATTACCGATTCTGTTTCCTTATTCTAGTTCTGGAAAAACTGAGTATTTGCATAAAGTGTTACTTTATTGAGAGCTTTCTGTCTCCTTATTCAAAGATGCAAAAATTCTGCAGAGACTGAGGTATATGTTGGAAAATGTTTCCTCACTTTCAAGTCTGAATGTGATGGGGTCATCTGAGTTTTGCCTATGATTTGTAAATCCTTTACGCTTATTTCTAGGTATTGGCCTTTAATTCTATTTTTAATTTTAGAAATAAGCACAGGGAGAGGAGGGGAGCCTCGCATAGTAGATGTAGAGGCTATTCTGCAGAAACCACATGACTTTGTCTACTCTGAGCCCTCTCCAGCCCTCTCCCTGTCCCCATTACCAGTGAGATTTGAAGATTCTCTGTCTTTATCTCTTTTCACTTACTGAAATTCCTACATTTTGAGGTGTCAGTGTCTAAGTGTCAGACAGGAGGCCTTCCTCTCATGTTCTAATTTTAATTGATTTTGTCTATCTATCTATCTATCTATCATCTGTCTATTTATTTATTTATTTTTGAGAGCCAGAGAATGTGAACAGGGGAGGTAGAGAGTGAGGAGAGAGAGAGAGAGAGAGAGAGAGAGAGAGAGAGAGAGAGAGAATCTTAAGCAGGCTCCACACCCAGCACGGAGCCCAATGTGAGTCTCTATCCCATAACTGGGAGATCATGACCTGAGCCGGAATCAAGCATTGGACGCTTAACTGACTGAGCCACCCGGGTGCCCCCTAATTGATTTTATTAATGTGCTTATGGTAGAGACACCTTTGCTTCTGAGTTGGCTGGCTGGATGGTCCAGGCTCCACGACTTGTCAGGAGCACCAGGGTCTGTTACTTCTGAGCAATGAATGGTGTCCAGACCTGCCTGACGGATTAGAGAGGAGCCTGGGCTGAGTTGATCACTGCTAAAGAAAACGTTGCATCTATTTGGTTAGTCGGATATATTTTTAATTGCCATGTTTCCAGGACCCAAGAACAATGTTGGGTGAGACAGGCACCTCGTTCCACTCTCTGGGAACAACAGGTCTTTGCCATAGCCAAAACGAACGGGCCTGTCTTCTCAGTCTGTGGCTCTGTGCTATGGAAAATTATTTTCTTTCTTTTTCTCCTTTGAACACGAATAAAGAATTCAAAGTGTATTATTTACTAGATAGGCAACATTTTCCTTTTTTTTTTTTTCCCAAAGGGGAGAAGTGATCTCAGAACTCAGACATTCGGCCAGTATTTGTGATCGATGAACACTGCACACATTTAGAGTCTGTTTTTCTAAGTCTGATATCTGCTAAGACAGGGTGACAGTGGTAGTAAGCATAATGATAAGGACAATAATCAGCATGATATAGCATATAGTAGGTGTCAGATAGCCTTCAAAGCATTTTATTTTTTATCAACTCATTTGAAAGTAACAATTGTCACTTTCGTTTTACAGATGAGGAGATTATGGCGCAGGTTAAAAAGCTTGTCTGAGGGTACGCAGCCAGTAAGTGGAATCAGAGATTATCCAACTCTTGCTGCTGTGAAGAGCACCGTGTGTGTGTGTGTGTGTGTGTGTGTGTGTGTGTGATGTGCATATACTCAGGGTATTTACTCACACACAGGATGCAGTGACAGAACTTGGGCCGGGTAATTGATCCAGTATGAAATTCATCAGCCAACAATGATTTTAGACTCGGCCTCCCAGCTGAGACCGGTTCTCTGATACCTGGAAGTACTGTGGGTGATTTGGGTCTAGGGATCTTGGATGTTTTTATTTTTAGAAGTTTAGCTTTTATTTCCTTTTTTCATCCAGACACATCTTAAAGATTATTCCTAGGAGAGTTTATAATGAGTGGAATTGGGGGGATATTATTAATAATAATAAATTACCACCCCATTAGGAGCGTGTAGAAAGCAACAAATTATATGCCCCCCTTTCCAAACCAGAGTCCTCAATGTGTGGCTGAGTTGCAGTCAAGGCAGGATTGCCCAAGTGACTCCATGACCCTGCTGCTACCTAGGGCACAGTGGATATTTTGGAACTAGTCTTTCCCCTCATAGACTTTAAACATATACTCTGATGAAACATAACTTTTAGCTACTCGGTATAATCTTGTAATGGATTTCTAGAATGCGTTTTCTTGAAAAATTCCTATGTTGCTATGACACCAAGTCTTCAAGAGGCTAATCAAAGACATTTGAAAGGTCTGAGTTTATGAGGTCATGGATCGTACGGACTGATTTTTTTAATTCCTTTTCCAGCTAGTGTGCAGACCCGTGTGCAGAATAGAAAGCTAAAGGCCATATTTCTCAGTCACCATTGCATTTGGGATTCCAGATGGGCTGTATGGCCCACCAATCAGACACACCCATGCGAGACTTAGATTTAGAATTGAGATGGGAGGAAAGCGAGGTATGGCTCCGGAGGGATCCTTTTGCTGATGTGGATTGCAGAACAGAAAGCACGTTTCGGAACCAGCAACTCTTTTTTTTTTTTTTTTTTGATGTTTATTTATTTATTCACTGAGAGGAAGAGAGAGCCAGAGAGAGAGAGGGAGAGAGAATTGCAAGCAGGCTCTGTGCTGTCATCTCAGGGCTGCATGAAGGTTCAATCAGTCAAATGATGTTCTAAAGTCACTACAAGCAACTTTTTGTATGGTTATGTTACTGACCAACTAGATAATTAGGTTTATTTGTTTCAGATTGTTTTAGGAATTGCTTTTTTTATTTTTAAGTTTAGTCTTTTTATTTATTTTGAGAGAGAGAGATAGCAAGCAGGGGAGGAGCAGAGAGAGGGGGAGACAGAATCTCTGTGCTACCAGCCCAGAGCCCGATGTGGGACTTGAACTCACAAACCATGCATGAGCCCATGACCTGAGCCGAAGTCAAGAGTCGGATACTTAACCGACTGAGCCACCCAGGCACCCCTAGGAACTGCTTCTTAATTTCATTTTTTAAAGTACATAAAACATGTTCCCAAAGTCAAAATGTAATTGGGTATATTCTGAGAAACCTAGTTTCCATTCCTATCCTCTGTACCTCATTTCTCCTTCCCTCTTTATGTAACACATTTTAAAATTAGGTTTTGGTTTGTTTTTTTCAGTATTTCATTTTGTAGCCATGAGAAGATACGCTTATGTCCGTATTTCCCTCTGTTTCTTACATAAAAGGTTCACATCAGGAGATGGCATCTACAGGTCGTTTGTTCTCATTCTCTTGTCTAGTTGCTCTGCCTACTGGTCCCAACACAGCAGGCAGTGGAGGAACCTCTATTCCCCATCCAGAAGGATACCACTGTCCTGCGGAGATGCATATATATGAAATCATATATCTGTCAAATAAGTATCCACCAATTCTTCCTTAGTTGAATATTTTCTTTCTTTTGGAATATTTTCCCAAATCAGAAATAGGTGTCAGATTTTGTCAAATGGACACAGAAACCATGCCTGTGGTTTTAATAAAGAGAATTTAACACAAATTCAAATTGTTAACTAATAGAAAAGACAAAAGGACTACTAAGGCATCTGGGAGGTAACAGAAATTGCAGGATGTAGTTACCACACCCAGGGCTGGGGGAACACAGGGAAAAGGAGGGACCCGGTGGAATCCAGACCTCTGAGGAGGGTGGTGCTGGCCAGTCTGGAGGAGCAAGCTCTGGAAAAATAGCCAGCTGAATTTGAAAGCTGCTACTAGAAAAACCCCATTGGCTGGGAGGTGAAGAAGCACGACTGGGATGACATGGGCAGGAGGAGAGAGTAGACAGAAGGGAGCAAACTTCTGCCTCCCATCCCCCAGCCTCGCACTCTCCCTTCAGCGCCCCCTACTGGCAGAGACTAACAGCGGGCCAAGGAGGAGCGGGGTTTGCAGGGTCTCACCGCAGGGCTGTGGAAACGACATGTATTGCTTTCTTTACGTATGGATATCACGAATTACGTACTCATATTATTAAGCTTTCTAATACTGATTTCTTTCCCGGAGGGAATCCCATTTGGCCACGATGACATTTTCTTAGTATACGGTTTGCTTATATTTTATTTAAGATTTTTATATCAGCATTTATAAGTCAAATTGATTTATCGTTTTCTCTTTAGGGCAATATTTATCAGATATTGACATCTATGTTGAATTTGCTTCATAAAAAGAATTTAGAAATTGTAATTCTTTCTCCATGTTCTGTAACAGTTTAAGCAGCCTGAGGATTATCTGACTATACAGGATTGTTAAATTCCTCAGTGAAACCATCAGGGCTTGGTGTATTATTTGGTGAGAACACATAATTTGCCCCATAACTTCTATAGCAATTGAGTTCTTCAAATTTTTTCATCTCATAAAGTTCAGATTTGGTAAATTATATTTTCCTAAAAATTATTTATTTTATCTAGGTTGTCAAATTTATTTATATAAAGTTAGCAAGTTATTAGTTTCAGCCGTTAAAAAAATTATCTATTTTAATAGCGATTTCCCCTTTGTCTCATTTTATTTGTATATTTATGCTTCTTTTTTTTCTTGCTAACATTTCTTAACTTTGTGAATGTTTCCCCCCAAAGCAACAACTTGTTGATGTATTTATGACATCGTGATGTATTTATTACCTTGTAGCTTCCTAACTCATGTCTGATCTTTATCCTTATTAATTTACTTCTGTTGTATTACATTAGTTTCATTTCTTTCTTATTTCTTTTTATTTCTATAGATATTTAATATGATTTTTTTCCCTCTGTCTCTAGCTGAACTGTGTTTTATAATCTCCAGCATGTGTCTGCACATTTCTCCTTTCATCTCCTATAACATCTGCTTGGCACACTCAATGTGTTATCAGGTGCATAGATATTAATAACTATGATATTTTCATTGTGAATTATAGCCTTTAGCATTAAAAGGTATTTTTCTTTGTCCCGTTTATTGCTTTTTGGCTAGAATTCTACTTCGTCTGATAGCAAGATATGCCTAGTATGACTTCTCACATCCTTTAACTTTTATCCTTTCTGAATGCCTTTGCCACTTGTCTTTCTCTTCTAGAGCACAGAGTTGGGTTTTGCTTTGTTAGTCATCCTGATAAACCTTTTTTTCTTTTTTTTTTTAAAAAAATTTTTTTTTTCAACATTTATTTATTTTTGGGACAGAGAGAGACAGAGCATGAACGGGGGAGGGGCAGAGAGAGAGGGAGACACAGAATCCGAAACAGGCTCCAGGCTCTGAGCCGTCAGCACAGAGCCCGACACGGGGCTCAAACTCACGGACCGTGAGATCGTGACCTGGCTGAAGTCGGACGCCCAACCGACTGCGCCACCCAGGCGCCCCCCTTTTTTTCTTTTAATAGCTGAGCGAAGCTCTTTCTATTTATTGATACAAATGACATGTTCAATCCCTGTTGGACCACGCCATGATTTACTTGCTCTTTTAATGGATATTGACTTTTGTATTCAGGAAGATTCGTGTGTGTTCTAGTAAGTACCTCTACACCAGTGATTTATATAATAAAAACCTTAGTTATCTTTTTCTTTAGATACTATCTATTGGTGTCTTACTTTGAGCAATATGGAAATTATAGAAACCACTTCTTTTCCCTCCCTTTTCCTCAGCTTTGAGTTTTAGACACCAGTTTTCTCTTACTACTAATCTCTGTACTCTTCACTTTACTTAAGCATCTTCAACTTGTCAGCCTCAAGTGGCTTCTTTTATTACCTTCAGCTAACGCTAAGAGGTAAGCCATCTACTTTCCAATTACTCTGTCTTAATCTCCTCATCTACTCTTTGAAGAAGTGTTTGTTCAAATATTTTGCTTTTTTTTTTTTTTAATTGAATTTTTGCTTTCTTATTATCGAATTTGGGCAATTCCTGATGCAAGTTTATCTTAAACACCGTTACCTGCAAATATTTTCTCCTAGTCTGTATTTAATATTTTTATTCTCTTAATCTTTTTATTCTCTACTTTCTTTGAAGAACAGAAATTCTTAATTTTGATGAGGTGAAATCATCAATTTTTTCTTTATAGATCATGCTAAGAAATCCTTGTTTAAATCAAGGTCACAAAAATTTTCTCCTACATTTCTTCCGGAAGTTTTATCATTTCAGGTTTTAAATTTAAGTCTGTGATCCATTTCAAGTGAATGTTTGCATATGGTGTAAGGAATGGGTCAGGCTATTATTATTATTATTTTTACATATGACTGTCTCAGCCCTGTTTATTGAAATAACTATCTTTTATCTATTTTATTGTCTGTGCACCTTGGTTGAAAATCAGTTGTCTATATAGGTCAATTTCCGGTCTCTATTCTGTTACACTGATCTCTCTTTAGTGTCTTTATACCAATACCACACTATCTTGATTATTACAACTGTAGAGCGAGTTGTGAATCAGAGTCTTTGTTTTCCAAGTTGTTTGGCTACTCTCTGTCCTTTGCATTTTCATATGAATAGAACTTTGATTTGGATAGTGTGCTGTATCTATAGATCAATTTTGGAAGAGTTGATATCTTAACAATATTGAGTCTTCTGATTCATGTACCTATTTAATCTCTCCATTTACTTCCATCTCTGTAATTTCCTTCAGCAGTGTTTTGTAGTTTTCAGTGTATGGGGTCTTTATTTTTTCTCATATATTCCTAAGTATTTCATAATTTTATGCTATTGGTAATAGTTTTATTTTTAACATCAAGGTTTGATTTTTTGTTACTGCTATATAGAAATATGATTAATTTGGGGACACCTGGGTGACTCAGTTGATTAAGCATTGGACTCTGGCTCAGGTCACGATCTCACAGTTCATGAGTTCGAGCACCATATTGGGCTCTCTGCTGTCAGCACAGAGCCCACTTTGGATCCTCTGTCCCCCTCTCTCTATGCCCTTCCCCTGCTCATGCTGTGTCTCACTTTCTCTCTCAAAAATAAACAAACATTAAAAAAAGAAATATGATTAATTTTTTATTGATCTTGTTTTGTGCAAACTGAGTAAACTCTTATTTCTAAGAATATCTTTGTATATCCATAGGAATTTCTAGTTGTAGGATCATGTTTTCTGTGAATAAAGACAGTTTTTATTCTTCTTTTACAGTCTGTATGCCTTTTTTTTTTTTTTTCCTTCCTTGGCTTGTTGCACTGGCTAGAGTCTCCTATGCGATGTTGAATTAGGATGGTGAGAGCAGACATCCTTGGCTTATTCCCAGTCTTGGGTAGGGGGGAACATTTAGTCTTTGTTCAGTAAGTATGATGTTGACTGAAGATTAAAAGAAAATTTTTATTTTATTTATTTATTTTTTAAACTTAAAAAAAATTTTTTTTAATGTTTATTTTTGACAGAGAGAAAGACAGAGCATGAGCGGGGGAAGGGCAGAGAGAGGGAGACACAGAATCCAAAGCAGGCTCCAGGCTCTGAGCTGTCAACACAGAGCCCGACATAGGGCTTGAACTCATAGACCGTGAGATCATGACCTGAGCCGAAGTTGGACGCTCAACCAACTGAGCCACCCAGGCGCCCCCCCCCCAACAAAATTTTTTTTTAAGTTTATTTATTTATTTGAGAGAGACAGAGATAATGTGAGTGGGGGAGAGGCAGAGAGAGAGGGAGAGAGAGAGAATCCCAAGCAGGCTCCATCCACACTGTCAGCCCAGAGCCTGATGCGGGGCTTTAACCCACAAAACCCTGAGATCATGACTTGAGCTGAAAACAAGAGTCAGACGCTCAACTGACTGAGCCACCCAGGTGCCCCAGTTTTAGATTTTTTTTTCAATAGGTGCCCTTGATCAATGAGAAAGTTCCCTTCTATTCCTAGTTTGCTAGTTTGCTGAGAGTTATGTTTTGTTTTTGTTGAATTCTGTCAAATGTTTTTTCTATGTCTACTCAATGTTCAGAGTTTTTATTTTTTAATTTGTTAATATGGTGAATTATATGGATTTTAAAAAAAAATTGTATGTTCTCCATTTTATTTTATTATTATTGTTTTATGATTTCAGGAGTAGAATTTAGTGATTCATCACTTATATATAACACCCAGTGCTCAGCCCATCACCCATTTAGGCCATCCCCCTACCCAACACCCCTCCCCATCCCCCCCAGCAATCCTCAGTATGTTCTCTGTATTTAAGAGTCTCTTATGGTTTGCCTCCCTCTCTGTTTTTATCTTATTTTTCCTTCCTTTCCTCTATGTTCATCTGTTTTGTTTCTTAAATTCCACATATGAGTGAAATCATGATATTTACCAAGTTGTTATTTAAATTCTTGTTAGTTGACATATAGTGTAATATTAGTTTCAGGAGTAGAATTTAGTGATCCATCACTTACATAAAACACCCAGGGCTCATCACAACATGGGCCCTCCTTAATGCCCAACACCCCTTTAGACCATCTCCCTGCCCACCTACCCTCCAGCAACCCTCAGTTTGTTCTCTATAGTTAAGAGTCTTTTTTATAGTTTGCCTCCAGAGCAAGGGAAACAAAAGCAAAAATGAACTATTGGGACCTCATCAAGGTAAAAAGCTTCTGCACAGCAAAGGAAATAATCAATAAAACTAAAAGGCAACCTTCGGAATGGGAGAGGGTATTTGCAAATGACATCTCTGATAAAGGGTTAGTATCCAAAATCTGCAAAGAACTAATCAAACCCAACATCCAAAAAACAAATAATATGGTTAAGAAATGGGCAGAAAACATGAATAGGCATTTTCCCAAAGAAGACATCCAGATGGCTAACAGACACATGAAAGATGCTCAACATCACTCATCATCAGGGAAATAAAATCAAAACCACACTGAGATGTCACCTCACACCGATCAGAGTGGCTAAAATGAACAAATCAGGAGACTACAGATGATGGCGAGGATGTGGAGAAATGGGAACCCTCTTGCATTGTTGGTGGGAATGCAGACTGGCGTAGCCACTCTGGAGAACAGTGTGGAGGTTCCTCAAAAAGTTAAAAATATATTGATTGATTTTTTAAAGTTTATTTTATTTATTTTGAGAAAGAGAGAGAGAGAACATGGGAGGGGCAGAAAGAGAGGGAGAGAGAGGGAATCCCAAGCAGGCTCCACACTGTGAGTGTGGAGCCCAATGCAGGGCTCCAACCCATGAACCTGATCATGACCTGAATTGAACCTGAACCATGAACCTGATCATGACCTGAGCTGAAATCAAGAGTAAGGTGCTCAATTCACTGAGCCACCCAGGTGCCCTTATTGATTGATTCTGAGAATCAACTTTAAATTCCTGGGATAAACCCCACTATGCCTTGATATGTTATTCTTTTTATTTATTACTGGATTCAATTTGCTATGTTCTAAAAAAAGTTTGCATCTCTGCTCGTGAGAGATATTGAATTCTACTTTTATTATAATGCCTAGCTTGTTTGGGGATGAAGTTAATACTGACTTCATTAAATAAATGGAAAAGTATTCCCTCTTATTAAATTATCTGAAAAAATTTGTGTAGAATGTGTGGTGTTATTTCTTCCTTAAATTTTAGCATTTACCAGTGATAATATTTTACCAAACTTCTGGACTTGCAATTTTATTTGTAGGAAGATTTTAAAGTACAAATTCAATTTCTTTATAAATATAGGGATTTATTTTTTTGGGTTATCTATTTTTTCTTCTTAAGTTAGTTGTGGTAGTATGTGTATTTCAACGAAATTGTCTATTTCATTGAAGTTGTCAAATTCATTGACATAAAATTGCTCATCTTTTTATTATTTCTTTAATATCTATAGAATTTGTAATGATGCTACCTCTCTCATTCTTGATATTGAGGATTTTTTGTCCTCTACTTTTTTTCTTTAGTTGTTTGCCTAAAATTTTAGCAATCTCATTGCTTTTCCCAAAAAACTAACTATTGTTTTCTTTAATTTTCTTCATTGGTTTTCTGTTCTATTTTATTGATTTTTTTTTTCTGACCTTTATTATGGCCTTGGTTTTGTTTTTTTTAGGTTTAGGTTCTTTTTCTAATTTCAAAGATGGAAGCTGAGATAATTGATTTGAAACTTCTTTTCTGATACAAGTATTTATTGCTATAAATTACCACCTACATACTGTTTTAGTGACATAATACACCAGAAATTGTGGTTTATTATGTTTTCATAGTCATTCAGTTTGAAACACTTTACAATTTTCTTTTAGTTTCTTTTTTGTCTAATTTGTTATTTAGAAAGTGTTTTATTTAGTTTTAAATATTGGAGAGTTTTCCAGAGATTTTTTATTAATTTATAATTTAATTCCCTTGTGGCCAGAAAGCATATTTGACATAACTTGAAGTCTTTTAAATTTATTAAATTTATTTTATTGCCCAAATCATATATGGTCTTTTGTGATGACTTTTCCATGTGCGCTTGAAAAGAATGTATTCTGCTCCTGTTCAATGGACTATTAATGTCAATTAGGTAACATTGGTTGGTAGTTTTTTTCAGGTCTTCTAAATCCTTATGTATTTCCTGTCTCTTTGCTTCATTGATTATTGAGAGAGGGATATTATTATTATTGATTCAATGGCTTCATATATTTTGAAACTCTGATGAGGTGCATAAATGTTTAGGATTATTCTGTCCTCATGATGAATTGATGCTCTGATTAATATGAAATGACTGTCTCTAACTTTGGTAATAATCTTTGCACTGAAATGTACTTTGCCTGATATATAGGCAGTCCAACTTTCTTATGTTTACCAGTTTATTAAAAGATGTGATAAAGGATGCAAATTACCAGATGAAGAGATACATAGGGCGAAGTATGGGGGAAGGTCTGGCCCTCTCCAGACACACACACCACTCTCCCCAAACTCCATGTGTTCCCCTGCCCAGAAGCTCAGTCCAAATTTCTTTTATTTACTATTAGCATGCTCTCTGTTTTCCACTCTTTCTCTGTCACTGGTTGTGTAACTATTTTGGTTTCTAGCTGTATCTTTATGTATTTTGAAGCTTTGTTATTAGATGCACATTCAGGATTTTTATATTTCTTAATGAATTGATCCATTTATCACTTTGAAATGACCTTCTTTACTCTGGTAATATACTTTGCTCTGAAATCTGTTTTGTCTGATACTAACATAGCCTCTTCAGCCTTGTTTTGGATCAGTGTTAGCGTGGTATATTATTACTTTTAACCCATTTGTGTCTTTCTGTGTAAAGTCTATCTCTTGAGGGCAGCAGATAGTTGGCTCTTGCTTTTTTGATGTAATCTGACAGTTTTGGCCTTCTAACTGGGGTATGTAAGCCATTGACATTTAGCGTTATTGTTAGATTTAAATCTGTCATCTTATTTGTTTTGTATTTTTTCTCATCTATTTTGTCCCGCTTTTTTCTTTTTCTGACTTTTTTGGATTACATATTTTGTTTCTATTTCATATGCTTTGTTGTTATTTTTTTTTTTTTTTAGTGTTGACTCTTTTGTTATTTTGGTGGCTACTTTAGAGTTTATAGTGTATAACTTATCACAGACTACCTTCAAGTGCCATTATATCACTTCCTGAATACTCCGAGAACCTTATAGTAGTATACTTCCGTTTCTCTTCTGGTCTTGGGCTATTGTCATACATTTTATATTTGCATTTGTTACATAATCCCCTCACTACATTATTATTATATTTGTTTATAAAGCATAAACATATTTATCTTTATCTTTCATAAAGATATTCAAAGATTTCTACTCTTTAGAGATATTTAACTAATAACAAAAAGGCTTACATATTTTACCCATGTTGTTACCAGTTTCAGTGTTCTTCATACATTTGTCCAGATCTATATTTCTACAGATAGATATTCGATCTAGTGTCATTTTCCTTTTGACGAAGCACTCCCTCGATCACTTTTGTTAATAATGAGTCTACTGCTGATAAATGATTTCAACTTTTGTACGTCTGAAAAAAATCTTTTTTTTTTTTTTCTCTCAATTTTGAAATATATTTATGTGGGATACAGAATTCTAGGTTGGCCATTTTTTTTTCCCTATATTTTAAAGATGTGCTCTGCTGAATTCTTTCTTGAATGACTTCAATAATTTCTTCAGTAAGAAACGTGTTGATGGGGCATCTGGGTGGCTGAGTTGGTTGAGCAGCGGACTCCTGATTTTGGCTAGAGGCTCTGTGCTGAGCATGGAGCCTGCTTAAGATTCTCTCCCTCGGCCTCTCTCTTCCTTTCATGCTCTCTCTCTCAAAAAAGAAAAAAGAAAAGAAAAAAGAAAAAAAGAAAAATAATGTGTTGTTATCCTTACCCTTGTTTATCAGCATGCAACATGTCCTCTTTCTTTGGCTACTTAAAATTTTTCTCTTTGTCACTGACTTTAAGCAATTTGCGTACAATGTGCCTTGATGTAGTTTTCTTCATATTTTTTTTTGTGCTTGGGGTTCCTTCAGCTTTTTAGATCTGTAAGTTTATAGTTTTCATTAAATTTGGAAAAGTGCAACCATAATGTCATCAAATATTTTTGCCTTCACTCCTCTCTCTCCTCTCCTTTAGGGACTCCATTTATATGTACACCAGGTGGCTTGAAATTGTCCCACAGCTTACTTATGATGTGCTCAGTGTTTTTTTATTTTATTTTCTCTGTTTCGTTTTGAATTGTTTGTATTTTGTTGAAGGAAGTGGTTTGTTTCCTTGTAGAGAGTTCCACGGTTTGAATATGCCAACTTCCTTTCTATTCCCTGTATTTCATGTAAATTGACAGTTAGGTCTGAAGGCTTGATCAAACTCAGGTTCTTTTTTTTTCTTTCTTTTTCTTTTTTTTTTTGGCAAGAATACTTCATAGGTGGTGGTGTGTACTTCTATCAAGATTCACATAAAGTCTGATTTTTCTTTTGTGGTGTTAACAGCATTTGACATATAAGTCCATATGTTAATTTACTTCCAGTGGATTTCTCGTGAATGACTTGTGGAAACGATATTTTTGAGTTCTTGCTTTTTCATAACAGATTGTCTTCAGCCTTCATATACTTAAAGATTAGTTTTGCTGGATGTAAAATCCTTGGCTTCATTCCTTTCCTAGGGTATGTTAAATATGTCACTCCATGTCCACTTGGCAGGAAGTGTTGCTATTTAAAATGTCTGATGCCAGTTCGATTTCTTTTCCCTTTTAAATTATTTTATATCTTTGTCTGGATCACAAAATAATTCTTTTAATTTAATACTCCTTTCTTAGTTTTTTTTAATGTGTATTTATTTATTTATTTTTTTCGAGAGAGCAAGTGAGCAGGGGAGGGGCAGAGAGAGAGGGAGACACAGAATCCAAAGCAGGCTTCAGGTTCTGAGCTGTCAGCACAGAGCCCGATGTGGGGTTTGAACTCATGAACCGTGAGATCATGACCCGAACTGAAGTTGGACCCTTAACCAACTGAGCCACCAGGCACCCCCTCCTTTCTTAGTTTTAATTACTGTTCTCAGATTGGTCTCTCTTGCTTTCTAAGTTAGTATCTACTGGACAGTTTTTTATTTTTAAAAAATTTTTAAATTTACATCCAAGTTAGTTAGCATATAGTGCCACAGTGATTTCAGGGGTAGATTCCTTAATGCCCCTTACCCATTTAGCCCGTCCCCCCTCCCACAACCCCTCCAGTAATCGGCTGTTCTCCATATTTAAGAGTCTCTTATGTTTTGTCCCCCTTCCTGTTTTTACATTATTTTTGCTTCCCTTCCCCTGTGTTCATCTGTTCTGTGTCTTTTTTTTTTAATGTTTTAAAAAAATTTTTAAATATTTATTTATTTTTTTGAGAGACAGAGAGAGAGAAAGGGGCAGAGCACCAGCCAGGGGAGGGGCAGAGAGAAAGAGGGAGACACAGAATGTGAAGCAGGCTCCAGGCTCTGAGCTGTCAGCCCGATGCGGGGCTTGAACTCACGAACTGCAAAATCATGACCTGAGCTGAAGTCCGAAGCTTAACCGACCGAGCCACCCAGGCACCTCATCTGTTCTGTGTCTTAAAGTCCTCATATGAGTGAAGTCATATATTTGTCTTTCTCTGACTAATTTCGCTTAGCATAATACCCTTTAGTTCCATCCATGTAGTTGCAAAAGGCAAAATTTCATTCTTTTTGATTACCAAGTAACACTCCATTGTATATATATACCACATCTTCTTTATCCATTCGCCCCTCAATGGCCATTTGGGCTCTTTCCATACTTTGGCTATTGTTGATAGCGCTGCTATAAACATTGGGGTGCATGTGCCCCTTTGAAACAGCACACCTGTATCCCTTGGATAAATACCTAGTAATGCAATTGCTGGGTTGTAGGGTAGTTCTATTTTTAATTTTTTGAGGAACCTCGATATTGTTTTCCAGAGTGATTGTGCCAGTTTGCATTCCCACCAGCAGTGCAAAAGAGATCCTGTTTCGCCACATCCTCACCAACATCTGCTGTTGCCTGAGTTGTTAATGTTAGCCATTCTGACTGGTGTGAGGTGGTATCTCATTGTGGTTTTGATTTGTATTTCCCTGATAATGAGTGATGTTGAGCATTTTTTTTTTCATGTGTCAGTTGGCCACCTAGATGTCTTCATTGGAGAAGTGTCCTATTCATGTCTTTTGCTGATTTCTTCACTGGATTATTTGTTTTTTGGGTGTTGAGTTTGATAAGTTCTTTATAGATTTTGGATACTAATCCTTTATCTGATATATCGTTTGCAAATCTCTTCTCCCATTCCATCGGTTGCCTTTTAGTTTTGCTGATTGTTTCCTTCGCTGTGCAGAAGCTTTTTATTTTGATGAGGTCCCAGTAGTTCATTTTTGCTTTTGTTTCCCTTGCCTCCAGAGACGTGTTGAGTAAGAAGTTGCTGCGGGCAAGATCAGAGAGGTTTTTGCCTGCTTTCTCCTCTAGGATTTTGATGGCTTCCTGTCTTACGTTTAGGTCTTTCATCCATTTTGAGTTTATTTTTGTGTATGGTATAAGAAAGTGGTCCAGGTTCATTCTTCTGCATGTCGTTGTCCAGTTTTCCCAGCACCACTTGCTGAAGAGACTCTTTATTCCAGTGGATATTCTTTCCTGCTTTGTCAAAGATTAGTTGGCTATGTGTTTGTGGATCCATTTCTTGGTTCTCTATTCTCTTCCATTGATCCGAATGTCTGTTTTTGTGCCAGTACCATACTATGTTGATGATTACAGCTTTGTAATATAGCTTGAAGTCCGGGATTATGATGCCTCCTGCTTTGGTTTTCTTTTTCAAGATTGCTTTGGCTATTTGGGGTCTTTTCTGGTTTCGTACAAATTTTAGAATTGTTTGTTCTGGCTCTGTGAAGAATGCTGGTGTTATTTTGATAGGGATTGCATTGAATATGTAGATTGCTTTGGGTAGTATTGACATTTTAACAACATTCGTTCTTCCTATCCAGGAGCATGGAATCTTCTTCCATTTTTTTGTGTCTTCTTCAATTTCTTTCATACGCTTTCTATAGTTTTCAGTGTATAGATTTTTCACCTCCTTGGTTAGATTTATTCCTAGGTATTTTATGGTTTTTTTGTGCAACTGTTCTGTTTCTGCTGCTTCATTGCTGGTGTATAGGAATGCAACTGATTTCTGTGTATTGATTTTATATCCTGCAACTTTGCTGAATTCATGAATCAGCTCTAGCAGTTTTTTGGTGGAATCTTTTGGGTTTTCCATATAGAGTATCATGTCATCTGCGAAGAGTGAAAGTTTGGCCTTGTCCTGGCCGATTTGGATGCCTTTTATTTCTTTGTGTTTTCTGATTGCTGAGGCAAGACTTCCAATACTATGTTGAATAACACTGGTGAGCGTGGACATCCCTGTCTTGTTCCTGACCTCAGGGGGAAAGCTGTCAGTTTTTCCCCATTGAGGATGATATTAGCATTGTGTCTTTTGTATATGATCTCAAGGTATGATCCTTCTTTCCCTACTTTCTTGAGGGTTTTTATCAAGAAAGGATGTTGTATTTTGTCAAATGCTTTCTTTGCATCTATTGAGTGGATCATATGGTTCTTGTCCTTTCTTTATTGATGTGATGAATCACATTGATTGCTTTGCAGATATTGAACCAGTCGTGCATCCCAGGTATAAATCCCACTTGATCATGGTGAATAATTTTTTTAATGTCTTGCTGGATCCGGTTGGCTAATATCTTGTTGAGGATTTTTGCATCCATGTTCATCAGGTCTATAATTCTCCTTTTTAGTGGGGTCTTTGTCTGCTTTTGGAATCAAGGTAATGCTGGCTTCATAGAAAGAGTTTGGAAGTTTTCCTTCCATTTCTATTTTTTGTAACAGCTTCAAGAGAATAGGTGTTAACTCTTCCTTAAATGTTTGGTGGAATTCCCCTGGAAAGCCATTTGTCCCTGGACTCTTGCTTTTTTGGGAGATTTTTGATTACTAATTCGATTTCTTTACTGGTTATGGGTCTGTTCAAATTTTCTATTTCTTCCTGTTTCAGTTTTGGTAATGTAGATGTTTGTAGGAATTTGTCCCTTTCTTCCAGATTGCCCACTTTATTGGTGTATAATTGCTCATAATATTCTCTTATTATTGTTTTTATTTCTGCTGTGTTGGTTGTGGTCTCTCCTCTTTCATTCTTGATTTTATTTATTTGGGTCCTTTCCTTTTTCTTTTTGATCAAACTGGCTAGTGGTTTATCAATTTTGTTAATTCTTTCAAAGAACCAGCTTCTGGTTTCATTGATCTGTTCTACTGTTTTTTTTTTTTTTTCTTTTTCTTTTGGTTTTGATAGCATTAAATTTCTGCTCTAATCTTTATTATTTCCTGTTTTCTGCTGGTTTTGGGTTTTATTTGCTGTTCTTTTTCTAGCTTTTTAAGGTGTAAGGTTAGTATGTGTATCTGAGACTTTTCTTTCTTCTTTAGAAAGGCCTGGATTGCTATATACTTTCCTCTTATGACTGCCTTTGCTGTGTCCCAGAGGTTTTGGGTTGTGGTGATATCATTTTCATTGGCTTCTATGTACTTTTAAATTTCCTCTTTAACTTATTGGTTAGCCCATTCATTCTTTAGTAGGATGTTCTTTAGTCTCCAAGTATTTGTTACCTTTCTAAATTTTTTCTTGTGGTTGATTTCGAGTTTCATAGCATTGTGGTCTGAAAATATGTATGGTATAATCTCGATATTTTTGTACTTGTTGAGGGCTGATTTGTGTCCCAGTGTGTGGTCTATTCTGGAGAACGTTCCATGTGCACTGGAGAAAAATGTATATTCCACTGCTTTAGTATGAAATGTTCCGAATATATCTGTTAAGTCCATCTGGTCCAGTGTGTCATTCAAAGCCATTGTTTCCTCTTTGATTTTCTGATTAGATGATCTGTCCATTGTTGTAAGTGGGGTATTGAAATCCCCTATTATTATGGTATTATTATCAATGAATTTCTTTATGTTTGTGATTAATTTTATATATTTGGGTTCCCTCATGTTTGGAGCATAAATGCTTACAATTGTTAGGTCTGCTTGGTGGATAGACCCCTTAATTATGATATAATGCCCTTCTTCATCTCTTCATATAGTCTTCATTTTAAAGTCTAGATTGTTGGATATAAGTATGGCTACTCCAGCTTTCTTTTGTTGACAATTAGCATGATAGATGATTCTCCATCCCCTCACTTTCAATCTGAAGGTGTCTTTTAGGTCTAAAGTGGGTCTCTTGTAAACAGCATATAGATGGATCTTGTTTTCTTATCCATTCTGTTACCCTATGTCTTTTGATTAGAGCATTTAGTCCATTGATGTTTAGAGTGAGTACTGAAAGATCCGAACTTACTCCCTTTATGTTACTTGTAGAGTTGGAGTTTCTGGTGGTGTTCTCTGGTCCTTTCTAGTCTTTGTTGCTTTTGGTATTTATTTACGTGTTTATTTATTTCTTTATTTAGTCTTTTCTCTCCTCAGAGAGTCCCCCTTAAAATTTCTTGCAGGGCTGGTTTAGTGGTCACAGACTCCCTTAATTTTTGTTTGTCTGGGAAACTTTTAATCTCTGCTTCTATTTTGAATGACAGCCTTGCTGGATAAAGAATTCTTGACTGCATATTTTTCCAATTCAGCACACTGACTATATCCTGTCACTCTTTTCTGGCCTGCCAACTTTCTGTGGACAGGTCTGCTGCAAACCTGATCTGTCTTCCCTTGTAGGTTAAGGACTTTTTTCTCTTGCTGCTTTCATGATTCTTTCCTTTCTTGAGTATTTTGTGAATTTGCCTGTGATATGCCTTGTTGTCGGTCAGTTTTTGTTGAATCTTATGGGAGTCCTCTGTGCTTCCTGGATTTTGATGTCTGTGTCTTTCCCCAGGTTAGGGAAGTTTTCCACTATGATATGCTCACATAATCCTTCTACCCCTTTTCCTCTCTCTTCCTCTTCTGAGACCCCTATGATTCTGATATTTTTCCTTTTTAATGAGTCACTGATTTCTCCAATTCTTAAATAATGCTCTTTTGCCTTAGTCTCCCTCTTTTTTTTTCTGCTTTATTATTCTCCATAAATTTGTCCTCTATATTGCTGATTCACTGCTCTGTCTCATCCATCTTTGCTGCCGTGGCATCCATTAGAGATTGCAGCTCAGTTATAGCATTTTTTATTTCATCCTGACTAGATTTTACTTCTTTTATCTCTGTGGAAAGGGATTCTAATCTATTTTCGACCTCAGCTAGTATTCTTACTATTGTGTTTCTAAATTCTGATTCAGACATTTTGCTTGTATCTGTGTTTATTAAGTCCCTGTCTGTTGTTTCTTCCTACTCTTTCTTTTGGGGTGAATTCCTTTGTTTCATCATTTTGAAGGAAGAAAAGGAACTAATAAGGTAAAAAAATTAAAATTAAAAAATTAAACGCAACACACACACACACACACACACACACAAAATCAAATAAATGATGTTAGATCCTAGGTATGTTTTGGTCTGGTTGTTGAAAGGAGCTTGATAGATTAGAGAAAAAGGGAGGGGGGAGGAAAACTTTGAAAATTTGATAAAATGAGCAAATAGAATAAAATGAAATGATGGAAGTAAAATACAACTTGAAAAATTTACAAAAAAGTAAAAAAATATAGTGGAAAATTTAAAGAAAAATATTTTTAATAAAAATTGAAAACAAAAATAAATTTTTCCTCTTTCTCTATTCAAGAAAAAGAAAAGAAACAAAAGAAAAAAGGAACACTGAATAGATGGACTAGTGAACAGACTGAAATACAATTGAAATTGCATTGTTTTCCCCTAGAATTCAAACTATGAACCACTTTATAGTCCGTAAACTAAACAGGCGGGAGAGACTTGTGGTGTTCCTGAGCGGTGAGGTTGGCCCAGTTGGGCGGGGCTTAGTGTAATGGCTCCATTCGCCACTAGATGGCGCTGCTTAGCTTAACCGGGGTGGATTGTTTTGGTGCTTGTAGGTGCGTGTGCGCAAGCGCGTGAGAGTTGGAAATGGCGTCATCCGGCAACGAGTCTCTAGTATAAACTCTGTTCTCCCCACCAGCACTTGCCCACGCGTCCTTTATCTCTGGGCTTCCGTCTGCTCCCTGCTTTTACACCGCCGTGACCAAGCCGTCAGGGAGCCAGCCGACACTTCCCTCCTGAGTTTTATCTCAGATGTGACTGTGTTTCCCGACCCCTCACTGCTGAGGAACTGCGGCTCTGACCCGTTTTGCCCCTCTGCGGGAGGGTCTCACCGAGCAGTGGCCGGGAGCAATGGCTGGGTGCCGGCCACCCCCAGGCACGTTTGGGGGACCATGCTGCTGTGGATACCTGGAGACTGCGGCTGGGCACCAGCCCACCCCAGAAAAAGTGCACGCGATCGTGTGGCAGCAGCGTTTCAAGGATTGTGGAAAATCTCAACACACATCTGGCTTCACCCCCCAGCGGTCTTCTTCCAGCACCAGTGAATGTGGTTGTTCTCCAGGGTCCTCTGGGACCAGGGGCCACACAGCCTCTACAGGGAACCGCCTCTCCCCGTGTGGCCCAAAGACCCTCGGACCTCACTCTGCTCCTGGAGATTCGCCCTTCCCACCAGAGCACTGCCAGGTATGAGCTGCGGCGTTTCAGACTCTGCGCTCCCCGTTTATAGAGTCTTAATGGAATTTAAACTCTCTCCTTTCTCCTTTCTCCCTTTTTAGTTCAGTCCCTGCGGCTGTTTCCACTTTTTCACTCTCTCTCCAGCTGCTTTTGTTGGGGTTGCTTTTCCCGTATTCCCCCCATCTCCGTCCTCTCTCTGGTCTCAAAAACAGCTCCCTGCGGCTTCTCTCTGCCCCAGTTCACCTCTCCGCACCGCGCACCTGCTGAGTTCTGTGGTTCAGGTTGTGCGGATTGTTGTGTTAATCCTCAGATCAGTTTTCTAGGTGTGCAGGATGGTTTGGTGTTGGTCTGGCTGTATTTCATGGACACGAGACAGAAAAAAACCTCCCATGCTGTTCTGCCATCTTGGCTCCTCTCTCTGGACAGTTTTTAATTCATTGATTATCAGTGTTATCTGAAGTCTCGTTGTGTGATGCAAGTCTTGGGGCTGTAAGGGGACTGTTCTTGCCTCCTCTTCATTTGAGATGCATGCAGATGTGTTGTCATCTCGACGTGTTGGTAGATATTACCTGTGGGCTTTTGGTTTTGTGATCCTACGTTGCTTTATTTATAAGGAGAGAGGGCTTTTAGGATGATTCACAACATCCTAAGCAGATATACAACTGCCATTGTGGCTGCTTTTTTAGAATCCTCTTGTATGTTTTAAAAGACTTGGATGAATTTATCTGTGTTTTCATTTGCTTGTTTTTTGTTTTTGGCTTTGGTTTCCGTCACTTGTAGGCTAGTGAGGGCCTTCCTCTTATTTCCCTAGCTTGATCTCAAAACCTGGCCTTCTGCAATCCTTTTCATTCACCTCCCTTATTCAGGTTTACAGAGGATTCCATAGCCTAGTGTTACTGAAGATGTTATTTATGAGTTTCTTTTTCCTACTTTTATGCTTGGTCTGTTTCATATTAAGAAAAAGTTTAGAAGATTAAAAAAAAAAACTACTCTGCTTCTGTGGTCAGTCATATTATTGGAAGTTCATGGCTTTTTTTTTTTCTTCTTAAAAACAAAAGTGTTACACCATAAACGACACTATGTCATTATGCATTTCTTTTTCTATACTTCCATGGCTTTTGACATATATCCATGTTAATACACACATACACATATGTGTGTATATAATTTCTTGTGATTTCTGTGTAATATTTTCCCATTGTAGCAATATACCACATTTCATTTGCCAACTTACCCATCCATTTGCATTTCAGTTATTTAACATTTTTCACCATAACAAAAAAGACTGCAATAAAAATTCTGCTTTCCTCTTGAACTCATATGTGAGAGTTGTTGTGGTATTTATTTATAAAAAAGTATCTTTAATCTTTTAGAATTTAAATAACATGTAAAGGTTTTATAAATGGAATATGGTAAACAAATGTTAGGTACTTTAATTAACTTAAATTCTGACCTTTTCCAATCTTTGCAAAAGCTGTCTTATGTTTGATAGCCATTCTTTTGGATAGGAAAGACCCAACTTTTCTTTTATAAGTTACAGCTCATCAAAGTAAACATTTCATTTTCTTGTACAAGTTCCTTGAATCTGCTACCTGTGGCCTTCATGGCTCAACACACACACACACACACACACACACACACACACACTCCAGAGAGTTTTGTTGTGAGTTCTTTGTTTCTGTGGTTCCAAATCAAACATTCTCAAAAGAGAGAAGGGTGGGGTGCCTGGGTGGCTCAGTCGGTTAAGCGTCCGACTTCAGCTCAGGTCACGATCTCACGGTCAGTGAGTTCGAGCCCTGCGTTGGGCTCTGGGCTGATGGCTCAGAGCCTGGAGCCTGTTTCCGATTCTGTGTCTCCCTCTCTCTCTGCCCCTCCCCCATTCATTCTCTGTCTCTCTCTGTCTCAAAAATAAATAAACGTTAAAAAAAATTTAATAAAAAAAGAGAGAAGGGTGTGTTGGATTTCTTTTCAGGCTGTTCCACTCAATATCCATGTCTTTGGGGTTTCTGATAGGCTCCCCGCAGTTCAAGCCAAGCAACTTAGCCTGAACTGAAACAAAGTTTCTTCGTTTTCATAAAATTTTATTAACACGTAAGTGAGCATGATTTTCTTTTTTGGCCTGGAGGCCTGTGATTTTCTTCTGGGTGAATTAATTTAGGAACCTCAAATTCAGTTCCTTGACTTTCCTGTGCATTCTTTTGTTGAAGAAAGCAGTGATGCTAGCTAGCAGTTTTAGATGTGCTCCAGGCAACTGTGACTGCCCCAAACGAGAGCAGGCGGCACTTCTCTTTTCACTCAAATCACCGTTTTATCAGCACATTTATTTGTTCATTCACTTGACAGAATCTTATGGAGCACCTCCTATGTGACAGGCTTGATAGGAGCTAGGATGTGAAGATGATGATGATGGTGATGATGGTGATGATGATGATGGTGATGATGGTGATGATGATGGTGATGATGATGGTGATGATACCGAATACAGGGGTGGTGTGTATAGGTGTGTTTCCTTTCTTAATAGCTGGAGACCGTTTTTCCCTTGTATGCATAAACTGCATTTAATTTACCAATTTCCTTATGAATTCACATTGGGTTGTTTCATAATGTTTATTAATTATTCTCGTGATTTATATGGAGTAACTGCTTTCATCCTCACAATAACCCTTTGAAGTTGCCAATTTTGTCATTGTCCCCATTTTACAGATGAGAAAGTGAAGACACAAAGCTTAAATAATTTTCTCATACGTACTACTAAGGGGTGCACTTAGGATTCCATCCTAAGCGATCTGGCTTCGAAAACCCTGTGTTCAGGAACTCTGCTCCCTCCACCTGCCTCAGAAGCATTCACTGTTTTAAGGACTTCACAGGCTATAGCTTGACATGTAAATAGGTCAATTATAATACAAATTGATAAGAAACAATAGAGGAACATTTAAAGTACAGATGTAGCACGGAGGAGAGGAGAGGATGGGACTAGCTCATCATTGGGAGGTAGGAGGAAATCTGAATCAGGGGATATTTGCCGTTTTAAAAGATATATAGGCTCTGACCAATCAGTGTAGATTCTTTAAGAAGGGCATTTGCACACATCTGGGCACTGGTGGTTGATGTTGACAGAGTGAGGTCATGAATGGCAGGGTGGTCTGGTGGACAGGGCTGCTCCCTGGAGTCAGACCACCGGGGGTCAGAAGTTCGGGCCTACCGATTCTCACACTCAAGGCTTTTGGCAAGCCACTTAACTCCCCTGAGGCATTTGTTACTTAACAACCTCACATTGTTGGTCTGGTCTCAAAGGGAATAATTAATGCAGAAGTTCTTTGTAAATGGCAAAGTGCTAGGCAACTGTAAAGGGCATCAGCAGTCCTGAGACAGGGAGCTGACGATTGTGAGCCTAGCTCTAGAGACTGCCTAATGACACTGGATGAATCTGTAAGTTCCAGCTTTGAGCTCCTCAGGAAAAGCATCAAGTACCTGTTTCACCACAAATTCTGAGCTGTGTGGCATTGACCCAACAGGTAGCAGCCCTGCCAGTGGGCTGCGGGTGTGAACATCCATGCCCCTGTGCAGTTACAGCCTCACTTCCTGCCCAGGCAAGAAGCATCTGTTTCTGTACATAATTAGACTTGGTCCACTAGTAACCTAATTACAAAATGGTCCAAGCCCCTGGAAAGACAGTGTTGGTTGACTCTATGAACACAAGGAGGGACTTTTCCTCAAATAGTTCTTAGAAACTGGGGAGACTATAGCTGAGCTGATGGTTTGTCCTGGGAGGATTTGGCAGGTTAGCTCTTTCCTTATAAAGGGTTTCATCCATGATTGAATCTGTAATTCCAAAAATTCTCATTTCTTAGACCTGACAAGTTCTTCACCAATAATGATGATGGAAACAAAAACCTGAAATGATTGCACAGGTTTTTCCAGTCCGGGTCCCTCTAATTTCCCTAGCTCCCTCTTGAGAGAGCTCCATTCCATTCAGATTATGGAGAATTTACATTTAGGGGTTCTGTCCAGTTCTACTCCACTGAATGGACTGGCCAGAGGAATCCCCCCCCGGATGTCAGGTGATGATGCTGGCAGGGAAGGCCTTCTTCCCCCAGCTCTGTTATATTCTAGAGAATGAGCATTGGCCCCTGGCTTCTCCTGGGGCTGGAGAGGTTTCCCTCTGTGGAGTCGATCACTGGGTGTGGCTGCAGTGAGGAAGCCACCGGGCCTGAAGGTCTAGAGGTCAGTGTGTCCCTGTGCTTGTTGGTGAGCTCTCTGTCACTCTGGGCCTAGCAAGAAGATGTGGCGATGATGTGTGCTGAGAAGGAGAAACAGTGACACATCTTTGGATAAAGATGTTCCATCAAGTTAACAGCTACCTTCGTGGCCTCAGCATGGTTCCCAAGCTCTGCAGTTCACTGCCACCCTAGTCCTCCCTACCTGGCTATACTCTGTGTACCTAGGCCTGAGGACAACACAGCTCTGGTTTCTTTTTGAAGCTTCTGGTCAAAGAATTGCTCCAGCAGCTCATTTTTTCCTGTTTTGCTCTGGCTGCCGTGAGGCCACTGTAGATGTCCACAGTCCTTTTGAGGAAACGTTCACGGTGACGGCCGGCTTGAAAGACCTGCTGTCTTTGACTCAGTGAGTCCTGGATTTCACCTGACAGAAGCATCACCTTTACAACATCCCAGATCTTAAGGTTTTGAATGCCCTACTTGCTTTCTAGCATTTCCACTTAATTGACCTTATGACTTAAAAAAAAATTTTTTTTAATGTTTATTATTTTTGAGAGAAAGAGAGAACAAGTGGGGAAGGGGCAGAGAGATTGGGAGACACAGAATCTGAATCAGGCTCCAGGCTCTGAGTTGTCAGCACGGAGCCTGATGTGGGGCTTGAACTCAAGGACCACGAGATCATGACCTGAGCCAAAGTTGGACGCTTAATCAACTGAACCACCCAGGCACTCCTGACCTTATGGCTTTTGTAAGCTACCCGTTTATAATTTCTGTATCTTTGCCCAAGTTATTTTAGCATGTTTTGTTTCAAATTATGTAGTTTGAAATCAGTTTTACTTTGAATGTTTTATTTATTTTTGAGAGAGAGAGCATGAGCAGGGGAGGGGCAGAAAGAGAAGGAGACAGAGAATCCGAAGTAGGCTCAGCACTGACAGCAGAGAGCCTGACGTGGGGCTTGAACCCACAAACCATGAGATCATGACCCAAGCCAAAGTTGGATGCTGAACCGACTGAGCCACCCAGGTGCCACCAAATCGGTTTTCCTTTGAATGACTAACTTATTTCCTGGAAATAAATGCTTATAAGCTCTCTATTCTTTGCATCTCCCTTAGCTAAAGTCATAGTTGAAGTCTAAACCACACGTTTTATAAGTACCTCATGAGGAACCTTGTGAGAGTGAACCCTTATTGACACAAGTGCATTTGACAGTGCACAATCTCGGGCTAGTCGTTACCCTCTGTTTATGTTCTTCTCAGTTGATGGCCCTCCGCTGACCCTGCTCACAGTCACAGGCAAAGTCGCCCTGCGCCCTCATTTCCTGCTCCATTCTCTCTTACTCTGTCCAGCACACAGACCTCCTTGCTGTTCACCACCTCAATGCCTTCACACGAGTGTTCCCTTGACCTGGGTGCTTTCTATCAGGTGTCCACAGATAGTGCCCTGCCCACCTCAGGTCTTTGTCCTAAAGTCATGTTCTTTGGGATTCGTCCATCATCACTCTTTGTAAAAATGCAGCAACTGTACCTTCTTCTGCTCTGTTTTTCTCTAAACTCCTTACCACGATTGGACATACGTTCCATTTTGTTCATTGTGTATTTCCCCCCAACCAGAATGCAACCCTTAAGAGAAGATTTTTATCTGGTTTGTTATATCCCCAGTAACTCGGTGAGTGTTTGGTGAGAATTAAAATGTGGAATGAATATCTTTTAGTGAATGAATGGGCATTGCATCCTCTTATTCAATTAAGAATTACTTGAAGATGTTCTTCCTTCCATAGAATCTCTTCAAGTAAAAATTAAATATCTCTAACAGAATAACTTAAAAAATTCTTTTTTACATTTATTTATTTTTGAGAGAGGGAGAGAGAGTACAAGTGGGGGAGGGCAGAGAGAGAGGGAGACAGAGGATCCAAAGCAGGCTCTGCACTGCCAACAGAGAGCCTGATGTGGGGCTTGAACTTATGAACTGTGAGATCATGACCTGAGCCAAAGTCGGATGCTTAACCAACTAAGCCACCCAGGTGCCTCCTGAATAGCTATTCTTATTTATTTATTTATTTATCTATTTATTTATTTATTTATTTATTTTTTTCAATATATGAAATTTATTGTCAAATTGGTTTCCATACAACACCCAGTGCTCATCCCAAAAGGTGCCCTCCTCAATACCCATCACCCACCCTCCCCTCCCTCCCACCCCCCATCAACCCTCAGTTTGTTCTCAGTTTTTAAGAATCTCTTATGCTTTGGCTCTCTCCCACTCTAACCTCTCTCTCTCTCTCTTTTTTTTTTTTTCCTTCCCCTCCCCATGGGTTCCTGTTAAGTTTCTCAGGATCTGCATAAGAGTGAAAACATATGGTGTCTGTCTTTCTATGTATGGCTTATTTCACAACACTCTGCAGTTCCATCCATGTTGCTACAAAGGGCCATATTTCATTCTTTCTCATTGCCACATAGTACTCCATTGTGTATATAAACCACAATTTCTTTATCCATTCGTCAGTTGATGGACGTTTAGGCTCTTTCCATAACTTGGCTATTGTTGAAAGTGCTGCTATAAACATTGGGGTACAAGTGCCCCTATGCATCAGCATCCTGTATCCCTTGGTAAATTCCTAGCAGTTGAATAGCTATTCTTAAGATAAAACATACGTATCACTTCTATCTCTTTAGGTTATATATACAAAGTTCTTTCTTTTCTCACTACATATTTTTAGAATTTATTAATTTATATTTTTGGGTTCTTTCCTTTTTTAAGGAAAATCTTGCACCTCAACTATTTAGCCTTAGAAAGCAAAATACTTTGGCTATTTTAGGATTTAATATGATTCATTAAAAGGAAAAAGCTGTGAAAAAAGTCTTATCTAATTTTCTTTTTTTTTAATTTTTAAATTTATTTCTTTAAATCAAGTTGGTTAACATACAGTGTAGTATTGGTGTCAGGAGTAGAACCCAGTGATTCATCACATACCTAGATCCTCCCCCCGCAGTGCTCACCCAACAAGTGCCCTCCTTGATGCCCATCACCCATTTAGCCCATGCCCCCACCACCTCCCCTGTAGCAACCTCCAGTTTGTTCTCTGCCTTTA
This sequence comes from Prionailurus viverrinus, assembly GCF_022837055.1. Lineage (NCBI taxonomy): Eukaryota > Metazoa > Chordata > Mammalia > Carnivora > Felidae > Prionailurus > Prionailurus viverrinus. The sequence continues at coordinate 49,832,631 of NC_062571.1, read as the reverse complement.
AGAGTGAGAGAGAGAATCTTAAGCAAGCTCCACGTTTAGGGCAGAGCCCAATGTGGGACTCGCTCTCACAACCCTGGGATCATGACCTGAGCTGAAATCAAGTCGGATGCTCAACTGATTGAGCCACCCAGGTGCCCCTCATTGCTGGTTTTTCTAAAACAATGTTCAGAGGTGTCTTAATATTGTACCATATAATCTACCATGATTTGTTTAACTAGTCGGCTATTGTGAACATTAAAAAAAATATTTTTTCGTTTTCACTTGAATGAAAATTTCATTCATTTCATCAATTTGCTTTGTTGGTTTTGAACTGCTCTTTTGTCTGTTCTAATTCTTTTACCTTATTTTGCTCTTAAGTTTTTCTTATAAGTAATCTTCAGAGCTTAATTTTTTATCCTTGTGATTTTTTAAATACCATTTTCTCTAAGTCACTCAGCATCATGGCCTGTTTACCTTTAATTCCTTAGTTTTATTTATGTTTTTACTTTCTTTGTATCTTCTAAATTATTTCTTCTTTACATGATATATTTTGTAGTGTTTTTACTGTGGTCATTTGGGCTGCCTCCTCCTCTACACTTCTCATTGTCTCATCATGCCTTTCTCAAACCCCTTGCTTTAAAGAACACCCTTGGAACACCGGTGGTTTTCTGGCCGGTGGTGATGGCTGGCCAAGTCACAGAACACTCTGGAATCACATCCTGGCCATCTCTTCTTGAAGAGAGGAACACTCTGAATACTAGAATCTCCAGCAGGCACGGCCCCAGGCATGGGGGGTGGGGAAATGTCATCCTGTTACCCCACCTGATGTGAGGGCCAGACATTCCTTGGGAAGCTGCGCTGTGGAGCATCCGTAGCCAGGCATTGTGTTTCCCTGAGCCTCTGTCTCTATCACATTTATTTTAAGTTTTCTACTGATTTCCTTTTGGGGCAGGTAACAATTTTGAGTCTCCTCCTCACCCCATTGGGCCCACGGAAATGCTGGCTGGGGCTGGGGTTACTGCCACAGTCCTCAGTGCCAAGAAGATCTGGGATGCTCAGGGATAAAACAGACCTGCCCAAATTGCAGCGTGAAGGATGAGGCCCCTTCCTTCCTTCCTTTCTTTCTTTCTTTCTTTCTTTCTTTCTTAAAATTTTTTTAATGTTTATTTCCCTTTGAGACAGAGAGAGACACAGAGTGCAGGCAGGGGAGGGGCAGAGAGAGAGGGAGACACAGAATCCGAAGCAGGCTCCAGGCTCCGAGCTGTCAGCACAGAGCCGGATGCGAGGCTTGAACTCACGAACCGCGAGATCATGACCTGAGCTGGAGTCGGCAGCCCCACCGACTGAGCCACCCAGGTGCCCCGAGGCCTGTTTGTTAAAAGTGTGGTGAGATGGCTGTTGATGAGATGCTCTTTTTCTGCATGCCAAGGCGTGCAGGGTGCTGACTGAGAAGATGAGGCCCTGAGAAATGCTTTGTCTTCATGTCACATCCACGGCCATAGCATGAGGACTCTTCCATTGGCTTCTCCCTCTGTTTTCTCTGGACCAGGAGTTGCTATTTCTCCTGGTAAAGGCATTTTCTCTTCTCTCCAAAGCTGGAGAACTGCGTATCCTTTGTAATGAGTCTCCCCTCAGGCCCTCTGGACTGATGGCAACTTGAATCTCTGGCTGACTCATCTACTGCTCAGGTTCTGTGGTCCTCAGGGGTGTCCACGAACTCTTCACATGAGGCCAATTCGCAATTTGGGCTAGGTTCCTCAAGAGCCAACGATTCTCAGGAATTCAATTGATAGATGAATCTTTCCTGGATGAGTTGACCTGGAAATTTTCCCAGGTTCCACGGGAGCTGCAGTGAAAGCTGAGCCCTCCCAGGTCGTTCAGGTCCTTGGGTCCAGTAGGTTTTTCTGGCGGTGTCAGGCCTTCCCAAGCACTGATGTGACTTCTCAGTGTTTATATCACAGGGCAGATTATTGTTGTCTGATTACATAAACTGGCCAAGATAAAGGTCCTGATACATTGGCAGGAGTTTTGGATTTTAGAAAATACATCTCATATTTAAAGTTTTAAGCCCTCTTTTTTCTCCAGCTATGTGGAAGAAAATACCTTTAGCAAAGTCGGGTGGGCTTGCGCCTGTATCTGTTCAGCCTCAGGGAGCACTGGCTCCTTCAGGAAGAAACTGCTTCATCCAGATCTGATCGAGAAGTCTCATGAATTGTATGATCTGTGGTCAAATATGCCAGAGTGTGTGCTATCTACATGGCTGTTTGGCCCCTTGCAATCCTGTTTTAACCTTGATTCTCTAAGCCAAGAGGTGGGTGGTTAACTGAGACCTATCACTAGGTCCGGTTGTGGGCTGACAGCGCCCATCTGGAGCCAATGGGCCACCTCTCTAGGTGGTGCAGGATCACAGTCAGGGGCAAGGTTGCCTTGGAGGATTTGCTACAGTTACCAAGTGAATGTTGTTGTTATAGTACCATTCTCTCTCTGATGTGCTTTCTTGAGCAGGAGGGAGGGGTCAGTGTTTCAGTGTATGCCAGGAATTGCCTTTGTCCTTAGGCACCCCCAGAGAGTGCTGGCTCGCTGGTCCGAGGAAAGCAATTGCACGCACACCAAGGCTTCCAACACTCAAATCCTGGCCCCCTTTCATTTTGTAAATAGCAAACCCACTTGAGATGGTATACATTCTGAAGAAAAAAAGTGTCTCCTCCACTGTATTAAATAGCATTGAGGTGCATTTACAACTTAAAGTGTGAGAAATTCACCACCAGCTGGGGACTGAGACCAAATGGCTCTCTGGCCGCTGTCAGGCTTCTCTGTCGCAGGACTCAGTGTGCATAGCAGATCTCACACCTCTGGCAATCTCCACCAGATGGGATGAGGGCCATTCAGGTGGGTATTTAATTTCTAGACTTTATAGTATAGCTACACCATGAGATCTTATTGCAACTCTTTAAAAAGCATACTTTCTGAGCTATTTTAAGACGTGGGAAGTTGTTCATTGTACAACACTAAGTTTTAAAAAAAACGTAGGATCCGAAACATTTTATTCAGTATGATCCTGGTTGTGTTATTTGTATAAATGATCATGCCAAAATGTTATGGTGCCTGCATTCCTATTTTGAATGACTCCATGATAGGTACTTTCCAGTATCCTTCAAACGTGTACAATGTGCATGAATTATTTTTATAATGAGAAAACACACATTATTGAAATAGTGTAAGATTAACAAAGCTTTTATTGTATACATAGAATAATATATTGAACCCCCATCTGTGGACCCATTACCCAGCCTCAAAAATGACCAGCTATCGGCTAATCTTGTTGCATCTGTTCCCTCGTCTACTACCCCCACCCATAGTATTTTTTAATCAACTATTTTTTAGAACAGTTTTAGGTTTATAAAAAATTAAGCAAATAATATATAGACTTCTCACATATTTGTATTAGTGTGGTATGTTTCTTATCATTGATGAACCAATAGTGATATGTTATTATTAACTGAAGTCCATGGTTTATATTAGGGTTAACTCTCTGGGTTGTACAGTTCTATGAGCGTAAGTTTTTATTCACAATTGATAGAGTCAGTTACCCCCAGGACTATACATGTCTGGACCACATGGACCATTTGAAGTATCTAAATCGCTGCCCACCTTACAGTGCAGGAACCAGAGGAGTGACAGAAAGCCCATTGGAACTACCTGAAAATTACCAAGTTGAGAAAACAGCAAGCCAAGCTAAAAATCACTACTTCTGGTACAAAAGAGCAACCCAAGTGCAAGATGTCAGTTGCCCAAAGTGTGGGAGGGGCTGCGGGTTGGGGAGGAGCCTGGTTCCTACCACAGCCAGTGTGGGCCTGGAGAAGACAGAGCTCCCTCTTCAGTGAAGAGTAACTTTAACTGGAGCACAGTTGTTGTTGAGGCAGTGGGAGCGGGGAGGAGAGTACAGAACTTTCCATAAGCATGAATGGGGCCAGAACTTACAAGGGGATTAAAAAAATAAAAAAGTAATCCTCTGGCATCCTAATTAAACAGAGGATTTCTTGGCAGTGGAATGGGGGGTAGGGCATGTGCCTGGCCGTTACCTCACTGCTGCCCTGTAGCTCTTTCCAGACACCTGCCAGATGCTAATTAGTCAAATCCTCTGGAGCTGGGATCCAGGTGGAATGGTGGGGGATCAGAGGCCATTTCCCCCAGGACGTTTGCAACAAGTCAGGGTTCAATGGCCCCTCCTCCCAACTAAGCATTAGACTATTTCCTACATGCACGAGGGGATCAATAATTGTCACAGACAGCTGACTCAGTCCCTAAATCTGCCATGCCAGTTGTTACAGAGACCACGTTGAGTGCTTGATATTCAACATTAACAACAAGGCTTTATTGTGCTTCTAGGCATGCTGGCACTGGGCTGGGCTGTGGGGGTCCAGTGGTGACAACACAGACCAAGCATATGCCTTATGGTGCCGACCTTCCATTGAGGGTGTTTTCAGTATACCAGATTTCTGCCTCAGGGCCTTTGCATTTCTGTGCCCTCTTCCTGGGATGTCCTCCCTCCAAGTGTGTGTGCACTCTGCTATTCCCACTGTCAGCCTGAACAAGGGTGAGTTCTCTCTCTCATTTACCAAATCTAAGGACTTCAATTTCTGGAATATTGGTAATGCAAGAAAAAGTTTTGTCTTGAACTAGAGAAGTTGGGTCCGTCTGATCTTAGTGAAATCTCTTGAGAATACTTAGGGGCGAGACCCCACGGGGGACATGAACTGATCTTCCCTCCCTTAGGTGACCCACCAAGGAGAAGACAGCAATCCAGAACTTTCAGGAGCAAAATCACATGTTGGATAGGTGCCCATTCTCATATTCATTCACAAAAATACCCACTGAGCACTGACCATTTCAGACAGTGAGTTAGGAGGTGGGGATACCACACAGAGCCAAGTCCTTCCCTTAATGAGCTCGTGGTTTAATTGAGGAGACAGAAGCTAATTAAGTGGCCAAACAAATAATTATAAAATCATTACTATGATAAATTCAGTGAAGGTGAAATGGATAGTTCTAGGAGATTTGTCTGTTAGGGAAGGCAGGGAAGGCTTCCTGAGGAAAGGGATATTTGGCACAGGATAGGAAAGATGAATTTGAAGAGGCGTCAAATAAGGCTGTAAGATTTCTGGCTTGTGCTACGTGATGGATTGTAGGACACCAGAAGACGGGAGGACCAGGTGCGGGTAGGGTCGGGAAAGTAAGTTCTGCTTGGGACTTTAGTTTAGGGCACAGTGGAGACATTTAAGAGCCAATGTCATGTAGACAATTGAATATTACTAGATATATCAGAGAGAATATACAGACAAAAACGTAGGGATCAGAGGAGTGGCCTGGCTCAAGTCACCTGGCATGTGGTAACAGGCTTTGGGGGCACACACATTCATCTGAGAAAAGGGTGTAGATGGAGAAGAGGGGACAGGGGTAAGCAGCCTTAAGGAGCCCTTACATCCAAGATTAAGTTGAGGAAGACCACTTGCCAGAAAGGCAGAGAAGTTTCCAGGTCATCAGGAAGAAAAGCAGGAGAGTATGGGGTGAGTGAAGTTGAGGGGGGATTCTTTGTACTATTGTTGCAACGTTGTCCTAAGTCTGACATTATTTCGAAATGTACAGTAAAAGAGGTGCCTGGGTGACTCAGGCGGTTAAGCATCTGACTCTTGATTTCAGCTCAGGTCATGTTCTTACAGTTCGTGTGTAAGATTAAGCCCCACACTGGGCTCTGTGCTGACAACACGGAGTCTGCTTGGGATTCTGTCTCTCTCCCCTTTTTCCTCTCTCCACCTCTTGTGCTCTCCCTCTCTCTCAAAATAAATAAGTAAGCATTTAAAAAATGTACAGTAAAACAATTCTTTTTTGTTAAGACTTATTAGGACGGAAGAGAGGCTACCTCTCCATCTTGGATAACTGCCCCTCATCGATAGGGACCTTTATGGGGGCAATTTCCCTCTACATTCTCTTCAAAGAGACAATTTAACTCTACAAAGTGTATATGCTCCTCTTGATATACCTACAGATAGTCACTGCATCCAAACCACTATCATCCTAGGAAGTAAACTATTAAAAAAAAAGCTAGATTATTTGATTTTCAACCCTTTATGTTAAAAAAAAATGCCACTGGCTTGTGAAATGTATACTACATTCTAATGTATTCCCACCTATTTAGTAATCAAACAAAACACATGTAACTGGGAGCACTGGACAAATTGCCATTAGTTTGTGCCAATCAAGGCAGGTGAAGTTTTTTGTGGTGACAAACCAACCCCAAATCCTAGTGGCTTCAAAGAGCAGAAGTGTGCTTGTTGCTCAAGTGCCACAGAGGGCTCTGCTCACAGGGACACTCGAGAACTTGGTCCCCACAGCAGGGACGGTAGGGTGCCAATCGAGCACTGCCTCTCGGTCTTTTAGCTTGGAGGCCACACGTCACTTGTGCTTACCTTCGCCAGCTGCAAGCAGGCATGTGGCTGTGCCTAACTTCAATGGCGCACAGAAATATCCTTCTGTGAAGTGGAAGAACTCCAGAATGGTAGCAACTTGTACCCTGCCATTTGAGGTTCCAGCACGGAAACGATAAAAATCGTGACATTGTGGCAGAAACAGCCAATTGCTTACTCAATATCCATTCTCCTCTACTTTCTTACTGCTAGAACTCTGCAGAATATGCCAGTGCCTGCTGAAAAGGAATCAACTCTACAGATGCCCTAGAAACTATGGGTGGACATATGATCTGATTCTGGCTCTTTGGATAGAAACAGAAGTCACTAGGTAGAGCTTAAAGCAAAAAACATTTTTTTTTTTTTTTTTAGTGATCAGACAGGATCACAGCCTTAGGCTCTCTGCCCTAGACCTCACCCTCCGTCATCCTTCTTCCATCTTGGTGTATGGACACAGTGCTTGGGAGTGCAGTGGCCACCCTGTAACTCAGGCACAGAAACCTCATGCTGAGGATGATCTGTCAGGACTACAGATGGGGCTTGGAGCCTTATGACATTGTGAGCCCCCTTGCCGGTGGTGGCCACGTTACTGCAGACACAGAAGCCAGCACTGTTGGCTTCTGCTACTTGCCGACAAACCCAGTCCTAAATGATGCAAATAAAATATTTTTATTACTATATACCATAAATAATGACTTATTCATATTTCATTCTGTGCATTCAGAAAATATTTACAAAAATGTCACGTTATCCTCATCTTCCTCCAGGTAGTTAAATAGTATATAACTTCCTATATTGGATTTAGAACAACTTTCCTAGTGTAACACTAAGGGAGCATTAAATATTATCAAAGGCCCACATAGAAGATCCACTTTGGAAAATGATGAGCTGTATACTTTGATCTTCTTATAAAATGAATCAATCTAATCTAATAACTTAAGACATTAAATTTAGGGGCGCCTGGGTGACTCAGTCGGTTGAGTGTCCGACTTCGGCTCAGGTCATGATCTCACGGCTCGTGAGTTCAAGCCCCGCGTCGGGCTCTGTGCTGACAGCTCAGAGCCTGGAGCCTGCTTCGGATTCTGTGTCTTCCTCTCTCTCTGCCCCTAACCCACTTGCATTCTGTCTCTGTCTCTCTCAAAACTAAATAAACATTAAAAAAAAGACATTAAATTTAGTTATTCAAACATTGACAGTCATAAATACAGCAATAGTATATGTTCCTCCTCCAACTAATCAAGTCACCCTAATTATTGATATAAATTATTTGTAAACATTCAGTTCATTTAGCAATGCATGTATTGACAGCTTCACCTTCAAAAATTTTTTAAAAATAGAGAATAAAACATTAAAATGTTACTATACTAAAAGAAACTTAGCTGAGATAGAATTTTGGAAATCACTAAAGAAATAGCCTACTATTTGAAAATAAGATAAGATAAGAGCCAAATTGAACTCATTACTTGGTAAATTTTCTACTTAAATTACATGTCTGCATGAATTTATGCTTCACCAATTCTGTTTTATCATGAATTATATAAGAACTTATTTTAATGTGTTTGCTTTACTTTCAAAAAAGAATTACGGTAGTCCTTTCTTATCCATGGCTTCACTTTCTACGGTTTCAGTTACCTGTGGTCAACTGTGATTTGAAAAATGGAAAATTCCAGAAATAGTTCATAAGTTTTAAATTGTGTGCTAGTCCAGGTGGCATGATGAAATGTGCCGTTCTGCTTTATCCTGCCTGGAACACGAATTATCCCCTTGCCCAGCATATCTATGCTGTACGAGCTATGTACCTATTAGTCACTTTAGTAGCCATCCTGGTTATCAGACTGACTGTTGCTGTATCACAGTGTTTGTGTTCAAGTAACCCTTGTTTTACTTAATAATGGCCCCAAGGTGCAAGAGTAGCAATGCTAGCAACTCAGATGTGTCACAGAGAAGCTGTAAAGTGCTTTCTTTAAGTGAAAAGGTAACAGTTCTTGTCTTGGGGCACCCGAGTGGCTCAGTTGGTTAAATGTCTGCCTTTCAGTTTCAGCTCAGGTCATGATCTCAGTGTTCCATGAGTTCGAGCCCCACATCAGGCTCCGTGCTGACAGCGCGGGATTCTCTGCTTGGGATTCTCTCTTTCTTTTCCTGTCTTTCTAACCCTTTCCCACTCACACTGTCTCTGTCTCTCTCAAATTAAATAAATAAACTTAAAAAAAAGTTCTTGGCTTAATAAGGAAGGAAAAAAAATCATATGCTAGGGTTGCTAAGATCTATAGTGAGAATGAATCCTCTGTCCAGGAAATTGTGAAGAAGGAAAAAGAAACTTGTGCTGGTTTTGCTGTCGAACCTCAGACTGTAAAAGTTATGGCCATTGTGTATGATAAGTACTTAGTTAAGATGGAAAAGACATTAAATCTGTGGGTTGAAGACATGAACAGATGTGTTCCTATTGATGGCAATATTTTGAGCCAGAGAGCATTGTATATACAGGGTTTGGTGCAATCCCTGGTTTCAAATATTTACTGAGGGTCTTGGAACTTATGCCCAGTGGATAAGGAGGGACTTACTGTACAGTAATCATTTCGTCACATTTGCTTCATAGGTGGAAGACTCTTAGGAGAACAGTTTCAGGCGAAAGAGCCCCACAGCCACACCTGCAGCCTTTCTGAAACACCTGTGGGAGACCTTGAGGGTCTAGCTGGTATCTTTGGTTAGGCAGTCTGTCTAGATCAGGGCACTAATGCAACTTATGACTTACTGTTGGACCTCTTTGATAACGTGCTCTGATTTCAGAAAGAATCACTTCATCTTGCAATATCTTCATTGAGTCACTGACAAGGGCCTGGAGATTGCTTTTCAAATGGTCAGGTGAAGCTGGCAGGTACTTTTGGATCAACAGTGCTGTAAGAGGAGTCTGGAAGGATCATGGTTGCTTGTAATTTTGGTGTTCTTTCTAGATGTCCCAGACTTGGGGATGGGTGACATTTCTTCCTGGGTTGTAGACATCTCAATATTTCTACACCTCACATTTCTACTACACTAGATTATTCTTTGAACAATAATTCTTTGAACAATTCCTGCCTATTTCCATGCAAATGTTTCTTGCAAACACACCATCTCAGTGCTGCGTGGCCTGGATCTAATCTCATTTCCCTCAAGAGTTTTCTAGACCTCACAAGTCATCACCCATAGATGCCCATGATTTTTTTGTCCATGTCCTACAGGGCCTTGTATCTTGTGCCTGCTTTTTCACTGGACTGCTAGCTCTTAGAAGGAAGACTTTGCTCTTAAACATCTCTGATGCCCCTGGTGTTTGGTAAATGGTATATGGACCTAGAAGGAGCTTCATCTGTGCTTGAACAGAAATAGGGGCCATTTGTGATTTTCTCTATCATGTGGTTGATGCTTTCTCTGTCCCATCAATAAGTGAAGATTGGTTTGGGATCTCTAGAGTGCTCTGTGGCCCTTGTACTACTCAAAGTGGAGAGAATCTTGGTTATCAGAAGAAAAGGAGAAGGACCAACTTCTAATTATCTTTGCTGGAGGTCAGGGCATTGTTTCTTCTCCGAATTGTTCTGAGTTGATGAAATTGAAACTTCCCTTAATTTGGGACAGATAAGGGTAATCTGGAGCAGATAAGATAAGAGTTTCTGGGAAGTGGTCATTGCCCACTGGCTTGTCAGTGATGTTGCTATAAAGTGATTATTCAAGACTTTTATTCTTTCTATTTTGAGTTATTAAAAAAAAAACAACAACAACCCGGAATTACCTGATGTAAAAATAATAGGTCAAGATCTCTTTCTGGCACCATTGAGACACAAAGTGTATGAAGGGAGCCTTAGGCGTCACTTGAGAAACTCTCCAGACCACCCAGCATTTGGTGGACGTAGTGATTCACCACCAGCTCTGGATTCTTTTGTCATTAGTTGATTACATGTTGGAAATCAGAATAAACCTGTGCAATGGGGTGAAGACCTCCTAAGGGAATCAAAAAACAAACTTTAAAAAAACATTTAAAAATTTTATTTTATTTTATTTTGTTTAAGTTTTTATTTTGATTCCAGATAGTGAACATACAGTGTTGTATTAGTTTCAGGTGTACAATATAGTGATTCAACACTTCCATACATCACAACAAAAGACGAGAGTGCACTCTTTAATTCCCATTACCTATTTCACCTTTCCTTCCACCCTCCTCCCCTCTGGTAACCACTAGTTTGTTCTGTATAGTTAAGAGTGTTTCTTGCTTTGTCTCTTGTTCTCTCTCCAAAGAGCAAACTTTTATGTGCCAGGTCAATGAGGCTCATGGGAGGATTTACCTTAAAAAAAAAAAAAAAAGTGAAACTGATTGTGTTAATTTTTGGCAGACTAAAAGAGGTTAAAGTAATAACCAGAACTCCTTGTTCCTGTACCCCACATCTCGCTTTCCCTAGCCTCAGCATGGAGTGTAGGAGGCTGATCAGAGAAACACAGAGAGGGATGCCGGACCCCAACCTTCTTCTCTGTGCTGATATGCCCCTTACAAGGCTGGACAAGGAAAGACAGCTTGACTAAGACCTCCTCTTGCTGGGGGCTTGTTTCTGTAAAGTGTCAGGGTTTATCCCATTCAGCAGAGTCTGGTGGTAAAGGGACAGGTGTCTTACTGCACAGGATCTGGGAGCCTCAGGCCTATTGGGCCTAGTGGACCCACAGAAACCTGGGAGCCAGGCTTGGCCTGTGTGAAGAGAGGGGCCAAGAATGATGAGGTGTGGGGGTGGAAGCTCAGCACCAGGCTGGGCAGGGAGGGAGGAAGGCGGAAGGGGTCACCCCTGGGTGACTATGGGGCCCAGCAGGCCCTGGAAAGGGCCAAGGCCAAAGCCAAAGCCTTGCATGGCCCTTCTGCCAAGCACCAGTTTCATGGATGTTTATACCCACTTAAAAATATCCTAAGATACTGTAATTTATTGCTTAACTCCTAGCATCCTTCTGTAATGCTGTCTTTGCATTTGTAGAGAAATGTGTGTTCATAGCAGTGCTTTCCAATTCTTAGCCAGCTGGATAGTTCCTCTGACCCTGGGGGAGCTTCAGGGCAGCTCCATTGTATAGTTTTTGGCTAAGGCCAAGCATATATTGTAGTTATGAGCTGATGTTTGCTAGAGAAGTTTAGTTTTGGGGTAGGGGTACATTTTCGGATGCAGGAGGGCGCACTGCCTTTCTGCTTCAGAGCGCGCTAGGGCCCCCAGTGTGCCACATCACCACCCCTCTCTGCCCAGAGAAGGACTCACTACCTCTGCTGTTGGACTGATTTTCCTTCCTCACCCCATTATTCCCCACCCACTCCCTCATCCCCCTCAACATAAACAATACTGTGCACTGACTCCCTCCTTTATTCTGGAAATACTCATTTTGGGAATAAAAAGGAGAGAGAATGGCCATAGATGGAAAGTACCAGAAAGTGCGTGTATCTGTGAGGTTGGAATGGGAGCCTTTGCCTCACAGGTGAGGGTGAGCTCTGTTTCCACTCACAGAGGCCAGTGTGAACGCCGGTATAACAGGGTTTTCTGGGCTGTCTCCAGTTATGTGCAGTTGGTGTTTGAAAGTGTATTACATTTAGGAATGGGGCTGCTTTGTGCTCTGGTGGTGAGGAAGGAGGGCTTGACTGAGAATGAGAAGACCTTGGTTTAGGCATTAGATCTTATATATATATATATATATATATATATATATATATATATATATATATACACACACACACACATATATGTATATATACATGTATATATATATGTGTATATATATATATACATGTATATGTACATAAATGTACATATATGTGTAACATATGTCAGTAATGAAGCCCAATGTAAAAATGACCACACATGAACTTACCACACAACTTGAAAGGTGATGTTTGTATTCTTCCCAGGTCTCATCCTTCCTCCCACGAAATACCCATAACTGTTTAGATGTATTGTTTAGATTCTGCAGATACTGGCTTTGTTCAGGAGCGTGCAGCCCCGTGGTGGCAGGTGGTGGTTTTGGAATCAAACTGATTGTGTTGAAATCTCACAGGAATCACTTGCTAGCTCTGTGGCCTAGAACATATTACTTATCCTCTCTGAACATCATTCTTTCATCTCCAAATGGGAGTCATCCTTCCCATCTCATCTGCCCCTGGGGGGTTGTCCGAGATTTCACGGAATAAGCAGTGTTAAGGAACTTGTACATTCCTGGTCCGTGATGGCTACTCACAAATGTTACATCTCCCCTTCCTGTCCCTGATGTCTCCGGGAACTCTTGTGAAGCACACTCATCCTTCACCCTTCCCCACTTGCACTTATCCTAACTAAGCCACCAGGCCTTAAGACAACATAGAAACCCATGGAGTGAACAAGAGCCCAAGATTGTATTTATGGCCCTTAATCTGTCCATACAGGGAAGACATATGAGCCGGGCAGGGGACAGTGGGTGCCATTACCAGATCATTAATTAGCAGCTTGATTGGCCTTGGCAGGACAGCATTTATCATTTTCAGATGAGTAGAGAGCTGCAGAACCCTCTAGCTGTTTTCCCTCCTTCAGATATGCAGTCCTCCTCGCCAGAGCGTTCCCTCCCACGGTGCCTTATCGAGATAAGTGACAGAGGATGCTGCTGCCATGTAATCTAATGAATGCAAGAGCCCTGAACTCGGAAGGGGGCCGAGGCCAAAGGCTTCCAGGGCTGGAGAGCTAGGCCAGAAACCCAAAAAGATAAAGGATGACTTCTGGAACAAGATGAGAAGATGAATAAACTGTTTGCACATGATGTTCCAGAAAAATCCATTCTGGCTGCCAAAGTAACCCTTTTGGAGTTCACAAAGAAACTCACCAGGGCTCTCACGTGCAAGCTCAGTTAGCAGGGCTTGCATATGATGTTTCAGGCAATCCAGTGAAGCAGGGTTGCCGAGATCCTTGCACAGAGGAGCCAGAGGCCCAGAAAGTAATAGTTACTGTCCAAATTGAAATATCTAGTAAGAGAATGATATGGGTTCCAAATCAACATGTGTCTGATCCCAAATGACAGCCTCATGTGTCCCTCCATGAACAGGGCAGCCACTGACTGATAGTATCTTAACCACTGATTTCCCACTGCCTTTAAACACCCACAGGTCCCTTGTGCTGCTAAGTAGATGTGTCTTTGGCCTCTTTACTTGTCTCTCTTCTTTAGATGCCTGTTCTCTCTGGTTGTAACCATTTCAGATTGACTAAGATTTATGGGTAACGGATGACACGTTCATCGTTAGAAGTGAGAGAGGAAAGTCCACGTTTTCCCCTGTGCTGAGAAGGCAGAGAGACTGTCTCAACCAGTTCGTAAAGGCAGGGGACTTTCTGGAAGAGGACCTGCCTGGAAGTTCTCAGGAGAGGGTAAAGAGGTGGAGGGGCAAGGAGTGGGGATAGGTGTCTAAAGGGAATCTCCAGTCTAAGTTGGTAAGTACAGGCCATGAGGTGTCAAGATAACGTGCAGACCAAATTGCTTTGAGCCCCCAGGACTAGGCTGGAAGGAGAGGAGACTCCACAACCTGTGCAAATGGCAGCACCTAGCCTGGGCGTGGGGGAGCAGGACGGCGATCTGGGCGGCAGCCGAGTTGTTTCCCCAACAAGCGACCTAGGGTTGGAGGGGGCTATCGGTTTGCCAAACCATTGTGCTTAGGGTGAGGGGTACATGAACAATATTTAGGAAATAACTTTAAACTTACAACTATAATTGTCACAAAACCATATGCAGTTTTTATTCTCTAATAAAACTAGGAACATATTTATTCATATCTGTGGAAAGTGGATATTTAGATTGGGGAAGCTGAAGTTAAGCATTAAGCTACAATTTTGTTTTTGTACAATTTTGTTTCACTTGTACTCTATCCCTTCCATCTCTGCTTTAAATCTCACCCCCTGAATTATTTGAAAGAAAATCCAGATACACCATTTCACTGATAAATGCTTACCTATGTACTTCTAAGAGAAATGGGCTATTTTAAGAAAGATAACCATTTTGTCATTATCATACTAGAATTATGAAAAATAATTTCTTTAAAAAAATTTTTTTTTTCAACGTTTTTTATTTATTTTTGGGACAGAGAGAGACAGAGCATGAACGGGGGAAGGGCAGAGAGAGAGGGAGACACAGAATCGGAAACAGGTTCCAGGCTCCCAGCCATCAGCCCAGAGCCCGACGCGGGGCTCGAACTCACGGACCGCGAGATCGTGACCTGGCTGAAGTCAGACGCTCAACTGACTGTGCCACCCAGGCGCCCCGAAAAATAATTTCTTAATATCATCTAATGTCCAGTCAGTTCTTAAATTTCCCTGATTGTTTCCTAGGAACCTGGGTGACTCAGTTGGTTAAGCAACCGACTTCAGTTCAGGTCATGATCTCATGATTCATGAGTTTGAGCTTCCTATGGGCTGCTGTGCAGAGCCTATTGGATCCCATGTCTCCCTCTCTCTCTGCCCCTCCCTCACTCACTGTGTCTCTCCCTGTCTCTCTCTCTCTCCCTCTCTCTCTCTCCAAAATAAATACACATTAAAAAAAAGAGGAAATAAAACAATACGCATTATATATACATCAACCAAAAGTTCCCCCTCCTTTTCCCCTTATTATTTATTTGTTGAAGAAATGAAGTCATTTGTCTTAGAGAATTTTCCACATTTTGGCTTTGTTGACTTCCCTATGTGGTACTGTTCCCCTAACTTGGTTTGTATAAATTGATAATTCGATCTAGAAGCTTGATTGGATTTGGATTTTTTGCAAAACTATTTCCCATTTGGTGCTGTGTCTTTCCAACTGCATCTCACCAGGAGCAGTGGAAGGCTAGTGTCTTTCCCTTTGGGATGTGAAGATTTATCAGGGGGTTCAGGTGATGTCAACTGGATCCATCCAAAAATAAACTTTTCATCAACCTTCCATCCAAGGGACTAGAAGCTATTGATGTTCATTGCCAGGTTCATCATTTTATTAGGGTTGAAAACTGGTGACTCTAACATAAATAAATTTCAGCATTTATTAGCTGGAATTATTCTATAAATAAGAATTTTTGGTCATCAATGGTTGTTTTCCCCTAAAGATAGTTTGTACAGGAAAATCCAGATAAATGTTTGATTCTTTCAGTTTATTTACTAGTTTTCAAAATAATGATCTCGTTCTAGCAACCTCCAATGTGACCAATGAATACTTTTTGCTATCATTATGCACTCATGGATTTTAACTTCTTTGATACAGTTCAACTCATTGCAAGCATTGTTCTTTTTGATGTTTAAATTGTCCCATCCTTGGCTAATGAGAATTCTTTCAAATTCTGGGTCCTTTTGACATTTCCTTGGTAGTCTTGGGTAATTTCCTTGTTTTCTGGTATAAGATAGACAGTCTAGAATCATTTCATACATTTTCTGCTGAGATCTGAATACTGACGTCTGCATGCTAGGTGATTATTACTACTTGGTTTTCATTGCTTCTAGATATTTTCAGTGGAAATACATATTTGCACAGAGCTAGAAAATATATATTTCTTTTTACTTGAAAAAGAAAAATATGAGTGCACACATGTATTTCTAAATCAAATGTAAGATTATAAGGATTTTATTTAACTTATTTGATTTTGTGTTAATTTTCTTCATGCTTACACTAAAAGTTCTTGACTCCCAATAACACGGTGGGGTGTCTGTGCATGCGTGTGTGTACGTGTAGCTTTAAAACAACAATATCAACAGCACCACTTATTACTAATAAAGATAAGACTACCGAATCCTTTAAAAAAAATTATTTGTATTCTTTTTGTCCATAAGATAAATTCAGTAGAGGTGAAAAATTTCATTGCTATGTTATGAATTTACTTAAAATAATTCTGTATGTGGTAAAACACCACTTTGATACAGAATTGGGTTCAATTCCTTCATTTTGTTTGATTTTTTTCCATTTTCATTTAATTTTGTTTTGTAACTATGTAACATGTCAACAAGGTTCCAAAGTCAAGACTATTAAACAAGGTACCTTCAGCGAAGTCTAGCTTCTGAGTCTGTCCTCTCTATCCTGTTTTCTCCTCTCACAGGTAAACATTCTAAAATAATTAAGTTTAGTTTTCTTTATTTATTAAATAGCAGAAAATAGGCATACAAGTATTTATGTTGTCTCCTTTCTTAGATAAGACTAGCATACTCTTTAGGACTCATCCTTTGTTTTTTAATGGAACAATATCTAAAGATCTTCCTTACTCCTTTTTAGAGCTGTATAATCCTCCATTGTGCAGATGTTCCTGACTTATGGGCATGGGTTAGCTCAGTCTTTTTCTATTATAGCTTTGTGCATGTGTCATTTTCCCTTTTTTTTTTGTAACATGATCAATGAGCTTTAGAAGACATCTTTGTTATAATATTCTAAGAGTTAGGTAATTAGAGTTATTAATTTGGTATACAAATATTTCTTGATGCTCATTATATGCCAAAGACTGCTAGTTTTGTGGAGAAAGGAAGGGCTGGGCAGAGCAATGAGCTGAATAGGCATACTTGCTTTCATTAAACTTATAACTTAGTAGGGTAAGCAAATGTCTAATAGTGGAAAAAAACACAATTAAAATGCATGATAAATGATGTGAGGAAGTAAAAGCAGCAATCTAGAAGGGACCAATATTGGAATGAATGGCAGGGAAAGCCTCTAGGAAATGACCATCAGGTGGATGAAGGAGGAAGGAGTCAGGCACAGGTCAGGCCAAGATGTGGAGGAAAGATGTGGCAGGCAGATTAAGCATGGTGAGAAAATGTGCTGAGGCAGGAGAAAGGATCACATTTCAAGCACTAAAAGGACTGTGCAGCTGGATCTTGTGAGCAAGAAGGAGGGTGGCAGGGGGGTGACATTGGACTGATGAGACTTTAGACTCTATCCTAAATTAAAGAGGATGCCACCAAAGAGTTTAAGCAAGTGTTGTGATCCAATTTTTTAAAACAAATTTATTTTTGAGAGAGAGAGAGAGAGAGAGAGAGAGAGAGAGAGAGAGACAGAGTGAGTGGGAGAGGGGCAGAGAGAGAGGGAGACACAAAATCTGAAGCAGGCTTCAGTCTCTGAGCTGTCGGCACAGAGTCTGACGAGGGGCTTGAACTCACAAACTGTGAGATCATGACCTCATTTGAAGTTAGACACTCAACTGACTGAGCTACCCAGGCACCTCTTTTCCAATTTCTTTCTTTAATAAATTGTTCCACCTTCTGTGTCCAGAAGGGATTGGGGAGGAATAAGAGTAGAAGCACTAGACCAGTGGGGGAATGGTTAATTACAGGTGTCCAGGAAATTCATGACAATGGCTCAGCCTGGGGGGGAGGGGGGGCGGGTGGTCATAGTAGAGGGGGGAGGGAGTGGGTAGAGGTAGAATAGTCATAATTATTGAATGGAAGGGTTGGACTGGATGAGAAGGAAGAAGGAAGTGTCTGGGATAACTCCTGTCCTGAGCA
Source organism: Prionailurus viverrinus (assembly GCF_022837055.1). Lineage (NCBI taxonomy): Eukaryota > Metazoa > Chordata > Mammalia > Carnivora > Felidae > Prionailurus > Prionailurus viverrinus. Next base: position 49,814,741 of record NC_062571.1, on the reverse strand, counting down.
CAGGCAACTGGCTTACTAAGATTGGTGACGCTGAAGGAGGATCAGATTGAAGGTGGGAGAGACCATCACTCTGGGACATTTTGAGATGATTATGAGAAACCCAAATGGAAACACAAGAAAGGCATCTGATGCATATATTTGAACCTTTGAAGCTATCAGCCTAGGGGTTGTAGACACACAGACGACAGGAGGAGCCTGTCTAGGCAAAGGGAACCAAGTGAGAAAAGAGGCTCTAGTACTTAATCTGAGGAACTCCAACATCCAGGGCTCAGGGAGAATGAGGTGCTGGCCAAGAAGATGGGATTATATTTAACAATAACAGCAATGAAAATTAATTTTCCTTAATAATTTATATTCACAACATTTTAGAACAAAAGAGATCCTAAAGATGTGTATCTGGCTTCACCATTTAAGTGTTAAAAAAAAAAAACAAAAACAGTTGGAGAATTCTGACATGATTATCTATCACTCTAGCTCTGTGCAGGTCACTTGACTCCTGGAATAACACTGACCCCCACACCAAAAGAGGAAATAATCAGTTCACTTCTGCCCATGATTTGTCAGTGATTTTATCAAGATATAATTCATACTTAATTTTTTTATCCATCTGCAAAATTAGTGCCAAACCTTACTAATATCTAATTCTCTAGATTGAGTCTAACACGAGGTAGAAAAGTTAGTTTGCAAACGTGAAAAAAAAAATGTAAAGAAAAGTTAAAAGCATACAGGGGCTCTAAGGAGCCCTTCTCTAAGGTGAAAGTCAGTTATCTCTTCCCTGGTCTGCCAGAAGTACTATGGCTGTCCTTGAACATCACCACAATCTTCATTGGAACAGCTGCCATCGTACTTGCAGGCCTTGCTGGTCTGAGAATTGATATTACTGACTATAATCAGCGTAAACAGCTGTCCACAGCCGTTGTGAATGCTGTTTGCCACATTTTCTTCTTTTCCCTCCTGCTGGACATATAGAAGGATTATACTTCTTGGTTCCCTTGTGGTTGAGTGGGGCCCTGTGATTCCTTCTGGTGAATGAGTTCTGAGTAGAAATGATGCTTCACTTCCAGGCCAGAGCTTTTAATTGCTGATGTGAGATCCTTTCTAATGCGCTTGCCCTCAGGACTTGGACTTAATGGCTGCTCCATCAGGCCAGATTCCTGAGTGATCGTGGGAAGATTCTCCTTGCCAACCCAAGGTGGGCGTGTGGCAGGAGCAAGATACTAACCTTTGTTATTTTAAGCCACTGAGATTTGGGGGTTATTTGTTACTGTAGCATAATTTAGTCATGTGCTGACTGATACCCCGGCTATTTTATTGTCTGCCTTTCAGAGGCTAAACGGACACCGTATACATTTAGTTCTTCAAGAAGATGTACACGCTTCCATTTTCCCTGATTCCAGACTTTTCTCTTCAAATGCACTTCACAGGAAGCAGGAATTCAAAGTTACCACAGCCCCCTCTCTCTCTGGGCCTCTAAGTTCTGAAAGGAAATCCAGAGGTAAGTTCTGTAGTTTGCAAAATTCAGTTCTAATGTTGGAGAGGAGTACTCACACCCAAAGTCTGAACCAGGGGAACTGAGGTCACTTGAATAATTAGTTACTGTTATTATTAATGACTGTTATCTATGATTATTATTTATATATCATAATTATTATGTCACTGTGCTGTGCAGGATCTGATGTTCTTTTCATGATCAGTTCAATATGTGTCTCTTTCCATTAAAACTGTTTCTGTGAGAATCAGCAGGGTGAGGGTATTCCTGGACGTGGCTGCAGTGTCCTCATAAACATGTCCAGTCCAAGTCTTGCATGGCTGCTGTGTTTTGTGGCCTGTCCCAGCTCAGACACACAAAGGCTGACTGGAGGGTAGTCTTTGAAGCAGAGCATGTAGACAGCTAAGTGGAGCTCTGTATTAGAAGCTGGGATCAGTTGAGTCAGAATTCACAGGCAACAGGTCACAGGTGAGAAGTAGGGGTGGGATCCCCAGAAGTGCCACTGAGTAGGTGGCATTACATTTGGGGCCCAAGTATTGCTAAGTAGATGCATTTTGGGGAAAGGCATTCCTGAGTGAGGTCACCGCTTTCACAAAGGCATGCATTCCTTTAGGAAATGAGGAATGAGAGCTGAGCACTACCAGGCTGTAGAGATCATGGATAAGTGAGGTGGGAGACAGAAATGGAGGTCGGGGCGAGGCACGAATATCGAGTGTGGATGCCATGCTCTGCGAAACTTTGGGGGATACGTGTGGGTTAGTGTGGCGTGGTTGTGGCATGTTGTCAGATGGTCAGTAGTGGCGGACGAAGGGCACATCAGAGATATAAGAGGCTAGACTCAGGAAAACCACTCAGGAGGCTAATCCAGGCCGATGGCAGAAGAGTTGGAAGAAGGCAGGTGTCGGTGTGGAAATGTAGAGGTGGAGCTACATGAATTGGCTCTTAGCTGGCTGAGGAGAAGGAAGACCGTGAAGCTTGGCTTCTGGCTTGCGGACCTGGGAGGAGTATGAAGTCACCACAGGGTGTGTGACGCGATGTGGGGAGGAGTCCTGCAGGAAGGGAGGGTGAATGCAGATTGGGGCAGGCCGAGTTTGATCCATTGGCAAAACTTGCAAGATGGTGTGTGAAATGACAGTTTGCTCATTGATGCAGAGTCGAAGGCAGATCAATTACAGCCGGAAGGAACATGAGAACATGAAAAAAGAAACAGATAACAAGGGGGGTATGAGACCGGGCGGCAGATTTAGACAAAGCACAAATGTAAATCACGTCAACTGCTGCAGAGACTTCCTGGTTCACCTCTATTAAGGTGCCCCAAAGGTACACAAAATCCTTGGAAACCGAAGTCTGTGTCACAGAGAGAAGTGGACTGAGAAATGCATCCCTGAAACTCCGCTTCTGAGCCAGGGCGTTGAACGCAGCCACCAAGGAGCAGGTTCTTTGCTTGCCCCAGTGGCTGCTTGGTACTCCTAGTGGGACCACCTTCATCAAAGTATCCAGGAGCCACCCCAATCTCACAGTAATATAATAGGAGCAGGGGAGGTCCGGGGCCACCACCCCTGCCCTGCATGCTCTGCCAACCACACCCCTGCCTTTGTGAAACCATTCCAGGACAACAGCATCCAGCCTGTGATTCATTGGGGCCAAGGGCAACATGAGGGACACACTGGGTCTCTGATTTTGGAGCTCCTTTAAAAAGAGTTGATAAACGATAATTGGGATTGAATTTGATGTTTAGCAGTTACAAGGTGTGTGGAATTTGCTAAGTCACACAACCTCTTCAGCTCAGTTTCCTCATCTATAAAATTGGGGTGATAATAATGGCACTTATCTCTGTAGAGCTGTCATGAGGATTAAATGGAACAATGCGTATGAAGTCCTTAGATTGGTGCTTTGAATAGAGCAAGTACTTCATGACTGATAGCAGTATTATTCTTATTTGTCAAAAGAGAAAGAGAGAAAGCTAGAGGGAGAAAGGATGTGAGTGGTACATGATGATGGATAGATTTTATTCAGTGCAGAACTCTGAAAAGGTTGATAGGCTGCACCTGGCTCTCTGACCACAGAAACTGCCAGTCCATGGGGGACAACGTTGCCTCACTAAGATCTGAGATCCAGCTCCACCTGAGAGACTGCTCTGAAGTGGAAGCAGGGCTAAAGGTTCTATTTATCAGATCTCCAGACAGTCTTTGGAGGCGGCCACTGAGCTGCTCAAGGGGAAGGATAGGGCAGTGACCCAGGGCAATTCATATCCAGTGTCTGTTGGCAGGTGCCAGGCCTGGATACAGTTTTTCCTTGCGTGAGCAAACAGTAAAAGGAAGGTTCCATGGAATGATTCCACAGCTTAAGGAAAATAACATGTTATCTAGAAGACTAGATTTGCTAGAAAGAGCAGGACTCTAAAGTCATTCACAGGAAAGAGAAGAATGTTTTAGAAAACATTTGTTTTGTATCCTTAAAAAAAGAGACAAGACTTAAAAATCTCTGGAACAAGAGTAAAAACCAACAGGGAAAACAAGCTTATGGGGAGGGTGGAACCAAACATCAGGGGTTCCAAATGAGAGTTCGGCATTTTGTCCATCTACTTCTATTTGCCTTGCTGGAGACAGGTCTATGTGAGATAAAATGCAGAGGCAAGGGTGGGCCTGCTTCTAGCAAGGGTGACCTTGTCAGTACTCCCAGGAAATATAGAAAATAAACCACTTAGCATTGAGCTGAAACCCGCTATTACCTCCTTCTCCAATTCCAGATCCATCCCTACCTCTTTCACACGACTGGAAACTCACCTGGAAACAGGGAGTGCCTAGAAATCTCGACTTTTGCGTTCTTTGATCTTAGCTTGAGAGATTTTAATCGGAAGCCAGCAGTCTTAGACAGACTTTCCCAGTGCTGTGTGGACCCCCTTTGCAAGGATAATCAGGCAGGAAAAAAATCACCACACACCTGGTTTCGTTTGGACTCAGAGCGACAGACTGACTCCAAGAAAAATGCGGAATCGTTTGAAAACCTGGATTTGAATTTCCAATAAAAATGTACGAGTTCTGTGAATTTGTGAAGGAGAACAATCCGTGACAAGGAATCGATGGATTTAAGATGAAAAAAACATAGTTACGCCAAATGAAAAAAATGGCATAGAAGCAGTGATGAGGAGTAGGTGTTGCAGAAACTTGCTTGAGCAGATAATTGGTTGGTAATTGCCATATGGCTATTAGAGCATGACATAAAAGTTCTCCCACAGGAAAAGGAAAATTGTAGAGGTATAAAGATAATGAACACAAAGATGAGAAGACGAGGTCAGATGCACAGAAGTCCACGTATATGTAATGGGGATCCCAGCAGGAGAGCCACGGATGATGTGTGGCACACACACAGAGCTGCGGAACTGTAGACATGGGTCATATGGAAAGTTCAAAAGTGTTTGCAAATAGAACAAAACTAGAAATAAATGACAGAAGGGCAAGAAGACATATTGAAAGCTCAAAAGTACTTTAAAAACAATTCTTTATGTCACGTAGAACACCAGAACTGCGATTAGAGACCATTTAGGGAATAATAACTTACACAGAGTATGTGGTTGAAACTAAAGGAACAGATAATTATTTTACTGAAACTGTTCCAGAAACTGCTGCAAAAAGAAATAAAATTGCCAATATCCCTTGAATGGATATGGCATGAGCCTGATAACATCACATAATAAAAATAGCATTTAAAAAATAAAACTGCAGATGACAATCTTCAGGATGAATGTATTCAGTATTATATAGATGTCAGTTCTTTCCATTAATATGCGATCTTAGTATAACCCTAGTCAATATCCCAATGTGATTTTTTTCCAGAAATTAACAAAAAGATTCTGAAGTTTATCTGTAAATGAAACATGCAAGGAAAGCCAAGAAAATTCTGGAAAAGAAGAGGGTAATTGTCATATGGCTAGTAAAGCATATCATAATGTTTCAATGATCAGAGTAGCCTTGAACTAACCTCCGAGGAGAAGGACCAATGGGGAGAGAGGGAGAAGCATACATCCAGAAACAGATGCTTATATGCAGGGATATTTCTAAAATAGTAAAAGTACTGTTTAAATTAGTGTACCAAGGGTTTATACCCCAGTAAAATATGTTAGTACAACTAGCTATGTATTTGGCAAAATACTAACAACAAAAATTACAACAGCAGTTATAAACTTAGATCCTTATCAGATTAATTAAGTATAAAATAGTAAAACCATCAAAGTATTAGGAGGAAATCCAGGAGAATAATTTTGTTATCTTATGATAGGGAGGCTTCTTGAATCAAGATCTTAGAAATCTTAAATGAGAATTTGATACAACTGACCTAAAAATAACAACACTGAGAAACCGTACTATTTGGGAATGTAGCGAATGATGAGGTTTTTAGGGATGTTAGTGGGGTTCGTGGGGTCCGGAGCCGACGATCAAGAAAGAATTCTTGAAGACGTCTTTGGTGCAAAAATGTGGTTTTATTAAAGCACGGGGACAGGACCCGTGGGCAGGAAGAGCTGCCCTGGGTCCAAGAGGAGCGACTGGTTATATACTATGGGGTTGGGGGAGCTAAAGTCCAGGGGAAGTTTCCAGTGAGATTTTCATATGCTAAAGAAGACCCCCAAGATACTGGAGGCCTTGCTATTGTCAAGCTAAGGTGGTTTTTCCCTCTAGTGAAGCATTAAGACAGTAAGGAATTTGTTTTACTTTGGCTGCCTCTAGTATTTGTCAATGGGTTGCAGGTTTTAAGGAAATTTAGTTCTATCTGCCATTTCCTCCTGCCTTTGTTTCCCACATTACTATGGAGGGGTGATGGAGACTCAGTTTCTAGAGGACTGTGATCTGTATCAGTTAACCATTTGTTTTTTCCCTTTTCTTTGTTCTTGGGCAGCCAGAAGTGCCCAAGGAATGTCACACATATTCCACCTGGGGGAGGGGGTGTTTGCAGCCTGTCAGCTTGCCTTGTGCTCCCTCATCAGTGAACACATTTCTGAATGAAAATTTGGTGGTATGTGTCAAAATATAGGAAGTATATATGCTTTTGCTTGGCAATCTCTCTCGTATGAATTTATCCGAAGGAGATAATTGTGCAAACGTATCGACAGGTGTATTAGTCAAGATTCTTCAGAGAAAGAGAACCAATAGGATATTGGTCTGTGTTTCTTTTTTCTTCTTCTTTTCTGGCTAGAAGCAGACTTTCTGTCTGAGACTACGTGGCAAGATGCTTGGTCCATCTGCAGGACAGGATAGGACTTCCTGTTAGTTTAGGCCCAAATCCCCACCCTCCGCACAGCCTAGGGGCTCTTGCCATTGGATTGAAGTAAAGAGGCTTTTACAGAGAACAAAGGAAGGGGCACCATAGGCTAGTATCCAAAGGGAATCTGAGGTCCATTAAGCTCCAAAAGTGAGCTGAGAGTACACCAAACTGAGGCAGGGAGGAAAATGCGAATGTAGAGCCTGAGTGCAGAGAGCAGGGCTTGGGAGCCTGAGGCATAAGGCAAGAGCAGGGTGGTTGAGAAAAGTAGGAAGAAGCAAAGGTTTCAGAACAGTTTATGTTTGTAGCTTGCTAGTAAGTTCCATCCAGGGATTGGATGAATTTAAAGGACCAGGAATGGGGGGCTCTCCCTTCTGTGTAGAACAGGGCCTCTACCGCAAAGTTTTGACATATTCTGGAATATTCCTGACATGGGATGCTGGATTCTGAGGGTTGCCTGTAATAGGGGAGAACACATTCTTGTTGCTGTGTCCTCCTGCCAGCTTTGCTGTGTTATGCCCAGAATTCGTGATCCCCAAATACCGCCAGGGAGCCGAGTCCGATGTAAAAGCAAAAGAGCCTTTATTCGAGCTACCTCGAGCTCAATCCCCTACCTGCACCAACGCAGCGGTGAGATACCAGGGAAAGAGAGAGCGAGTTTCAAAAGGGCAAAGGTTTTATTGGGGCCTAGGGGCAGTTGGTGAGGTAATGGCTATGGCCTCAGCCGATTGGCTGGGGAAGGGTCCAAGTCCTGTTAGGCAGGTGAGGGGGGGTGGTTACTCAAGGGGAAGTGTGGTCAAGGTGAAGGACACAGAACAAGATGGAGTTGGCCGGCATAGGCCCGCCCTTTCAGCTGTAGCTCCATGGTACTCCTTTGTTTGGTTATGGATTTATTTAGGTAGCTGGGGTCCTATAAGTGAATACGAACTATAATACCTTCAATTAACATTTTTGGGCATAACTGTTGTGATAGATAATTTTGTGTCAACTTGCCTGGGCCATGAGGTGTCCAGATATTTGGTCCAGATTTTGGTCTGGTGTGTCTGTGAGAGTGTTTCTGGATGACATTAACATTTGAATCCAGAGCCTGAGTAACACAGATTACTCTCCTGAGAGTGAGTGGGCCATACCCAATCAATTGAAGACCTGAAGAGAACAAAGGACTGACTAGGAAGGAACTCCTCTGCCTCCCTGCCTTGAGCTGGGGCAGATTGGAGCTACACCAGTGGCTCTCCTGGATCTCTAACTTGCCTCTTGCAGATCTTGGGACTTCCTAGCAGCCACAATCATGTGAGCCAATTCCTTACGCCATATATAACATGTGTTAACATGTATAAATATACCTTTGTCCAGGAAGATCTAACTTAATTCCTTCAATGATCCTAGGTCTTTGAAAACGAAGCTCTGGATTAATGCCTGAATTTGAAATTCAGGTGTCTGGAACATCTTTAAAAGTGTAATCTCCAAAGTAAAAGGAAACATATTCATACGGGAGAGGAAAAAAATACATACAATGGAGAAAATAAAACATATAATATCTCAATAAAGTATCTCACCACCTGTGTGCTTGGTTGTCTACACACACATCCATGTGTACCTCTGCCTCTTCCTGCTGCCCCTCTGCTCACACAGGAAAGTAATTGCATTTCCTAATCATACATCTGTATACATACATACATACACCAAACCTGCAAATGTGCCTAAGTATTTTGCTATTGGTTGACTTTATAGTCATCCCTGAATAATGTTCAATTGGCAAGAGGTTTTAAAGCAACACAAAGCCCAAGGTTTAATGGATTCACCATCTCCTTCATTTATGTAAAATGGCTTCCAGTAAGGAATTCTGCTACAATTGGCCGCCAGTTTACTTAAGGTCCAATGGAAGATGAAAATAAACAAGTATTAATCCTGAGAACTTTTTTGTGGAATTATGAAAACAGTCTGTTATAAAACACATCCAGATGTCAGCCAGGACTGAGTCAATTAGAATAATAGCTTCAAGTAAAATCAACAAAGGTCAGCCAGTCAGGATGAGGGGTGAAATCTCCAGAATGCCCAGTTCAAAGGGGCAGGGGAGGCTGCTATTATGTCCCAGCCTTGAGCTTTGTCCATGAAACATAATTGTTTAAATGATCTAGAAGAAGAATTTATGGATCAACATAGTTTCTTAAAAAGATTAATTTTGTCACAGTTTAGAGCAGGTTTATAGAAGACCAAAATAAAAAAGAGTGTGATTTGAGAATGAGAAGAAACTTCAAAAGAGCAAAATTAAAAAAGAAACCTTCCTTTATATATGACAATTATTAAAATTTTATGTCAGTAAAGAAGTTTATTTTTATAAAGACCTATAAACATTTTTCCTATTGATGTACTAGCTCAATCTTCCAAAGATACACATAAAGACAGTCATTGGAATATTTAATATTAAAACCTCTAGAGTAGTCTAACTTATGGAATATCCCTTACAAAATGATGGTACACTTCCATGGTAGAACAAGATGCAAATATTGAAAAGGGTGATACCTGTTCATCCCCTGCTAGGAAAACATGCCTCACAAATATGAAGTATGAAAAATCGTAATTTTTGAAAACAGCAATTTTTCATACTTAATACATGTTCAAAAAATTTTTTTTGGTTAGTCATTTTTGGTGTTGGTGTGTGCATTTATTTATTCTTCCCTAATATTGAACCAGGTAGATCTGTACCCCTCAGTCTTTAGCAAATAGCATATGTAAATCTACACATATATATAAATATATAGAAACATTTGTAAAAAACTGAATATTCATGATTTGAAATTTGACAAACATTCCTAGGTAAAAAGCAGACTATTCATACTGACTTAGCATCTCATTCAGTGTTCAATCTGAGATATAAGTATATTTTACACAAGACTATCAAAAAAGCTACTATAAGTACGTCACCAAATCTGACCACTTTATTAGGTTGAAGTGGAATGGATTAGCTTCTAATATCATTTAGAGAAATAAGCAATCAAAGCACATAATTCAGGGCTTAAAAAAATGGTTTTACCTTAAATTGCTCAACAGCAGGACCCAAAGAAAACTATTTGGTCACTTATACTTAAAAGTAAAACACTCTTTTAAGTACACAGTAGCTAACTCAGAAAAGCTCTTCTTTATGGAGTGCTTGTTTTAGCAGATCTTTTTGTACAAAATAAAGCATTAACTATATTGTTATTCAACCAGCCTCTTATTAATAAATCTATTGATCTATGTTTCTCTGATTGCCCCTGCAGGGGAAGTCCTGGAAAGAAAGGGCTGTTTGTGGTGGCTACCTCTGGGAGTACAGGGGCTGAAGGCAGAAGATCTATTCATTTTGTGTTATACTTTTCTATATTGTTTGAATTTTTTACTTTGAGCATTACTGCTTTTATAAAAAATTTATTAATATTAGTTACAAGGAGCAGGAGAGGGAGAGAAAAAAGAATGAGGGAATCTATTGAAGTGGGAAAAGCTGACTAATGGCACATTGATGACCTGGATCTTAAGAGGAAATAGGACACCTGTGAAAATATTGACAGCCTCTAAAAATGTTAGGAGTTCAATAGTCACCACAAGAGAAATAGTTTTGCTCATTATGCTTTCTCCAGTGAATGAGTAATTGCCTAAAAAGAAAACATGATGTTGTTATATCAGTTTAGTGTCGGCTGAGGGTTCTGATGGCCAATAGTATCTCATGTGCCTGATGCTGACTTCAGTTTGAAATTCACCTTTTGTTTAAAAAAACATGACCAATATTCCTGCCCATGGGAAAATCTTTCAGATATTAAGGTCTCTGTTACCTATCTAGAGGGTTTATTTGCTACAATTGGAAACCTCCAGCTGTCAAACATCTTGAGAATTTTAGATGGAACATGGCTCTGAAGGCACTTGTCCCAGAAACCACTTGTGTCCTTGCAGACCAGCTTGGAGCAGTGCTGGTATCCCTTCCTCCCTCCCAGATGCTGTTCTCCAGCACAGGATGAACCATGTTCAATTATTTTCTGCCAGGAAAGCTCCTGGTGAATTATCTGAAAAAAAGTTCAGTCTACTGGTAATTGCGGATACACAAGACCAAATTAAACATTTTGATGGGATGTTTCACATACTTAAGTACAGCACTTCTTAGAGCCAGAAGATCCATGGAGTTGAGGGTACTTAGTGGTCATAAAAATGGGGCCCAAAGCATGACACATGATACTATAGTCTGTTTTCCATTTCACTTGGCTCTTGGTGACAAATTTGGTATCACAGTGATCAAATCTGTGAAGGTTAAAATATTTTCTTATTAATTTCCATGTGACAATAGTCTTTGAAAACATGAATATGCAGCAAGAGAACATTCATTCATACAAGTAGATGGTAGAGAGAGAGTGTGTGTGTGTGTGTGTGTGCATGCTCATGTTTGCATGTATGTATCCAGAAATGGGGTGGAAGAACAAGAAAGGAGAAGGAATGGTTTGTTTCCTTTTGTAATTTAAGAAAAATGCCTAAGATAAAGAATTTCCTTTTCCTTTCTTCCTCAGCCTGCTGGCAAGTGAAAAAAAAAAAACAAAAAACAAAAAAACAACAACAACAAAAAGAAAAGAAAAGAAAAAAGCCATAAACTTCAGGCACTCAAGTTACTGTGCTAAAGGAAAGATTCAAATGTTGTCCAAATGCTATATGGCCACAGGTTTCTACATTTTATGTGTGGTGGTACAATATTAACTCTAAGTAGGCTGTAAAAGTTAAGGAAGTATATCACCATTTCTAGAGCAGTTACTAAAAATGTAATGCAATGAGATATTGCTAAGAAGCCAGTAGGTGAATTAAAATAGAATTCTGAATACCTCAAATAAACAATGAGAAAAGTTGAGGATAGTGTATTTAGATCCTTTGGGGACAAATAACAGATCTGAGATGAATGCTGAAAGAAACCTAAGCAGAAGAGCAACAAACAAGCAAATAAACAAGATGGAAACATCTGTACCTCCTCTTCTAGAGAGTTAAAGAATACAGCTTGCAAAATATTGATAAAAATCCTTCTGAAAGAACATCTGAATAAGAGAGATACCAAAATACCTTACCTAAATAAGAACGTTAACAATTAGTACTTATACTTTCAAGGAAATATAGCCATGAGCTCTGTAATCTAAAGAGGAAAGAATGAAATGGAAAGAGCATTAATAAATGAAGAAGAACAATTCTAGCATCTCAGGATTAATGACTTTGTTAGATTTGGTGTTGTCAAAAATAGAACTACACATAAAAGTTAAAAGGATAGTAAAGAGATAATATGGACAACTCTGTGCCCACAATTTTGATAACCTGGATGCAATGGACTAATTCCTTGAAGAACACAACCTGCTAAAACTCACACAAAAGAAATAGATGATCTGAAGAGGACTGTGTCTGTTAAAGAAAATAAATAAAAATTCAATAATCTTCCCAAACAGAAAGCACCAGGCCCAAATGGGTTCACTGGTGAATTCTATCAAACATTTAAGGAAGAAATGATACTATTGTCTACAGTCTCTTTCAGAGGATTAATGCAGAGGGGATACTTCCTGACATTCTATGAGCCCAGCATTACCCTGATACTAAAATCAGGGAAAGACATTGCAAGAAAACTACAGATCAATATTTCCCATGAACATAGATGCAAAAATTCTCAACAAAATATTAACAAATCAAATCCAAAAAAAAGTATAAGGAGAATTGTACACCATGATTCACTAGCCTTTATTCCAGGAAGGCAAAGCTGGTTTAACGTTTGAAAATCAATTAATACAATTCATCATATCAACAACAACAACAAAACACAAAAACCCCCCACGATCATATCAATAAATGCAGGAAAATCATCTGACAAAGTCCAACACTGATTCGTAATAAAAACTCACAGTAAACTAGCAATAGAGTGGAACTCTCTTAACTTGATGAAGACTGTCTACAAAAAAATTGATAGCTGCTATTGCATTTAATGGTTAGAAGCTCAAAGTTTTTGCATTAAGGTCTAATATAAGGCTATGATGTACCCTCTCACCACTTTTTTGACATTGTACTGGATGGAATTCCTTGCTATTGCAGTAAACAAGAAAAGGAAGTAAAATGTATACATTTTAGGAAGAAAGGTATAAAACTGTCTTTGTTTGCAGATGACATGATTGTTTATGTAGAAAATCTGAAAGAATGCACCAGAAAACTTCTGGAACTAATAAGTGATTATAGCAAATTCAAAGGATGCAAAGTTAACATACAAAAGTTAATTGTTTTCCTATATAGTAACAATGAACAAGTGGAATTTGAAATTAAAAACACAATACCATTTACATGAACACCTCCCCAAATGAAATATTTTTAGTATAAATCTAAAAAAGTTATGTACAAGATCTATATGAAGAAGACTATAAAACTGGTGAAGGAAATCAAAGAATAACTAAATAATTGGAGAGATTTTCCATGTTCATGATAGGAAGACTCACTATTGTCAGGTTGTCAGTTCTTCCCAAATTAACTTATAGATCCAATGCAATTTCAATCCAAATACCAGCAAGATACTTTATGGATAGTGACAAGTGGATTCTAAAGTTTATATAGAGATGCAAAAGACTCAGAAAAGCCAAACGATGTTGAAGGAGAAGAACAAAGTTGGAGGACTGACACTAACTGACTTAAAGACTTACTACACATCTGCAGTAACCAAGACAGTGTGCATTGGTGAGAGAACAGACAATGGAACAGAACAGAGAGCCCAGAAATTAAGTCACATAAATATAGCCAACTGATCTTTGACAAAGAATCAAAGGCATTATTATGAGCAAAGACTCTCTTCAACAAATGATAGTGGAAAAACTGGGCATGCATGTGTAAAAAAATGAATCTAGGCACAGACATTACATCCTTCATATAAATTGACTCAAAATCCATCATAGACCTAAATGTAAAACGAAAAACTATAAAACTCCTAGAAGATAATATAGGAGAAAACCTAGATGATCTTGGGTTTGGTGATGCCTTTTTTTTTTTTTTTTTAATTTTTGGGACAGAGAGAGACAGAGCATGAACAGGGGAGGGGCAGAGAGAGAGGGAGACACAGAATCGGAAACAGGCTCCAGGCTCTGAGCCATCAGCCCAGAGCCCGACGCGGGGCTCGAACTCCCGGACCGCGAGATCGTGACCTGGCTGAAGTCGGACGCTTAACTGACTGCGCCACCCAGGCGCCCCTGGTGATGCCTTTTTAATACAACACTAAAGAGACAATCAATGAAACAGTTGATAAGCTGGACTTGATTAAAATTAAGAACTTATGCTCTGCAAAACAACAACAACAGTAACAGTAACAACATGAAGAGAATTAGAAGAGAAGTCACAGAATGGGAGAAAATATTTGCAAAAGACACATCTGAGAAAGGACTGTTATCTAAAATATACAAAGAACTCTTGGGGCACCTGGCTGGTTCAGTCAGTCAAGTGTCTGACTTTGGCTCAGGTATGATCTCACGGTTTGTGAGTTCAAGCCCCCACCTTGGTCTCTGTGCTGACAGCTCAGGGCCTGGAGCCTGCTTCAGATTCTGTGTCTCCCTCTCTTTCTGCCCCTCTCTCACTCACACTCTCTCTTAAAAATAAACATTAAAAAAATAAAAAGGCCCAAATATACAAAGAACTATTAAAACTCGCTAATAAGAAAACAATCTGATTAAAAATGGGCCAAAAACCTTAGCAGACACCTCATTAAGAAGATACACAAATGGTAAATAAGCCCATGACATCACATGCTGTTAGGGAAATTCACATTAAAACAACAATGAGATACCACTACACACCTATTTAAATGTTCAGAATCCAGGTCACTGACAACACCAAATGGTGGCAAGGGTGTGGAGCAACAGGAACTCTCATTCGTTGTTGGGACACACAATGGTACAGCCACCTTGGAAGATAGTTTGGCGGTTTCTTACAAAACTAAACATTATCTTACTACACAATCCAGCAACTGTGCTTTTTGGTATTTACCCAAAGGAGTTGAAAACATGTGAACACAAAAACCTACACATGAGTGTTTGTTTGCTTGTTTGTTTGTTTATTTATTTATATTTTTGAGAGAGAGAGAGAGAGAGACAGAGTGTGAGCAGGGGAGGGGCAGAGAGAGAGGGAGACACAGAATCTGAAGCAGGCTGCAGGCTCTGAGCTGTTAGCATAGAGCCCAACGTGGAGCTCGAACTCATGAACTCTGAGATCATGACCTGGGCCAAAGTCAGACACTTAACCAGCTAAGCCACCCAGGTGCCCCTGCACAGGAATGTTCATAGTGACTTTATTTACAATTGCTAAAACTTGGAAGCAACCGAGATATCCTTCAGTAGGTGAATCATAAATAAACTGTGATACATCCAGGAAAGGAATATTATTCAACACTAAAAAGAAATGAGCTATCAAGCCATGAAAAGACAGGAATACAGGCTATTGAATGCATATTACTAAATGAAAGAAGCCTATCAGATAAAGCTACATAGTGTATGATTCCAACTATGTGGCATTGTGGAAAAGGCAAAACTATGAAGATAGTAAAAAGATCAGTGTTTGCCAGGGGTAGGATGAAGGAGGGATGAATAGGCGGACCACAGAGGACTTTGAAAGCCGTGAAAATACTCTATGTGGTGTTGTAATGATGGATATATGTCATTATACGTTGGTTAACCCATAGACTGTACATCACCAAGAGTGAACCCTAAGACAAACTATGAACTTTGGGTGATAATGATGTATCAATGTAGGTGCAGCAATTGTAGCAAACGTTCATCACCACTCTGATGGGGGATATTGATAATGAGGGAGAGTATGTACATGTGGAGGCGGGGAGTATATGGGAAAACTTTGTATATCCTTTTCAGTTTTGTTGTAAACCTAACCTGCTCTAAAAAAGGCTTTAAACATGAAAGAAATGGCACTTAAATATGGTTAAGATTTTAGCAATTATACAGGATGTAAAGGATAAAGAATAATCTGGATACTTTGGTAAGTACAAATGACAGGCAGATATGTTCCTCCATACAAATTAACTGATATACTTGAATAGAGAAAATAATATATCTAAACAGAAAATTATATTTAAGCAGGATTTTAAAAAAGGGTTTAAAAGTTTTTTTTTTGAAATTACAAGAAACCCCTATATTGTTAAATAAGGAGAGCTTATCAAGTCTTAGGAAAAATAAATAAAAATCACTCACCAAGACATATTCTATGGACATGACTACTTCATAAGGGGAAAATATAATTCTTGCCTCAAACTGTGCCAACTGAATTTTGGGAGAAAATACAAGAGTATGAGAAACTATAAAACTATAAAAGTGTGAGAGAGAAACATCGTGAGCCATGAATTCTATGGACTCAAGTTGTTAGTCACTTGAAAAAGATATGATAAGAAATTTTCAAATAAACAAGGATGAAATTGACTCTTTGTAGCATAATCCATGACATTTTGTGTAAGAATAATATGGAAAGCCTTAAAGATATAAATAAGTTCTGTCTCATAACATGAAAGCACCACATATAAGAGTATTTGGACAAAGATGCTTATTACAACATTGTTCATTGGGGCTACACATTGGGAATAAGCTGAATACTTTTCAATTAGGGGACAGTTAAATAAGTTCTGTTCATATCATAAAGTATTATACAGCTGATAAAAGGGGGGGCAAGAAATTAAATTAGAGGAATGTCTGCCTAATATTGTTGAGTGAGAAAATCAAAATGAAGAAAGAACCCATAAAATGATCCCATTCAAGTTATTAAGCAATCATTAAAAAGTCCTACCTACCATCCATACATAAGTATTAGGTATCGTATGCAGGTAAATACACACAAATATCAAAAGATGAATGTATATCGCGTGTGATTATAAGAGCAGGGGCAATGTGGAAGTTCGGTTGTTTGCATGGACTGCCTGAAGGTGAGGGGATGAGGCTGGAGGGCTAGGTGAGTGCCAGGAAGAAGAAGAGAAAAGGAGGAAAAAGTAAAAATAAAAACAAAAAACTGCTAGGAAAAAATTTATGTTTTATGCTTTAAAAATTTTTTTATTTTATTTTAGAGAGTGTGTGAGTGGTAGAGGGAGAGGGAGAGGGAGAGAATAGTAAACAGTTTCCATGCCCAGCACAGAGCCCGTGGAGGGGCTTGATCCCATTACCCTGGGATCATGACCTGAGCCCAAATTGAGAGTCAGAGGCACTCTGACTGAGCCACCCAGGCACCCCATGTTTTAGGTTTTTATGTAAAGTTATATATATATACATGCTTATAAAGAGGTGGATATGACATTAAATATGTTTATCATTAACAAGTGAAAGGTGTACACATCTTAAGTGTCACTCACACACATGCACGCGCACGCACGCACACACACACACACGCGCGCACACACACACACACACACACACACACACCTAGAAGAGTAATTGCCGTGGCTTCAACTTTGCTGGACACTGCTATGTGGCTTCCTTATTAATTGTACCTCTTGCCACCACTTCCAGCGGTGTATAAGAGCCCCACAACCTGTATGCCACTGGTATTTTCAGACTTAATTTTTTTTAACCAATCCAATGGGCAATAAAACTCATATAAATATCTGCTGTATACGTTAAAATAGTTCTTTAATCTCTAAAAGTAGTATATTGAGTTGAAGAATAGGTACATTTTCATCTTTGAAAAATTGATATTTTATAAGTCAAATTAATATTGGCAATATCATGTAATTCAACCTCCTTCCAAGTATTGTTCCCATCAATGGTATATGCTTGTTTTCTTCTTTTCTTTTTCTTTTTCACACCTTTGCTGATTCTGAGCTCTAGATTTTTCTGTTGTCTTATTACTTTCTAATATGTCGATTTCTATCATTACCTTTATCTCCTTTCTTTCTTAATTATTTGAAAAAAATTCTTTGTGTGCTGTGGACACCTATTCTTTTTCATGTATATTATAAGTATTTTTCACCAAGTTTTCAGGGTCTTTTGATTTTGATTATGATGATTTTGCACAACTACTTATATTTTACATACTCAAATTTGGGCATCTCTTTCTTTATTATTAATTAAATCTCTGCATGTTTAGGAAGGTCTTATATATCCCAATGTTATAAAAATATATTCTCTTCTGGCACATTTATAATTTTGTTTTTGTTTAAATATTTGCCCAAACTGCAAATAAGTTAGGTAGAAGGTGCTTCCTGCCCTCTGTCCCCCAGTCTAGCTGATTTTTTTTGCCAACGCTTATTTAGTAACTCATTGTTCCTCTCTAACTGAAATGTTACATTCATAAGTGTCAATACTTGCATTAATTCTTGGTTGCATTTCTTGATTCTGTCTGGTTCTATTTCTTTGTTGATTTGTGCATCCACACCCCTGGAATTAAATTGTTTTCTGGCTCTCAACATCTGGCAGGGCAAATCTCACTGCCTCTTCTGCCCCCACCCATTTAGTTTTCTGATTTTTCCCGGTTATTCTTGTATATTTAGTCTTGATATTAAAAAAAATTAATTTTGCCAAGTTTCTAAAAAGGAAAATGGTTGGATTTTTTCTTGTGATTGCATCAAATTAATTATTACTATGTGACGTATCCTAAGAGTTCCTCTTCCAGACAAAAGCCTGTCTCACCATTTACTTCAGTCTCTTTTATGTCTCTCAAGAGAGTGGGTGAAGCCTTTCTAAGCAAAACAAAACAAGACCTAGAAACTATAAGGGAAAAGACTAATGGATATGAGGACGTATAAATAAAAATAAAATTTGCCAAGGGAAAAAATGGCAGAAATTAAAAGATGATGTCAAACTTGAAAAATAGTTGCCATACACAGCAGAAAAAGGACACGTCGCTAAAATAAAGCCAGGGATTGCAAATCTATCACCGAAACACCAAAACTCAGTAGAAAAATTGACAAAGAATACACACAGGCAATCCATAGAAAAAGACAAGACTAAACCACCTCTACCACCGCCACCAAAGCCACATGTTGTTCATCTAACAGCCGGGCAAAAAGTAAATTTCCGTATACTAGCCCGTTTGGCAAGATGAGGGGAAAGGCCCTCTTATACTTACATTTTGGCAGGAGAGCCCATTTGTGCATTGTTTTTAGAGAGCACTTGTGCAGCTTCTAACGAACAAAGGACAGTTTTCTTGGACCGTACAGTTGCCCCTGTAAGAGTTTATCCCACAGGCACGCTCTGCGTGTGCACAAAGTTACATAAACAAGGGTGTGGTATGATCTGTGAAGGCAAAAGATGGAGAGCCCTTAAATGGCGATCTGTAGGGGTTTGGTAAAATGCGTTATCATTCTTCCTTATAATAAAATACAACACAGTCTTGAAAAAGAATTGGTCCGTATGTGCTGAAATGTATCATTACAGTAAAAAACTAGATGGGTACTGGATGCTCTCATTTGATGTGAAAAGAATAGGAAAACATACACAAAGAACACAGGGATTTGAATATGCAAGGACATTTTTGGAGGCACACAAACACTGACGATGATGGTTACATCTTACAAGGAGTTTGAAAGTCTGGTTTATGAGGGAGATTTTCTTCTCTTCTCTTCTCTTCTCTTCTCTTGTCTTCTCTTCTCTCCTCTCCTCTCCTCTCCTCTCCTCTCCTCTCCTCTCCTCCCCTCTCCTCCCCTCCCCTCCCCTCTCTCCTCCCCTCCCCCCTCCCCTCCCCTCCTCATCTCCCTTCCCTTTTCTTTTCTTCCTCCTTCTCTCCTTCCTTCCTTCCTTCCTTCCTTCCTTCCTCTTTCTTTCTTTCTTTCTTTCTTTCTTTCTTTCTTTCTTTCTTTCTTTCTTCTCTTTTACCTTATGGAATATTTGCATTTTTCCTAACACATACTAATCTTACTTTTCAATAAGTAAAAGAGGATTAAATAAAAACCTAAGAATGAAACAGAGATTTGAATCATCAATGTTTGGCAAATGAATAGTATAGAATCTCTCTCTCAGAAATCAATTTTAATTTGCAAAGTTGGCCAAGTTATGAGTTCTTAAGTTTTGCTAAAGTTTTATTCAACCCCATCATGCTTTTAGGTTTTGAGAGCAGGTGGTTTGAAAACCAGGTGCAAGGGGAACTGTATTTAGGGATCATTTTCAACTGAAAAAGAAAAAAGAGAGAGAGACTTAGGTTGATTAACTCGGGTGAGATTAACCTTTACAGAGACTGACATGCTGGTGGGGCAGGGAAGCAAGAGACAATGACAGGTGGATTTTGCTATCCTACAGAAGATACTTGCTCAGCCTTTTCTTTCTCTTACTTCAGCCTCGCAGGGATATGTGTTCAAAAATGATTCTCCGTTCCCTTTCTGTACCTGAGTATTATTTTTGTTTTGACCCTCTTTGGCATAAGGATTTTAACTATTGGGACACTTTGGTGGCTCAGTTGGTTAGGTGTCTGACTCTTGATTTTGACTCAGGTGGTGATCTCACGGTTCGTGAGATTGAGCCCCTCATTGGGCTCTGCACTACAGCGTGGAGACTGCTTGCGATTCTCTCTCTCCCTCTCTCTATGCCTCTCCCTCTCTTGCTCTCTCTCAAAATAAATAAATAAACATGAAAAATAGAATTTTAATTATTTACTCAGCCTTTGGTCTGATGAAGGTTAGAGTCAATTTTTTTTTTACTAAGATCTTTCAAAATCCTGGCAGTAAGGCTGTCTGTGGGAGTCCTACGGAAATAGGTTGTACTGTATGAACTGAACGATTGCTCATACATCCTTTGTGAGTTCTGAGAGTGCTGAGAGCTTTTTAGAATAGTCTGGAGATAATACCCTGGCCTTGTCCATGCTCACTTTTGAAATAAAGCAGATGTGGAATAATTAGTTGTTGGTTCCATATTTTTGGAAGACGTGAGTAATTTTTTCCCTAAAAGAATGCACAAAGCAGATGCCTTTTACTAAGGCAGGAGGAGTGCCATAATAAGATGATGCAGAGAGGCTTATGGGAACAGAGGGGAAGGAGGCTGGGAAGGACTGAACTGAGGAGGAAAAATTCGCTGAGGGGGAAATGGTCACAGGATGGATGAGGGGAGGCAAATAGATGGAAGGGACTGGAAAATGACCCTTAACTTAGGCCCAACTAGGTTAAAAACACATGTGTAAGAAACTCCCGAGGCCTCTGTACTATAAGGGGCTCTTGGTAAGAGAGTGATGAGGATGTTTTCCACTCCTCTTTCTCTGCTAAGCCTCTCCCTTTGGAGATACAGAGACCTGGCTTTCAGGTAAAGCTCCTCCACTCGCCAGGGGTGAAGCACCCTCTCAGAGCCTCCGTTTGCTCATCCATGAAACAGATTATTCAGCATCAGCTTCACAAATTGTGTGCCTGGCATGTAGCAGTTCCTCAGTAAACACACATTCTCTTTATTCCTCATGGATTCTTTTTGTCCTAAGCATTTCTTGTGAATCAGTTTAGCGTTCAGTCTGCCATGTTTTGAACCCTAATCTTATTGAACAAATGTAACATTTTAACACCTCTGAGCATTAGACCTTGACTTTGTTATTTATTTATTTATTTATTTTTGAGAGAGAGAGAGAGAGAGAGAGAGAGAGAGAGAGAGAGAGAGACGGAGAATCCCAAGTAGGCTCCGTGCTGTCAACACAGCCCCAATGTGGGGCTCAAACTCACAATCAGTGAGATCACAACCTGAGTCGGAATCGAGAGTCAGATGCCTAACAAACTGAATCACCCAGGCGCCCCATAGACCTTGACTTTAATACCAGAAACTGAACATTATCCTAGTGAGTTACTTCTTACACAGGCTTCTAGATCCTTCTTCATATGCATCCTGTGATACTGTTAAGCTAGGATTGATGTGGTCTCCAACAGACAACTACAGAAAGGGGGGCTGAGGTGTATGTGACAGGCAAGATCACAATGAGTGATGGGCACGGCCAAACGTCAGCCAGGGTCGTCCTCCAATGCTTACCTAAGCTGGTAACAGTCCTTTAGACAGGTCATGAAACATCAAAATCATGTGGTTCTCCCTTTTTCAAATGTTCTCCCTTTTTGTCTGTGGAAACCTATTCATTTTCAGGATTCATCTCAAGACTTTCATATTCCAGAGATTTTTCCAATACCAGTGTGAGGGGTGTGTGTGTGTGTGTGTGTGTGTGTGTGTGTGTGCTGTGTGCGTGTGTGTGTATTGGCCCTGTGTATAATCTGAATGTTCTGGCATTTTTGTGGGAGACCCTTTGGAGCTGTGGGGTGCCTGTATAACCATTCTTCCTTGGCATGAGAAGAAAATGTGGGGAACGGCAGTGACCATGCTTTTTGTTCTTAAGCAAGGGAGAGTGAGGGGCTGTGGGCCTCTTCACAGAAGATGGATTTTGCAGACTGCAACAGAGGAAAGGAAAGGGATGTGGATGTTTGTAGGTGCTGTGGGAGAAGTCTCTTTTTTCCTAGAAATTATTTATGTTTCCCTTTATAATGATTCTGGAAGAATAGAAAAAAACCCATTTCCTGAGTGAGATAAGAGAGTTTTGATTGGGCGTCTCTATTGAACCAGTCCCAACTGATCCGAGAATTGTGCTTGGATGTCACTGTTGACCCATCAGTTCAGTCCTAGTAAAAGTAATAAAAGGAGTCAGAGTCCCCTCACCCCATTTGGAGTACTTGTCGGCTTACCTTGCTGAGGCTCAGCTTTGGTAGCAGGCCCCCACCCCCCATCTGCCATTTGCCCATTAGAGGAGGCAAGCTGATTTGGTTCTGGGCCACCGAAGGTGATGTTCCTTGTCACCGATTTTGGTGATATCAAAGCCCTTCTGTCCTGACATTCCCATCTCCCTGTGATGAGAAGAATCAAAATGAGGTCTGGGCCACAGCGGAGTTTTCCCACATTGGAAAGCTCCTGAACCACTGTGAGCATGCCTTCTTGGACCCAGAACACCTGGACGGCTGCTGGGTTTCTGGCAAAGTGCTCTAACTCTCTTGTGCCAGAGCTGTGCCTGGTGACAATGATGACGACACATGGTGAGTAAGAAGTTTCTGTCTAGGGGAAGGTGGAAATGGGCACAGACTGAAGGTGTTTGCCAGTTGGGATGTGAGCAGAGAATCGACAGTCCAGATCTGGAGTGCAGAAGCTGACAGCCTCCGAGGCTGGCCTGCTGGGGGCACAGCAAGAGAGGTTCACAGGGAAGGCTTATGCCATAGAGAGGACTATTTTCCCAGAACTTAGAGAAATAAAACTGCCTGTGCTAAGTTTTAAGGTAGCACTCATCACAGAGTTTATAATGGATTAAAGTTGCAACATGGGATGGCACAGGTCTAGGCTCAAAGAGTAGGTTCAGAGAGCCCAACCCTCCTGTTCAGGTCACCATGTGGCGGGGCAGCCTGTGGGTCTACAGTCAGGGGCCACAGCAGGGCCCAGGGAGAGGGCGGTCTCAGGTCTAAGTGGGAAGCACGGAGGTGAGTCAACTCTGCTTGGGCTCTCCTCTCTGGAGCTGGCCACCCATTGGTGGCCTCGATTTCAGGGGCCCAGAAAGAGGGTGTGGCCAGGAGCACTGCAGAAAGGGTCATTGAGGGCACAGCTCCCTCTGTTGGTGTCCATAAGTCTGTAGAGGAGGCCAAGGTAAGGCCATTTGGAAAAGGTGCCTCGAAATTAAAAACAATTTCACAGAGATTATAGGTAATTTATAGGCAGAGAAAGTGAGCTGGAGAAGTCACCAAAGAGTAGATTAATGATTCCTTTTTAAATAACTTAGGTTTAGCTCTCTGGAAATCGGTGTTCTTCTCTTTAAAAGAAAAAAAATGACAGCTGGCCTTTTCTGTAAACATCGCTGACTCTGGGCTTTCCCTCTGAAGCTGGAGTTATTTGGCGCATTGTGAGCCTGCAAAATGTATGGAGGGGCTCTGCAGTTCATCATGGAACTTCCAGAAGCCGTCATCTATTTTTTTCCATTGGTTGTGACATTCCATTACTAAGGGATTAGTGGATGCCTTAATACTCTTGGTCTTCCTAAAACCATGAGAGGAATTCTTCCTAGACTCTGAAAGATGACCCAGAATGAGCTAGAAGGAAGATTTCATTTTAGCCTTGATGAGGCTTCACAAAAAGAAGAATCGATAGCTAGGGTCATACATCACATAAATTGGACACTGCAGGAGCATCTCATTCAGCATGAAAAATGAGTTGAATGTGGGGACTCTGGGCAAGTTAAGGAAGGACGATTTGTTCTCCCTGGGAGCTGCATCACCTTCAAAGGCGTTCGATCAATGAACCAGTCAATCCTTCAGACATGGCAGCCTAGCAGTACTGTTTTTTTTGCATGTCAGTTTTCAGTGAAATTCCACACTTGGCGGGAGGGGATTCTTCTGGGTGATAGTGGATTAAATCCTTTATCTCAAGAATCTCACCATGTACGTGAAGAAATGGGGTGAGGAAAAAGGACATCTGGGGAAACACACACAACTAGGTGTTTATCCACGTGCTCTAACTCTGAGTGCAATTTGAGTGGAGAGACCGGTGACATTCCTGTGATCTGGGGTCACCAGGGACAATTACTTGGACTTGAGTCAGACCTTGAAAATGGTGTTGGTTTCAGCTAGACCCAGAGGAAAACTCACTTTCTCTGAGAAATTGTGTGTTCCAGGGCCGCCGTGGGGCTGCTTTTGTTCCCACTTCCTAGCCCCTCCACCCCAGGGGACACAGCACCCCTGGGAGTTGCTAGTGACCAATGTCTCTCAGGGCCCTGCCAGAGCCATCTCAAAGACTCCTGAGTCAGTTCAAGAGATGAAAGTGATACCACTCAGGCCAGCTCTGCCCCTTTCTGCAGCACAGAGCTGGACGACTCACCGTGAACCCAGCATTTTCTGTCGTAAAGAAGTTGCCGACTTTCTGATAAGTCTTGAGCTTAACACTAGCATACCAAGGGATACTATTTGCCTCATTTACTCTGCTAGGAGCTAGACTCTCTAAGCATTTTTTACTGCTTCCTTGTCCTATCACTTAGAATTTTACAGTTGCATGCTGAAATCACCCAAACTTCCTAGGACACTTTTCTTTCTTTGAAAACAGAAACATTGTAGAGCAAAGTAGAGAGCTAGAAAACCCCTACTCCACTCTGAGTATTAGAGGATAATTTTTGTTTTCTGGGATAATTTTGTCAAGAAAACAAAGAAAAGCAAGCAAACTGGGGACTGTAGGTCTGTAACCTGGCAGAAGGGGGTATAGCTGAGGTTTCTGGTATTTTGAGGCTTGTAGATGCATCCAGTAAAGGGTTGTAGGTAAGAAGAGAATGGGGGAGAGCTCTGGGAGCAGCATGGGGTTTGTAAGGACTTGCAAGAATAGAACTGAGGGCAGTGGGACAATCATGGTGGGTGATAGGCTGGTCCAGCAGCCCCGCAACAGATAAATGTCACTTCAGCACAGAAAGGGACCGAACATCTACTGCACCTTTAACTCCAAGTGGGCCTGGAGGGGTGTGGCTAGCTCTTTGCTCCTCCTACCTTTACTGCATTGTACCACACATGAAAAGGACCCCAGCTTCTGAGACCCTGGGTCTGGAGAGGGGCTGAGCCTGGCCTGAGACCAGCAGGGGGAGCAGGATGCACAGCAGTAGGGTGGGGTGGGATTGGCAGCCCACAGCAGTCTCAGGAGCAATGTCGCCATCTCACCAGTGCCCTCCTGTGGCAGTTTTAAAATATGGCCCCCAATTCTGTGACATTTCTCCCTTTAAGAGACGGGGGTCTTTGAGCCCTCACCTTGATGTGGGTGGGTTTTGACTGTTCCCACCAATAGAATGTGGCCAAAGGGAGGCTGTGTCACCTTTGAGGCTGGATCACAAAAGCCTTCCACCTGGTTCTCTTGGGAGGCTTGTTCTCAGGACCTTCACTCTGGGAAAAAGCTGTCCACATGTGAGAAGCCACACGGAGAGGCCATATGCCTCCGATGCTGCAGTTGACAGACATTGCTGACCTCAGCCTTTGGGTCATCCCAGTCCAGATGCCAGATGTGTGGATGGAGAAACCTCAGCAGGGACAGGCCATTCCCATTGGTTCCTGTCTGTGCTCCTGAGCCACAGAATCTGATAACATAACAAAATAGTCATTGTGTGATGTCCCTTGAGTATGGGGACATTTGTCATGTAGCTGTAGATAACTTGCACACAATCCAGACATTTTGGTTATTTCACACCTAGACTGTGTACCTAGTCTGCTTGTGAATGATGAGCTAGACCCCTGTTCTACTCACTTGAAGGGAAAGGAAGGGAAAAAGAAAATGCACCGTGTGGCCTGGGAGGAGATTTGGAGGCACAAGGGAAACGAGGTATTACCTTGATTATTAGAAGAAGCTGATCAGGTAGATTAGAAAAGAAAAGAAAATTTTAGGGGGAAAAGCGCCATAGTTATCTTCAGGAAAACACAGGAAGCCAAGGATAAAATGCATAAAAAATAAATGCTATGACCCCCTGGCATTAAAATTGGAAACAAAATCCTCTACAAAACCTAGGCTAATTTTAGCCTTCTCTCTGCCGTGGGACATCTGTGTGTAACTATGAATGCAAGAAAATATTTCCACACATGCACAGCCCACAAGGTGCTCCCTCTACAAACCCTCCCTGAAGCCTGCACAGCTCGCTGGTGGAACTGTCAAGGGGAGCATCTGAGAATCCAAGAAGCTCTAGTGTGCAAGATTCACAGCCAAGAATGATGGGAGTCTTCCTGAGGTTCCCTGTTGCCCTCCCTCCTTCTGAGGCTGCTCATTTTACCTCCTGAATGTCTCTTCTCTCCATCTTTTCCCACTTTCACACCCTCTCCCCTCTTCTACTTCTCTGACTGAAAAGAAGAGGAACACAGAAGCCTGACCACATCGCTCTGCAGCTTAGAATGCCTCCTGACCCCCTTTCCAGCCAGTGGTACTCCCCTCCTCTGTGTTCATCCCCGGGCTGGTCTACAGAGGATTGTCCCCTTTGGCCTCCTCTCCTCCCCCTGTGCAGTGGCCGTTTCCCCAGGGAAACCTCCCTGTCACCTGCAGTCCATGCCAGGCCCCACTGTCCCAGCAGCCAGTGTGTTTCCAGGGTGCCGGCACAGGTGGTTGTGCCTCTGAGGTCACAGCTGTCCCCTTGATGACCCTGAATGTGGGAAGGCAGCATGCTCTCAGGTCTGCCTAGCATCCCAGCCTGCACATCCTTTACTCTGCCGGACAGACAGTGCGTGTTCAGTCACTGGTGGTTGCAGAAACGAATAATGAGCTTCAGCTTCAGTTGAAGTTGTCTGCCATGTCCCCCTCTTCCTGCCAATTCACGGGTGTCTCCAGGGTTAGGCTGGTCTCTCGTCGGCTTTTGTGAGTTGTCTGCATATTACGGGCCCTGAACAGGGTAAGTGTGCACTGATGCTATGGAACGAGGCAGACTCCGTTCTGGCTGGCAGTTTGGGAATGAGCAGAAGGTCACATCTTGACCTTGTCCTTCAATTAGAGGGCCACCGTCTGCAGGAAGTTTTCCCAGGCTTTCCCGGCAGGGACAGATTGCTTTCTGCTCCCTTGGGGCTTTGTAAAAAACTCCAGTATAATGCTGCTCACCACATTGTATTTTAATGTCAGCTTATGTCTCATTTCACCTAAGCTGGGAGCACTTTAAGGGACCAGAATTGTGTTTGATCCATCATGTGCACAACAGCATGATGTAGCCGGGAGGGATGGATAAATGCTATGGCCTGAGGGATGAGATAAGGATATGAGAGATGCTACAGGGAGCGGGAACCAAAGCAGCCCATACCTGGTCCGGCTTGCCTGAGCAAAGGCCTCCTCACCTGTTCACATCCAGGTTCCTGCCTGGGTCCCCTTGGGAAGCTCGTTTGAACTCTGGGCTTTGAAGACACGATCTTTCCCTCCTAGGTATTACGCAAAGAGAAACTAACAAAAGCTGGGAAAAGTGGGGTGTTGGGGAGCCATCCAGATGAGCATGTGGGACTGGTGTGTTTCAGGGGACACTGTCTAACCTGTCCCGCCTGCCCTTGCAAGGGAAGGTCATGTGTGTCACGGGAGCCCGCATTTGACCTTCAGAGGAGCCACCACCCCACCCCCCTAGCACAGGAGTCCCAGTGCATGGTGGTTCCCCATCCGTGTGCACATAGGTGGGAGTCAGACGGCGGGCACTGAGAAGATGCCCCGGTGGGAGTTTAGCTCTTCCCCTTGTCTAAGGACAGATGGAATTTCTCCAGCTTCCTCGTACTCAAGGAGTTCGCATCTTTCAGGATTAGAAGCAATATTCTTGTGGGTTTTGTTGTTGTTGTTGTTTGTTTGTTTTTTGTTTATTTGTTTTTTTGCATCTGCTTTTGTGCCTTGGGTACAGATGCTAAGACATGAATCTAATTGTGCTTGGGAAAGATCTGTCCAAAGGGAAAACAGATCCTGTTACTTCCAAAACAGATGAATTGGGACTAAAATCATTGGGCGGCTCCTCTGAAAGCGAGAAAGCATGGTTTCTGCCCTCAGCCTGCCTGGGTTCGAACCTCAGCTCTGCCACCTAGCACCTGTGTAAACTTGGGCAATTACTTAACCACTCTGTGCTTCAGCACTCTCATTGGTGAAAAGTGACCTAATGGTGTCTACTCCTAGGCTTGTTTCGGTGATGAGAACTGGACCCAATCACCGTTATATAGAAGTTAGCTTTTACTTTTATTGCTTATTTTTATTTGATGCCAAATCCAAATGATTTGGTATGGATAAAAGCAGGGGAGTGCAACTTAGAGGGGGTGGAGAGGAAAATAATTTAATGATAAATCCAGGCAAAAAGCCTGTATATAAAATTAAACATGAAAAAAATGCCTGGCTAATAAAAACAGAGTACTGTTTCTGGCAGGAGCATTATTTTCCATTGTAAATACTATGGTTATTAAGTCCTTGTGTGATTTTTGGCATCTTTTCATTTTTTTGGAGGATATTTTCAATAATTTTGTTTCTGTCTGACTACCCTTACATGACTTCATAAAGCTATTTGGGGGAAATTATGGGAGCTGAGAGGCCCTAATAGAGAATATTAAAAGCATAATCTCCGGGTGTTTTAACAATGTTGTCATTGGTGTTTTCAAAATGTGTTTTTGCTACATACACAAGTTGTGATGTTTTCTGAGGAATGTACTGTATTTTATAATGTTATAAGGAAAGAGTCACAGACTTGGATTCTATTACAAATATATTGACATTATATTATAGTTTGTATTTTCTTTTTGTAATTGTATTCACTGTCTTCAGTGACAAAGAGGTTTTAGTGCACGAGAATATCTTGTATATTTGGAACCACTTAGAGCAACTGTGACATAAGCATAGAGCATTATTTCTAGGATTTTATTTAAAAGACCTTTCTCTAGGGGCGCTTGGGTGGCTCAGTCGGTTAAGCGTCCAACTTTGGCTCAGGTCATGATCTCATGGTTCGTAAGTTCGAGCCCTGCGTCGGGCTCTGTGCTGACAGCTCAGAGTCTTGAGCCTGCTTCAGATTTTGTGTCTCCCTCTCCCACTGCCGCTCCCCTGTTCACACTCTGTTTCTCTCTGTCTCTCAATAATAAATAAACATTAACAACAAATAAAAGACTTTTCTCTAGGATCACTCTGGATGCTCTTGATGGATTATGGAAGAAAGAGTTTAGGTTAACATGTGAGACTGAAAATTCACCTCATTATAAAATTTGGCTACATTTACCTGCTTTCACTAAAAAAGCTGAAATTAAGTAGATATAGGATTCCAGATATCTGGGCAATTGACATCATGTGTGCAAAAGCATGTAACTGAATTAAATTGGTTTACTCATGTGTTTGGAACTGTGTGGACACTCCTTTGATTCACATCCTACCCACAAAGCAACTTTATTTTATTAAAAAAATTTTTTTAAGTTTATTCATTTATTCTGAGAAAGAGACAGAGAGAGTGGGCAGTAGAGGGAGAGAGAATCCCAAACAGGCTCTGCATGGTCAGTGCACAGCCTGACTCAGGGTTCAAACCCGTGAAGCATGAGATCATGACCTGAGCCAAGAGCAAGAGTCAGATGCTTAACTGTCTGAGCTACCCAAGTACCCCCATCCTCCAGCAGAAAGCAACTTTAAAGGGCAACAGGACCGGCAAA
This sequence comes from Prionailurus viverrinus, assembly GCF_022837055.1. NCBI lineage: Eukaryota > Metazoa > Chordata > Mammalia > Carnivora > Felidae > Prionailurus > Prionailurus viverrinus. Next base: position 49,784,928 of record NC_062571.1, on the reverse strand, counting down.
ATTTCTTCTCAAACAAGCACCATCCTGAAAGTTTTGTTGCAAATGCCATTGTACATCTATTTTTCACCAGTATGTTATGGTTCATTTGCTTCAAAAGAAACATTTTAATTTGTTTTGTTTGTTTTGATGGCTTTCCACCTGCCAAAAACAGCCTTCTAGTACCTTTTCCCCTGGCTGGCTTTTCTACATAAATAAGAATGGTCAACATTCATCTCATCCTGCCAATTTAGAGACTTTGCTTGGGCTGTTGTCCAGGAGGTTATGGGAAGAAACTTGTTTTGAAGCTGATTTAACATCTCATGGTTTTCTTGTTATTACGTAACACTTTAAAAGGGCTGAGACCCTTGTGGTTCTGTCCCAGAGCAGTGTTGTGGTCAAGTGAACACAGTCCAGCTACCAACAGTTATTTCAAAATAATTCAAGTTCTTATATTTCTCAGAGAAGAAGGGGGAGGAGGAGCAGGAGGACAGCAAGGAGGATGGGAAGGAGGGGAGGGAGGAGGAGGAGTCACAGAGCTGGAAATGTTGCTTTGGATCCCCTTTTGTTTCTCAGGTTGCCTTGCGTGGGTTAGCTGTTTGATAACCCCTCTTTAACCTCACCCCACTCCACAATGTCCCTCCACAATGTCCTTTTCTTCCCTGAGTGTTAATTTATCATTCCAGACTCGGAGTTAGGAAAGTCACAAGGAATCTGCCTGGCAAAAAAGCAACTTCTTGGAGGAGAGGGCTGAGGGCATCTGAGAGCCGGGTGGGAAATGGCAGATACCTCATTGATGAGCAGGTGCAAGGAAGGCTGGGATGGACGTTCAGTCATTTGAGAGAACATTCAGCTCTAGACACCTTTGAAGCTCTCAATTTCACTTTTTCTTCTTCTAAAAATATCGTGCTTATTAACAACTGCAGAGAGTTCTTTCCAGAACATTAGAGTGGGCCTGGGCTGTTTCCACGGGAATGCTTTCTTAGTAACAGGAAACCGGCACAGCCCAGTAATACTCTTCAGGAACATTCACTACCGCCTATCACTCATGTTTTTCCTCACGGAGATGCTTCCCCTCGGTAATATTTATAGATGGTCCTTACAGGCAACGTGAAAGGAATTTCCCTGTTGCTTTCTAATTGTATAACTATAGGCTGAGTACAGCTGCTGGGGAGTTCACCTACTTTGTGAGGAAGGAAAGGAAAAAAGAGAATATATACTGTGATATTGACCAAACCCCCCCCCCCCCAAATTCTGGGGTCTAGAAAGCAGCAAGGGAGGAGAAATGCCACGCAGCCTGTATCATAAACCTGTGTTCAGTCAGGGGGTCTCTACCCCACCCTGGTTCTCAAAGCATTCGCTTCCCTAGTGCAGTGTGTCTGGATCAGGGCGTGGTATCAGGACTTCCTGTCCAGGTGGCCATTCTGGATGCAGAGGAAGGCTCTTTGGACACCAGTCTACAGAACCAGTCTGCAGAACCGTAAATCTGTACATTTGTTTCCTGGCTCTTTCCACCGAGCACACGTGAGATATACAAAGCGCATCGTGCACAGCTCCATGGTTCTGGTTACCTTTGGCGAGTGTCTCCTTCCCCAGAGCTTGGCTGACCTGCCCCAAGCATGGCTATTCCTCCCTAGGTTCTATTTCATGTAATATAGTCCTGACAGCTAAGTAGCCTTCATGTCCATGTTTCTCAGATGAACAAATGGAGGCACAGAGAGATTTATATCCTTTGCCGAAGGTGACACAATTTGGAGTGGAATCCAAATCCAGGAATCTGGCATGCACGCCTGGACTCTGACCACTTGGCCCTATCAGAGTAGAACAGACCTGGGGCCAGCCCTGTGCCGAGCCACAGGAAGACGTCACCGTAGCCTGCAGTCTCCTGGGCGATCAATGCGATTGGCCAGTGCCACAGGGTCACCATTGCCTTGTCACTAAGAGGCTGCTTGAATGCGGCCCATCAAATGCATCTTCTTAGACCTCTTTTGCCAACTCTATGCTTTTATGTGCCCCTTCCAATTTCAGTAAAAATCTGGAGCGCTCCACTACTCCAAGGAGAGGAAGGACGGAGCAAACAGCAGTTTTCATCTTGAAGCGGTGCCTGAGTGCCGCAGTGTGTCCCTGAGGCCAGCTCTGCCTTTAGGACTCTGGGACCAGACAGTAGCAGGACCGGGACTGCAGATAAGGGTTCACTGCAAGGGACTACTGTGGTTTGGTTGCATTTCCTAGTAAAACAACTAACTGCAAAAGAGTTCAATCGGCTGATGTAAAAATTCAAGATACATGACTTTACCTTCTCACCAGGAATATTCTCGCCACAAGGACACTAAGCTGATTCTATAAAATGTGGCAAATATTACCCACCTTGCAAGGTCTTTTCTGTTCTCTCTCTCTCTCTTTTAGGATTGGAATTAGTATATGTGAAGTGCTTAGTGTAGTACCTGGCAGAGTAGATACTCAAAATAATAGCTACCATGAAAAGTATAGAATTTATGTGGCACACATCCCCCCATTCCTTCTGCCTTGTAAGCATCCTGTTGAGCAGTTGGTAATTCCTCACTTGAAATAGGTTATAAATAATTTTGATTAATACACACCATAATATACCTTAAAATTCTAGAATTTAAGTAAACGGTTGGTTTTCTCAGATGTCTTTACACAACTATCACCCTTTGAATTTCCAAATAAAAGAAGGAAAACAAGCTTCTTCTTGCGTGGGTCCACGAGATTTTCCCCAGATGTGAGACCATCTCCTAACTCATACTGATTAGCTTCTAGACGTTTCATCATTTCACATCTTTGCTCAACTTTTGCTATTTGTCCAGATACTGGAAGCTCAGCCATATCCTGACCTTGGTCCCACTGGGAAAAGGTACTGTTCCCGTCCCCCTCCCAGAATTGCATCCATTTTCCTTCCCTTTAAATCCTCCCAAAAGACTAAGAATTTACTCACTGAATAATAGAATGTTCTTTCACACTACCTTCAGTTAAACCCTGGCCAATTATTCCTTAGAAGTGACCAGTTTAATCATCTAAGGACCAACACATGAGAAGTAGAATTGCTGGAAATAGCCATTTGCAATTCTTATTTCAAATGCAACCCAGGGTTTGGAATGTGGTGTCAAATTGTTGCAATCAGGTCAGAGCCCTCGTGCTATTGCCCGAGATAATATTTTTCCTACTATTTGCCTAAGAACGGAAGACTTTCCAGTGAGTTAAAGGAGTCAGAGTTCCTCTGCATACTTTCTAATGGAGGAAGGAATGAAAAAAGAAAGAAAGGAAAAAGGGAGGAGAAGGGAAGTGAAGGAAAATGAAAGAAGGAAGGAGGGAAAGAGGGAAGGAAGGAAGGAAAAAAGCTGCTCTATGGCAAAACCCAGTGATGTGATTCCCATTTTTGGGAGTATGAGTGACTAGATATCTAGAAAAACCATACAGTACAGAACATCTAAAAATTCTGGATAAAAGGTTGAAAAACATTTTTTTTTTTAACTTGACAGAGAGCAGGGAAGAGGGAGAAAGAATCTTTTAAAAAAAATTTTCTTTTTACGTTTATTTTTGAGACAGAGAGACAGAGCATGAACAGGGGAGGATCAGAGAGAGAGGGAGACACAGAATCAGAAGCAGGTTCCAGGCTCTGAGCTGTCAGCACAGAGCCTGACACAGGGCTCAAACTCACGGACCGTTGAGATCATGACCTGAGCCAAAGTCGGACACTTAACCAACTGAGCCACCCAGGTGCCCCATGGGGAAAGAGAATTTTAAGCAGGCTCCACACTGTCAGCACAGAGCCCGACGTGCGGGGCTCAGCTCACAACCTGTGAGATCATGACCTGAACCGAAACTAAGAGTCAGACTTTTAACTGACTGAGCCACCCAGGTGCCCCCAATTAGTAATATTTAAAAGAGAACAAAATAAAACTAAAATATTGTCAAATAAGAGCAAATAAGCTGGGAATGGAGTGAGCAGATTTTATAAATTCTAAGGTCCTTTAATGATTTGGGAGAAGGATAAGAGTACTGGTATCATCTAAACTGTTTTCAGTTAGAGTTATCTGTAAAAACGTAAAGAATACCCATTTAGAAGTAGTGTAGTAGAAATGAAGTGCAGAATTTCTAAGTCAGTATATGAAGAAATAAAATGAGAAATTAAAAACAAAACCCAAAACCTCTAGTAGTCCAAAAGAAGGAAAATAAAGAAAAAATTAGAAAAAGAAAGCCAGATAAAAAGCGTAAGCATGATATGGTAGAAATAAGTAAAAGTATCCATAATCACAATAAGTGTAAGTGATATCTTCTGTTTATTTAAAAATGCCTATTAGGGGTGCCTGGGTGGCTCAGTCGGTTAAGCGTCCGACTTCAGCTCAGGTCGTGATCTTGCAGTCTGTGAGTTCAAGCCCCGCGTCGGGCTCTGTGCTGACAGCTCAGAGCCTGGAGCCTATTTCAGACTCTGTGTCTCCCTCTCTCTGACCCTTCCCTGTTCATGCTCTGTCTCTCTCTGTCTCAAAAATAAATAAAGGTTAAAAATTTTTTTTAAAAAAAATGAAAAAAATAAAAATGCATATTAGACTGAAAAAACAAAATCTAGCCATAAAATGTTTATGAGACCCACCTAAAACATAAGAGCACTGAAAGTTTGAAGAACAATGATGGAAAAATATACCAGGTATATACTAACTAAAGGAGATCTGGCAATGTTACAGTAATACCAGAAGAAAGATTTTAAGGAAAAAGGAATTCCTGGAGAAACAGAGGATAACTATTGATAAAACATTCCACTTCTAGGAAGATATAATATATTAAACCTGGGTTCACCTAATAAATCATTATTATAAAGACCAGATTCTGAGTCCACAGTGTAATTAAATCAGAAATCAAACCCCAAAGGATATTTAATAACATCATCATCTGTTTGGTAGTCTAAAAACTTACTTCTAAATAACCCATGGGACAAAGAAGAAATTATAATGGAAAGTGTTTAGGACTGAAAAATAAGATACTACATATCAAAACTTTCTGGTTATAGCTAAACTAATATTTAGAGAGAACTTTATAGCTTTAAATGTTTACATTAAAATGAAAAGGGTAAAAACACAGACCTTTTATCCAATAGAAGAAAATAAATACTAAGGAGTAGAAATTAATGGAGTAAAAAGCATAGCTATAATAGATCAGATGAATAACATTAAATTTACTTTTTCGAAAAGTCTAAAAAATGACAAAGTTCAAACCAGGAATGAATGAGGACATAATCACAAATGGAACCAAGATTTAAAAGCACTAAAATGGAATATAATGAAGCCCTTATAATAATATATATGAAATCAGATGAAGTGGAAATATTTACAGAAATTATAAATGACCCAAACTGACTCAATATGAAATAGTAAACATGAATCAATCTATGTTCATGAAAGACATGAATTCTTTTTTTGTGTGTGTTATACAAATTCTCAAACTTTTAACCTTTTAACTATTCTGTTTTTATTTATTTCCCTTTTTTTAACATTTAAATTTTATTATTTATTTATTTATTTATTTATTTATTTATTTTTAATGTTTATTTATTTTTGAGACAGGGAGAGACAGAGCATGAACGGGGGAGGGTCAGAGAGAGAGGGAGACACAGAATCTGAAACAGGCTCCAGGCTCTGAGCTGTCAGCACAGAGCCCGACGCGGGGCTCGAACTCACGGACCGCGAGATCGTGACCTGAGCCGAAGTCGGACGCTCAACCGACTGAGCCACCCAGGCGCCCCTAACATTTAAATTTTAGCAAAAATACAGTGCAATATTGGTTTCAGGAGTAGAATTCAGTGATTCATCACTTATATATATTACCCAGTGCTCGTCACAAGTGCCTTCCTTAGTACCCATCATCCATCTAGCCTGTCTCCCAGACACCTCCCTCCATCAACCCTTAGTTTGTTCTCTATCATTAAGAGTCTCTTGTGGTTTGTTTCCCTCTCTTCTCTTTTTCCCCCTTGCCATGTGTTCATCTGTTTTGTTTCTTAGATTCCACATATGAGTGAAATCATGTGGTATTTGTCTTTTTCTGATTGACTTTTTTTTTTGCTTTGCTTAGCATAATATATTCTTGCTCCATCAACATCATTGCAAATGGCTAGATTTTACTTTTTTTGATGGCTGAATATTATTCCAGTGTGTGTGTGTGTGTGTGTGTGTGTGTGTGTGTGTGTGTAAACTCTTTATCCATTCATCAGTCAATGGACGTTTGGGCTCTCTCCATAGTTTGGCTATTGTTGATAATGCTGCTATAAACCTTGGGGTGCATGTACCCCTTTGAATCTGTATTTTTGTATCCTTTGGATAAATACCTAATAGTGCAATTGTTGGATCATAGGCTAGTTTTATTTTTAGTTTCTTGAGGAGCCTCCAGAGCGGCTGCAGCAGTTTGCACTCCCCACCAACAGTGCAAAAGGGTTCTCCTTTCTATGCATCCTTCCAACACCTGTGTTTCTTGTGTTGTTAATTTTATCTATAATTTTTTTAATGTTTATTTATTTTTGAGAGAGAGAGACAGACAGACAGACGGAGAATGGATTAGAGACCATTCTCTAATGGCAGAGTGTGAGCAGGGGAGGGGCAGAGAGAGAGGGAGACACAGAATCAGAAGCAGGCTCCAGGCTCTGAGCTGTCAGCACAGAGTCTGACACTGGGCTCCAGCTCACAAACCATGAGATCATGACCTGAACTGAAGTTAGATGCTTAACTGACTGAACCACCCAGGCACCCCTTATGTTGTTAATTTTAGACATTCTGACAGGTGTGAGGTGGCATCTCATCATGGGTTTGATCTGGATTTCCCTAATGATGAGTGACGTTGAGTATCTTTTCATTTGTCTGTTAGTCATATAGATGTCTTTGGAAAAGTGTCTATTTATGTCTTCTGCCCATTTCTTAACTGGGTTGATTGTTTTTTGGGTGCTGAGTTTGATAACTTTATAGATTTTGGATAATAACCCTTTATCTGATACGTTATTTGCAAATATCTCCTCCCATTCCGTAGGCTGCCTTTTAGTTTTGTTGATTGTTTCCCTTGCTGTGCAGAAGCTTTTTATCTTGATAAGCCCCAATAGTTCACGTATGCTTTTGTTTCCCTTGCCTTTGGCGACGTGTCTAGTAAGAAGTTGCTCTTGCCGAGGACAAAGAGATTGCTGCCTGTGTTCTCCTCTAGGATTTTGATGGTTTCCTGTCTCACATTTAGGTCTTTAATCCATTCTAAATTTATTTTTGTGTGTTGTATAAGAAAGTGGTCCAGTTTTATTCTTCTGCATGTTGCTGTCCAGTTTTCCCGGCACCATTTGTTGAAGAGACTTGTCTTTTTTTTAAAATATTAATTTATTTTTGAGAGAGGGAGAGAAAAAGGGAGCACGAACAAAGGAGGGGCAGAGAGAGAGGGAGAGAGAGAATCCTAAGCAGGCTCTGTGCTGTCAGTGTAGAGTCTGATGCGGGTCTCGATCTCATGAACCATGAGATCATGACCTGAATTGAGATCAAGAGTCAGATGCTTAACTGACTGAGCCACCTAGGCACCCCGAAGAGACTATCTTTTTCCATTGGATATTCTTTCCTGCTTTGTTAAAGATTAGTTGGCCATACAGTTGTGGGTCCATTTCTGGGTTTTCTATTCTGTTCTATTGATCTACATGTCTGTTTTTGTGCCAGTACCATACTGTATTTATGACTACATGTTAATTCTTAGCTAAAAAAAGATTATCCTTAAAGAAAATACCAGGCCCAATTTTATAAGCAGTTTGACTGAATGCTTGAGGAACTCGAAATTGTAATCCTATATAAAAACTTTGAAATGTTCACAATAAAACTACAAAACTAAGATGAGTAAAAATTGGAATGGAAGAATTGTAAATATGAGAATTTGCAGTTATATTACTGTCTATATGCTAAATCCCACAGAATATACGGTGAATTAAAAGAATTACAAGAGAGCAAGGATGCTGGATATAAAATCCATCTACAAAGTTGTTTACATTTTTGTATACCAAAAATAGCATTAGAAACATTATTAAAATAATAAATTTGAAATTTACCAGATAGTGTTTAATAGAATGAATTCAGATTCAAACTCCCTCTCCATCATTTCTAGTTATATGACCTTGGTCAAGTTATTTAATCTCTCAGTGCCCTGTCTCTTTACCTGGAATAATAATTATAACTACCTGATATGTTTGTTAGAGGAGTAAACCAGTTAATGCTTAGAATAGTACTTATATCATAGTAATTTGTATGTAACATTAATGTGAAAGGCAAGATTAAAAAATTTTTAGAAGAACATACCTTCTAATGGAGATTAGAATTAGGAGAATATCTTTATAACATCCATGGTTTGGAAAGATTTTTCAAACAAGATGTAAAAAGCAAACACCAGAAATAGATTAATAAATTCAACCACATTAAAATTAAGAACTTATCTTCTTCAAAGGTACCATGAAGAAAGTGAATAGACAAGCCAAAGAGAAAAGATATTCCGAATAGATATAATCACAGAGTTAGCATTTAATACATACAAATAAACCTACAAACCAAGAAGAAGACAAAGAACCCAATAGAAAAACAACTGAAGATACACTTTGTACAAGAAAAAATATTAAAACTCATTGAACATATGGAAAATGCTCAACCTCATTAGCTATCAGGGAAATGCAAATTAAAACCACAACATAAAATTTTAAATCCCCAACTTGGCAAGAATGGAAAGAGTGACCATACCAGCTGTTGGTACAATAGGAACTCTTATGCATTGCTGGTGGGGGTATAACATAATCATTTTGGAAAAAAAAAATATGGCATAACCTATTAAAGCTGAAGATAGGATCACCTACCTAATCATTGGGTAATTTGTCTCCTGGGCATAAACCTTACAGAATTGCTTGCCGTTAACTTTTCTATCATATTTTCTAATTAATAATATAAAGTATTCAAAGACCTGTGTGTGTGTGTGTGTGTGTGTGTGTGTGTATTTGGCTGACCATATGTCTGTCTATCTATCTATCTATCTATCTATCTATCTATCCAGCCAAATGCTAATACATTTTTTTAAAACCGATCTTGTTGTTAATATTGATAACTTACTTTTTCCTAGGAAAACTTTTTGATTTGATCCAAGTTTTCTCAGTTATTACCAGATAATTGAGCATACATTCTCTAACAATTGCTTTAATGTTCTTTGTGTTTGGAATGAGTTTTCCTTTTTCATTTCCAATTTGGAGGATTTTTTGGTCATATTGTTATTGATTAAGTGATTCATTCAATAAATATGTATTGAGTGCTTAGCATACAGGTATGATTGTAGATGTTGAAAATTGCGTGAAATTTTTTGTCTAGTGGGGGAAGATAGACAATAACCAGGTAAACATAAATAATGTAATTTCAAACCCTGGTAAGTATCAATAACAAAACCTATGTGGGGCAAGAGTATAGCAAATGAAGTGGAAGGGAAACTATTCTTTTTTAATTTTAACATTTATTTATTTAGAGAGAGAGGCAGGGGAAGGGGCAGAGAGAAGAGAGACAGAATTCCAAGCTGGCTCCATGCCATCAGTACAGAGCCTGATGCGGGGCTCGACCTCGCAAACTGTGAGATCAAGAGTCAGATGCTTAACCAACTGAGCCACCCAGGTGCCCCTGGAAAGCTATTTTTTATTTTTAAATTGAGGTATAATTGACCTATGTAGACATTATACTAGTTTCAGGTATACAATGCAATAATTTGATATTTGTACATATTGTGAAATGGTCACCATGAGAAGTCTTATTACCATACATAGTTACAAAAACATTTTTTTTCTTGTGATGAGTACTTTTAAGATTTACTCTCTCAGCAACTTCCAAATATACAATATGGTATTATTAACTGTAACTGTCATGCTGTCCACTACATCCTCATGTAAAACTTTTTTAATATATTTTTTAAAATGTTTATTCATTTTTGAAAGAGAGACAGAGCATAAGCAGGGGTGGGAGAGAGAGAGGGGGAGGGACACAGAATCTGAAGCAGGCTCCAGACTCTGAGCTGTCAGCACAGAGCCTGATGTGGGGCTCGAACTCACAAACCGTGAGATCATGACCTGAACTGAGGTCAGAGGCTTAACAGACTGAGCCACCCAGGTGCTGCCCCCTCCCATTTAAAACTTAAAAAAAAAGATGGGGTGCCTGGGTAGCTCTGTCGGTTAAGCGTCCGACTTCGGCTCAGGTCATGATCTCACGGTCCGTGAGTTCGAGCCCCACGTCGGGCTCTGTGCTGACAGCCCAGAGCCTGAAGCCTGTTTCAGATTCTGTGTCTCCCTCTCTCTCTCTGACCCTCCCCCATTCATGCTCTGTCTCTCTCTCTGTCTCAAAAATAAATAAACATTTAAAAAAAAAACTTAAAGACTTATTTATCTTGTAACTGGAAGTTTGTTCTTTTGTACTTTTTGACCCTTTTCACCCATGTTGCCCACTCCCCACCCCTCTGCCTCTGGCAACCACTAATCTGTGTCCCCTGTATCCATGAGCATGGATTTTGTTTCTTTTTTTATTGCATATGTAAGTGAGATCATATGATATTTGTCTTTTTCTCTATGGCTTGTTTCACTTATCACGATACCCTCAAGTTCCATCCATGTTGTTGCAAATGGCAAGATTTCATTTTTTAAAAATCACTGAATAATATTCCATTGTGTGTATGTATATATATGTGTAGTATATATCACATTTGCTTTATCCATCCATCAGTGGACACTTGGGCTGTTTCCATATCTGGGTTATTGTAAGAAAGCACTGCAATGAAACTTGGGTGCATATATCTTCTAGAGTTAGTGTTTTTTCATTTTTTTTTGGATAAATACCCAGAAGTGGAATTGCTAGATCCATAGAGTAGTTCTATTTTTAATTTTCTGAGGGACCTCCTGACTGTTTCCATAGTGGCCGTACCAGTTTATATTCCCACCAACAGTGCACGAAGTTTCCCTTTGCTCCACATTCTCTCCAACATTGTGGGCTCGATCTGCAATTCCCTGATGACTGGTACTGTTGAGCATCTTTTCATGAACCTATCGATAATCCATATATCTTCACTGGAAAATGTCTATTTAGATCCTCTGCCCATATTTTAATTGGATTGTCTGGTTTTTTTTGTTATTGAGTTGTATGATTCTTTTATGTATTTTGGATATTAACCTTTTATCAGATATATGTTTTGCAAATATTTTCTTCTATTCTGTAGGTTGCCCTTTTCATTTTGCTGATGGTTCCCTTTGCAGGCAGGAAACTATTTTTCATAATGAGAGTGTCTATAAGGAGGTGCCCTATTCTTCCATTTATAGCATTTTTTGCTTGATACTTAATGATACATTATTGGACACATAAAGGATTATGACAGTCCAATTTTTTTTCTGAATTATATACTTTTTTATTATAATGTGGTCTTAGTGTAATTTTAATGCCTTTAAGCTTTAAATTCAACTGGTTTTGTGATATTAATATGGAAGGCCCTGCTTTGTTTTCATTTCCGCTGGGTGGTTCCTGGTACACCTCTGCCCTGTCTCTCTTCCAACCTTTCTGAGTTGCTCTGCTGAGGGCCATCCTCATTCATGTAGCATATGGTAATTTTTTACCCCAATCAAATGTGTCTTACTTACATGCATCATGATAACAGATACACTTGCTCTTACTTCTATCCTCTTTCTCTGTTTTATGTTTCTTTGAATGGATATTTGTGTTTTCTGTATTTTACTAAGTGGCTGATGTTCTCTTTGATTTTTCTTTCTTTTAGTAATTGGGAAAGTGCCTTCTTTCCTTCTGTGTGAGGTCACATTTAGGACCCAAGGGGCTTCAGAGCTCACTTTCTGAAAGCAGGTGCCTCACTGGCTGGTGAGAAGCTAGGTGGCAGCAGGCTGCTGGGGACATGCCACTTCACTGCCTGGCCTTGAACTGCCTGCCAGTCTGGGTCAGGGAACGGGTTTCTGTCTGATTCCCACTGAAACGTCAGAGCTCAGGAGCCTCTTTTAACAGGCGCTGTGGTAGCTGGTGGCCCTGGTGGGGGTAAGGAGACAGCTGGCCCACGCAGCTGCCCTAAAACCACCTGTCCAGCCTCGGCTGGTGAGACCATGATGCCAGGCATGAATCCGGATGTTGAGGACCATTCCTCACCCTTCCACGTGTCCCCATGTCCCCACCCTGCCTGGCATGGCACTGTTATAGCTCAGCGTATGCAGAGAGTCAGGAGAGGCCTGGAAAATGGGCACTGCCCAATCACCCGCTCCCTTATGTGCAGACCAGGGGTGTTCCAGGAGCAAGGACAGCAAGACAGGCTGTGCACGACTGAGCTCCCATCGCTGGACACGTGGGCCCTGACAGGGGGATGTGCTCCCCGGGACAGACACTTGGGGGGGCAGGTCCGAGGATGGAGAAGAGGTGGCGGCTTCAGGCTGAGAAGCACAGGTGTGGGCTGAGGCACCAAGGGAGGAGGGGACCTGGGACATTCCGGGACAGAGGAAAGGCAGATCTTAGGAGGCCTTGACCTCTCTGCTCACACCTTGAAATGAGGAGGACCCCAATCAGAGGCAGGATCTGTTATGCAGGTATTGTATGTAATCAAGGAAGAAAAATGTTAGAATGAATTAAGGCAGTGGTGGTGGGTTTAGGAAATATGAGAGTGACAGAGCTGGAAGAACCTGGGAACTGACCGGCGGGCCAAGGGAGGAAATGCCCAGGGAACATGAGGTCATGACAGTGCCCTTTAGGTTGGGAGGAAACACAAGGTGAGTGGGGATCAGGGTAGGGGTCATTGTGAGGGGAGAGCCTCCACTCAGTGGTCTGCCCCATTGGGACTAGAGGCTGGGGGAGGGTAATGACACCCACAGGGTGGGGTGGACGCTGCAGGCCTTGGGGCCATGCCCTGTCCCGTGGGGTGGGGGTCTGCCCCCTGTGAACTGTTCTCTGGACATGGTGTGAGAAGACACAGAACAGGAGCTCCAGAGCTGCCAGGGACCTGCCCTTGGGAACTGGCTGTGTGGGCAGCTGCCAATAGAGAGGAGGTGCCAGAAGCTTCTTCCAGGGACACTCCTGAGGAAAACAAACAAAAAAGAATGAATGACTGAAAGAAAAAAGGAAGATTGGGAGGAATGGATGGAAGAAGGAAGTAAGAGAGTAAGGAAAGATTTCATGAGTTGCTTTCTATGTGGCAGAAGTGATAATGTTACACATATCGTATTTACTTATCATAATAATCTTAGTTTGTTGCCCTCATTGTCAAGATGGGGAAACAGAGGTGTCACAAGGGTAAGTAATGGTGGGGCCGGGAACCAAACCCTGGCATTTGGGATTCATGTCTCTTGGCTCTGCTGCCTCTAAATGGATAATGAATGGAGCAAGTGGGATAGGGAATAAGATGTATACCATAAGTAACTTATTTTTTTAAATGTTTATTTTTGAGAGAGAGAGACAGAGCACGAGTGGGGGAGGGGCAGAGAAAGAGGGAGACACCGAATCCGAAGCAGGCTCCAGGCTCTGAGCTGTCAGCACAGAACTCACGAACTGTGAGATCATGACCTGAGCCGAAGTCGGATGCTTAACCAACTGAGCCACCCAAGCACCCCTAACATGAATAACTTATTGATTGCACATAGAAGTCTACAATAATTGTGATCTAAATGGTCTATTGCGGATTCATCTATGCTGTTAAAAGATAGGACAGCGGTTATTCTTGGCGATGCAGCGACTTAGGAGGGCACGCGGGAGGCTTCTGTGGCACTAGTCGTTCTGTTTCTTGAGCTGGGTGCTGGTTACTGAGCCTGAGACATGGGGAAGCTTAGATTATTTAAATGTGAAGTCTTAATGGCAGGCGTGGCATCTTTGGGCAGTTGAGATTACGGCTGATGCAATTAGTAGAGTAATAGAATGTGTCACTGAGTTAATGGATGCAGTGTTCCTGGAATGTGAGCACAGTTTCAATCCGGGCATAGATCTGTTGCCATGGATGAGGGAATCTGTTAGGACTCTCCAAGCTCCATGGGGCTAGAGACACTCGAAAGCTGAAGCAAGACAGGTTGTTGCTTCGGTTCTCTGACACACAGCTGCCAAGAGCCTCATCCAGCTGGCTTCCTGCAGGTTGGGATCGGAGGCTCATCCATGCACAAGAACTTCTGGACACAGATGCCTTGGCTTCAGTATTTGGTTCAAACAAAAGGCATTTTTGTAAGCCTCTGTCTTTTTGCCCAGCTTTGAGTAAGTTCAGCTCAAACGTTGCGAGTTGCTTTCGGCTCTGGCCAAATTCTGCTGTTTGGAGATTTGTTTTGTTTCTTTTTGATGCTCTATAAGTCAACAATCGCAACATACAGCAAGGAGAAAACATGTGGTGAAGACAATGAAAACCAGATCCATGGCTGCCAAAGAAAGAGGTGAAAAGACAAAACCTTCTAGTTACATAAGAGCACAGTTCAGGGTGTGCCTGTCCAAGACAGAACGCTCTCTGGCCTGGTGGCGGAATCCCTCATGGGCGAGTGCTTCTCTATCTGGGTTTGATAAAGATAATTCATTTCATCTAGTGTAATCTTCAAGCATTCTGTGGCTTTTTTCCCAAGATCTTTCACCTACTTTTTAAATGCAACCGAGAGTGGAGTTAGGGTTGGGCTGGAAGCAATGATGAAAAGTTGGTGATTCAGGGCTTTACGTTCCAAAAGCCATCTGCATCTCACCATTGCAAGGCGGGCTTCTGAAATCCTTTTTAGTCATAGAAACCTCATGAAATTCCATGAACAAAGGAAGACATGAAACCCCACCTCCCACAGAATCTGCTCCACCAGGTGGGATAGATGCTCGCATTCCAGTGATTTGGAAGCAGGGCCAATCTGTAAGGGGGGATTGAGAAACAGGGAGGGGCTCTCCAGTTTGTCACTCAGTCATCCATGAAAAATTTGAGTAACATCCCCCTTGACATTAGAACACAGGACAGAAATGCATATTTCTGACTTCTTGAAATCTGGCTGATAGTTCTAATGGAGCGAGTCAGAAACCTAAGAAATGATTTATCGTCATGAAGTGGTTGACACACTTTCACAGCTAATATAGCACCCAAAAACAAAACAAAAAACCCCCAGCCTAGTGGGGTGGAAACAAAAGAAATTGCCTTCCTAACATCCTTAATCATTTTAAATTATATATCCATATGTTTGTGTATTAGCTCATTTTTTTTCCCCATCAGAAGATCATTAGTTCCCTGAGGATGAGGCCTCTTCTTCTCCCCCTCCATTTCTATTCTCCAGCTCCAAAACAATGCCTGGAAGAGTGTAGCTGTATAATTTATATAGTCATTTATTTATTTAACCAAGATTTATTGAGTGCCTACAAGTACCCTAATGGGTACTGTTTCTAGAAGATATCATAGTGAGCAGAGGGACAAAATTCCTGTCCTCCTAAAGCTTACATGTGAAAGAGATGAGAAAGATGCCCCTCCCTCTCACTCCCCCCCCCCCCAAAAAAAAGGAAGAAAGAAAGGATGCAAGAAGAACAGGAAAGTAATAAGGTGGGGAAGAAGATTATAGATTCTGTGAGTATATGTATTGGTGGGGGAATGTGGGGAAGTGTTGTTGGAATTTATACAGAGCCGTCCAGGAAAGTCTTCATTGAGAAAATGCCATTGTGTCGGGTTGTCAAGGAGGTATGGATTTATGAGAAAGAATTCTAGCCACAGGAAGCCACAAGTGCAAAGGACGTGCAGTGGAAGCATACCCTAAATTCAAAGACCAGCTCGGAGGTCAATATACTAGAGCAGAGAGGGCAAGCGGTGGCAGAGATAGTGGGAGATGAGGTCAGAGAAGAATGGGGACCAGATCGTGTGGGATCTTGTGGCTGTTTGACATTAGTGGCCTTTATTCTGAATGAAATGGAGAACCAAGGGAGGATTTTGAGCTGAGAGGTAACTTGATCTGACTTGAGTTTAGTAGGACCACTCTGGCTGAAAATACATTAAAAGGTGGCAAGAGTAGAAACAGACCAGTAAGGGGTTGCTGTGATGGTCCAGGAAAGAGGTGATCAGGGCTTGGGCCTGAGGTTGTTGGTGGAGGTGATGAGACATGGTATGATTCTGGATATATTTTGACATGAAGCCAACAGGTTTTCTGAGGGATCAGCTGTGGTATGAGAGAGACAGAAGAGTCAAGGATGGCTCCAAGACATTTGATCTGAGCAACTGGGAAACTGGAGTTACCATTTATGGAAATGGGGAGGCTGTGTGTGATGTGAGCCTAGTTATAATGGCAGGGGGGTTATATTAGATTCTAGGTATGCTAAGCCTTAAACTTTCTGGATGTCTCCAAATTTCTTCCTAACATGGTTATCTAAATTATAATTCCAACAGCAGGAAATGAACATTTCCATTTCTCCACTTTTTCCCCAAGGATTGCTGGACTGATGCCTCTAAGAGATATTATATAGTCATTGTGTTTCCCTGATTATCAGGGAGTATAAGCCAGTTCATACACTTATTGACCTTTGGATTTCTTCTTTTTTGAACTGTCTATTCATATTCTTTGCCCATATTTTCTATTTTTATTTTTCTTATTTGTACATTCCCTTTATATACTCTCTATATTTCTTGTTCTATCTGTTACAAGTGTCTTCTCTCAGTCTTGGTTGATTTTAAGTGTTAGTTTTGCTATATGTAGTTGTAGAGATTTGTAAACTTTAATGTAGTCCAATTCCTTCATCTTGGTAATTATGTTCAGGATTTTTGCATCTAGCTTTAAAAATTCTCACTTTCCCTGATGTCGTAAAGATATGTACATATATTTTCCTCCAGAAGTTTTCAGTTTTGTCTTTAACATTTGACTTTAATTTACTCATTTAACAAATACTTCAATGTGCCAGATGCTATTTTAAGTGCTTTACAAGTAATTACCTCACTTAATCTTCATGACAACCATAAGAGTTATGTACTGTTATTATTATTCCCATTTTATGGATGAGGAAGTTAGGGATGGGGAGGTTAAAGAATTTGCTAAGGATCGCAAGTGGCAGAATCTTTAGTCCATTTGAAATTACTTGATATAGTGTGATAAATTTTTCTTTCTCCATACACATAGCTGGTTGTCATGGCACCATTTAATAAATAGCCCATTCTTTCTCAACCGATTTATAATGCCATCTTTGTTGTATTTCAAGTCCCCATAAATGTGAAGATCTATTTCTGGGCTTTTTGTTAGATTAGTCCCTTGGTGAATGCTGTACCATTTTAATCACTACAGCTTTTTCATAAATCTCAATATTTGGTATGGTATGTCAGTTTTTTTTTTGTCTCATTCCTTTTATTCTTGACTTCAAACAAAATTGTCTTAGTTATTTTGTTAATTTTTTGATCACTCCAACAAGTTCCATGAAAATCCTGTTTGGAATTTTGATGGGAATTTCATTGCACATGTGAATTATTTGAGGGAAAATTGATATCTATATGATGATAAAATCTACAACCATGACTATAATGTCCAATCCAGCTTATTAGGTCTTCTTTTAAATTTTTTTAATGTTTGTTTTTGAGAAGGAGAGAGACAGAGCACAAGCAGGGAAGGGGCAGAGACAGAGAGAGAGGGAGATACAGAATCCAAAGCAGGCTCCAGGCTTTGAGCTGTCAGTACAGAGCCTGATGCAGGGCTTGAACTCATGAACGGTGAGATCATGACCTGAGCCGAAGTCGGACGCTTAACCAACTGAGCCACCCAGGTGCCCTGGATTCTTAGGTCTTCTTATATGTCTCTTAAAAAAGCTTAAAAAACTTCTCCATATTGGTTTTGCACCTCTTCTGTTGGATTTTTTCAGCAGACTTCATACTCTTTAAAAATTTTTTTTTAACATTTTATTTATTTTTGAGACAGGGAGAGACAGAGCATGAACAGGGGAGGGTCAGAGAGAGGGAGAAACAGAATCTGAAACAGGCTCCAGGCTCTGAGCTGTCAGCACAGAGCCCGACGTGGGGCTCGAACTCACGGACCATGAGATCATGACCTGAGCCGAAGTCGGCCGCTTAACCGACTGAGCCAGCCAGGTGCCCCATTCATACTGTTAATATTGTAAATGCAATCCTCTTTCTTAAAATACATTTTCTAATTGGTTGTCCATAGTGAATATTTATTCTTTTATATAAGTCTTATATGTAACCACCTTTCTCTTAGTGGTCCTAATAGTCTTCTTAAAAACACTCTTGGATTTGGAGGAGTTGCTCTTGCATTATGCCATGATCTCTTCTATAGGCCTTTTGCATTTGCTGCTTCCTTTCTCTATAAATCTCTCCCCACCTTTACCACACCCAGCACATAAACCCCTTTCCTTCCCTTGGCTCATAAGCTTAATATTTGTTTTGCTGAAAGATATATCCCAATCTCCCTGATGTGGTCACTTTCATCAGCACCAGGGAGTTTACCACAGAGGCTTGAAAAAGTGATATGTTAGTAGAAACAAGATGGATAAATGAGTCTTCACCTAAACCAAACACAAGTACAGCAAAACAAAACTTAATAAAATGGCTTCTGCCAACAATGGAGCAGTGAGTGACAACGATCTCAGGAAATATTTCATAATGGATTTTTAGAAATGGTAGTTTGTGAGCCCCAACAAAATGAAGCCATAATCATCAGTTGCTTTAGTAGGTATCGTATGACCATAAGATTGGATTATTGGAAACGAGTCAGTTATTCATTCATTTGACAGGCTCACTGGTCTAGAAGAGTTGGATTTGTTTGGTTATTTGGTTCAAGACATGAACAAGGACCGTTAATGTTTCTGATCGCCACTTCAGTTAACTATTTCAGTCACCTTCGTGATAACCCACACCTAGCACCATTTTACATGACTATCACTTGGTAAATAATAAACTCAAAGTTAGGTCTGTGTACACTTGGATAAGTGAACCTATCTGAGGATTGATATCATGTGAAAGGGAAATTGTGCAGAGGTATTTTGGTGAGATGGTTTATGGCTTCTTGCCTTAATGTGGGGTTGATTGAAAATTGATAGAACTGGGAAATAGGTTGGAATACAGTCCAGAATTGAAAAGAACTATCTGGGGCAGTTGGCATGTGGAAGAAATTAATTGCATCTGTCCAAGAGGAGGCCAACATGTAGAAGGAAGAACCACCCGATTGTGAGAACAGATGGACTATGACTAAGTTGCTTTGTAAAGTTATGCATTCATGCAGGGTGTTCAGGATGAGGCAGAAGCATTGCTTGGCAGGTAAGGTTGTGTGGCGGGTACTGTCCTTTCTAGCCATCAAATTGCCTTCTTTTTGAGATTCTTACTAAGAGACCCAAAGGAAGATAAGCCTTGCCCCGCTTCCAGCCCTGGTTTCACAGGCCCATAGACAGCTGTGGCACTTGTTGGCTGCTATGGAACAAAAGCCCTTCCCAGTGAAGGAGTTTCTATTTAGTGTGCTCTTAGCAAATTTGTTCATACAAAGGCAAAGGATGGAGTCAGCAGTCAGAAGA
Source organism: Prionailurus viverrinus (assembly GCF_022837055.1). Taxonomy (NCBI): domain Eukaryota; kingdom Metazoa; phylum Chordata; class Mammalia; order Carnivora; family Felidae; genus Prionailurus; species Prionailurus viverrinus. The sequence goes on along the minus strand of NC_062571.1, from coordinate 49,765,459 downwards.
CCTGGCTGCTGGGACCTGTGATCTCAGGTGTGCTAATTCTCAGTTTCCACATATAAAGAAATGAACAGTAATAAGCACCCAGTGTTGTTGGGAAGATATAGTGAGAATACGTGTATGAAATCTGTACTGGTAACAGTTATGACGGCCATGAGATGCCAGACGCATTCTCACTGGTGCTTTTATTTGATAGTTCATAATGATTTGTTCCAAAATTATCAGAACTTCCAACAGCTATATATATGTAAAAATTATCAAAGAAGCTCATAGTTTTATGTATAGGTATTTTCAAAGGTAAGATAGATGCCTCTTAAGTACTTTTTGTAGCTATAAAAGGAAGAGATCCAGTGATTCTAGAACTTTACCCCATGTAAAAACATCAAATAGTTATGAAAAGGGAAAGGCCAACTTGCTAGTGGCTCCCCATTCATGGGCCCTGAAATACATGAATCTTCCTACTGCCCCCTGAGCTTTAGAATATCTTCCTCCACAGGGCAGTAGGTAACCCCAAATCTTGACCCCTCCAGCTGTCCACATGTCCTCATCCTCCTACCTGAGCAGACATCGCTGCAGCTTATGTGTCTGCACCATTGCAATCCTTGCCTTTGTGGAAGTGTCTGGAAAATGACAGCATGGTTACTAGGTAAGAGGAAGGGCAGAAATATCTACTGTTCTATTTGTAGTCACCTCACACACGTACTGCAGACCCTCATGGAGATGACTAGAGCATTAAGACTCAACCAAGGCAAGTTTCTCTCTCAACAAGCTTATGACAGTGTCCAGGTGCCCATATTCTACTTCAGCATTGGAAATGATAAACCACGAGTCTCAATTTAATTCAACATTCAAACATTTATGGAGTGCCTACCATGCTCTAGGTTCTATACTGAACTTGGAGTGAAAAACAAGATTTCTACCAATCAGAATCTGGTGAAGGGGCAGACACACACATACACCCACACCCACCCACACACATACACATATATACAACACGGTCACATATATACCATACACACTCCCTTCCACATACACATCCCACACACACCATACACACGTATGCTGTACACTGCCTCCCTCACAGAACACATATACACATACCACACGCACACATCCCTTCCACACACACCACACATCCAGACACCCTCCACACATCCAGCACATGCATACATACAGTGTCCCCCCCCCCCCACACATGTGCACACACACATATACACTCCACACATAGAGTAAGCTAGTTCAAGAAGGCAAAGTCAGCGTGAAAGATTATGAGGACCTATGCCAAAGGTCATGGAGCTGGAGGGAAGGCAAATAATAGTCATAAGTTACAATTGTACTCTGTGTATAATCACATTCAATAACAGTTACCCAAGCTCACCTGCAGAGAAATAAAACAATGGGCATTGTGAGTCTATGAGTAAGAATTGTCCAGACAAGGATCTGGGTGGTGTTCTTGGACCAGGAAATGGGACTATCTCCTTGGTATTAAGTAATCATAACTACTAGCAGCACTGAATGTGATTGCCAATCCAAGAGTTTCTTTTGGTGGGCAAGGCCTCCCTTTCTCAGATCTACCCTGAATTCACCCACCTGTCTGCCAGGTTTACCCTGTTTTTACCCTGTGTTTACCCACAAGAAAAAGGGAGGGCTGGGAAGGGGCTGTCATTCATAAGTTCTTGGACTAGGGATGAGTCAATAAAATAATCACAGCTACTTTTTAAAGTTTATTTATTATTTTGAGAGAGAGAGAGAGAGAGAGAGAGAGAGAGAGAGAGGCAGAGAGAAAGGGAGAGAGAGAATTCCAAGCTGGCTCCACACACAACGTAGAGCCCGACGTGGGACTTGATCTCACGAACCATGAGACCATGACCTGGGTTGAGATCAAGAGTCGGATGCTTAACTGACTGAGCTACCCAGGTACCCTAATAGTCATAGCTATTTTAACAGCTATGATAGCACATGGGATTGTGACAAGAAAAGGTGCAGCACCCAAGGTAGACTCTGAGTAACTCTGAGTAACCAGGGAAGGAATGTTTCCCTGAAAATTGTTTTATATCAGAGCTGAAAATAATTTTAGAGGATGAAGTGCTCAGAAAGTTACAGGAAAACGTGGCCTGCCTCAAGCTGATGAGAGGAGAATTGGGACTGTTCAGGTGGGGAAGCTGTGGGAATGGCTGGAACAAGGACAGTACACAGACAAGATTGGTCATATCTATGCAGGATGACCATCTCATGGGTCACAGTGACAAAAGGGTACATTTGGCCTTCATCATTTTCTCCCCAGTTGCTAGTAGGGGGCCTGTATATAATAAAGGAAATACCTGCAGGGATGTAGCCTGAAACCAAGTCCTCTTTGACTCGCAGCTTTTGAGGGGGGCAGTTGGCACGGAGCTGGGAGAGACGATGCTCACTGTTAATCCTTATGCCACTTGCACGCTGGCATTTATCCCTCTATCCTCCAAATCCAAGGGGAAAAGTCATCTTCCTCCACAATTAGTTCCACTCAGTCTTGTGGCTTCCATGCCACAGGCTATGCTGAATGTCTTGAGGGGGCTTCTCTGTAGATCTGCCTGGCTGCATCCCCGAGTTTTCAGCAGTGACTGAGTCAAGATTCAAACTCAAGTCTGTTGACTCAGACCTTTCTACTTTTTCCCTTGGGCCATCACCTTCCCTGGAGCGAGGAAAGAGGATGGATTTTGGGCCACACTCATCCCAGCTTTGATAGAAAATGTGGCTCCCCTCTGGAAGGCAGTATGGGGGTTCCTCAAAAAGTTAAAAATAGAACCACCTTACAATCCAGAAATTGCACTACTGGGTGTTTACCCAAGGAATACAAAGTACTAGTTAGAAGGGATATATGCACCCCGATGTTTACGGCAGCATTATCTACAATAGCCAGATTATGGATATAGCCCAAATGTCCATCGACTGATGAGTGGATAAAGAAGACATGGTTTATATGTGCACAGTGGAATATTACACAGCCATAAAAAAGAATGAAACCTTGCCATTTGCAACAACACGGATGGAGCGTATTATGCTAAGTGAAATAAGTCAATTAGAGAAAGAAAAATGCCCTATGATTTCATTCATGTGTGGAATTTAAGAAAGAAAACAAATGAACAAAGGGGAAAAAAGAGAGGAAAACCAAGAAACACGCTCTTACTTACGGAGAAAAAATTGACGGTTACCAGAGGGGTGGTGGGTGGGGGAATGGGTAAAATAGAAAGTGGGGATTAAGGAGTGTGCTTGTGGTGATGAGCACCAAGTGATGCAGGGAAGTGATGAATCACTAAATTGCACTCCTGAAACTAATATGACGCTGTATGTTAATGAACTGGAATTTGACTAAAAACTTAAAAAAAATTAAAAAAAGAAAAGAAAAGAAAACAAGGCTTCACACACTCTGACCATCAACCCACCTTCTTTTGTCTTTGGACCCCAAAGGTCTTCTCTCAACATTTCAGCTAAATCCTAACAAGACTGGGGCCATGGGTTGTTTCGAGAGAATCTAGGGGCATTTTCTCCTGCCACAACTCCAGTTTGGAGCTCAGCAATTCTATTTCTGGCGACTGCGTCCCACAATTACTTCTCTTGTCATACCCTGAAACATTGGCAGGTGCATAAAAAAGGAGCTGATTTACAACACACCCCATTCTTTTTTTTTTTTCCTTCTTTCCATCCTTGGCATTCTCTTCATAACCACTCCTTGAAATAGTTATTTTTATTTTATTTTATTTTTTTAGTGGTTTGTAGTCTTTGTGTTAGGTTTGTGTTTGTTTTTGCTTTCCATCTTCAAAGGAGAATTGGCAGTCAGGGCTCTCTGGTTACTTCCTGATAGAATGTCCACAATCCAGGAGATATTCTTGTTCTTTTATTTTGGAAGCAGAAGCTCCCGGGGCTTTGTGTTCTCCACAAGGGTGGTAGGTCATGCTTAATGGCCCAGGACCATTGGCAATCCACAGGGGGGCAGAGCCCTCCCTGCAAGCTCTGTGCAAGCAAAACACTCACTTCACCGGTGTCCCCATTACCCTCTGATTCAGTTACCTAAAATTAACCTATTAACAGTCCCTGGGGAAACAGTTTGGTTTCCTTCTTCAGGGCCAGTCACCATCAGTGGGAGAGAATGGGACAGCGAGTGCCTGTCCACAGTGTCCTGGTGCCCAGGGTCTTCCAGATGCACTAAGCCTTCCTTTCCACCTGGAAGCTGGACCTCAGTCTACTTGTACCCCCTGTCCCCTGCAGAGAAACACACAGGGTGGGATTCTGGCTCCAGCTTCTCCCTAGGGTGTGGGGGGATTTCCTTCAGCCTCAACAAAGGGATCCTTCTGCAGAATTCCCCAGACAGTGTTAGGGAGTGTCCTCTTTTCGAAGAAAAATGTGCTAGTTTTCTGACATGTTCCAACCACACAACTTTTTCCCTCTGGTGTCCATCTGCCTCGATAGAGATCCTTTCACAGAGCTGTGAAAAATCCTGCCATTATGGATTAACCATGAATCTCAAGTAGGCACTGATGAAGACAACAAAGAAGGGAGTTTTGCATCTTCTGTTGGAGACAATTGTAAAGGAGGGGGCCGTGAGGGAGGAGATAAGCAGATGGGCACACTGATGTTTGCTCCCTGGGCTTTTGCACCAGACAGCAGATATGCTGGAAAACAGAGAGGGCTACTGAGGAAGGGGACAAGGGGTTGCTTGCACCCTGCTCCCTGCTTAAGGGGCAGTTGCCATGCAAAATGGGGTCAGCCGGAGAAGGATCTCATAGGATTCTCTGTTCAACCTTGGGCTCCTGTTTGTGGGGGATGCTGAGTTGACAGCCGGTAGGCCCACCATAGGGTTCATCATGATGAACAGTTACTGCATATCAGAGACTGGGGCTCCTGGCACAGGTGAGGAGTACGAGGCACCATCATGGGGCTGTTCTGAGGTCAGCTGATTCTGCAGAGAGGGAAAGCTGGGCCCAACTGAGCTAAGGAATGATAGACTTCCGCATGTAGCTGGTTCCTAGCGCTGGGTCAACTAAATGTTTCACACACTAGAATTTTTGTTTGGCACCTGGGTGTAGGCTCTAGAACTCATCGCCTTCCCTCCACTGCTATGAGACTATGTGATTCCTCTCCACATCCATCCAGAAACTATATTGGAGAGAAGTCCGGGAGGGATGGTGGAAGTAAGAGAGATTGGGCAGTTACCCTCAGAAGGCATCATTACTCTGAGGAAGGCTGACACTCTGGAGTGAAAAAGTTGGGCACATTCTGACTGATGAACCAGGGCTGTAACTTACAGGACCTTCTATGCTTTATATAGTACCAATTTATGTTGTCTATTTTCTCAAACATTCTGCGAAAACAGCAAAGGACAAACCCCAAACTGCCAATTGTTAAGAACTTTCCAGAATCTCCTCTTGACTGATTCCCTCTTTGGTGTCTTTCTCCCCACCAATATTTCCTGGAGGAGGAAGAAATATTGTCTCAGAGTTCACCTTCAGGACTCTGGTGGAGCCAGACACACCAGGGGGCTGTGTGCTTGGGACCTGAACAGCGTGCTCGTTTGTTCATTCATTTGGTGAAAGCCTCCTGCTTCCTCCCTCCGGGAGCAAAACATGAGGGCCATAGAGTGGCCTTTTCTCTCTCTCTCTCTCTCTCTCAAATCATCTGCTCACGTAACAGGTGTGATAACCAGAACCAAGCAAGGCCTGTAGCTCCAGATCAGGCTGACTGCCTGATGCCTATCTTGGTCTCTTCCTCTGTTCTGGGGGGCCTGGCGTGTGGGGAGTGCAGGGAACATGTCTGAAGCTGCTGAGATGAGCCTTGGTTGCTGCTCTGGAAGTACGAAGAAAAGGACACAGACGTGGTGGCTTCTGACCCCCTGACTTCCCAAATTCACACGAGGATGTGCAATTTATTTATTCCCTTAATTATTAAGATCGGTTTCCCCACACAGTACGTGCTAGTGACATAAAGATAGATGAGACTCATTCCCTGTTTTCCAGATGCTTACAGTCGAGTGTGGAGAACGATAATTGCAATATCTTAATTAGTGACCCAATGATAGACATTACAGGGCTAAAAGGAGGAAATGATCAGTTCTAGAGAAGGAGAACTTAATATATTAATATAAAAACTTAGGTAGGTGGTTGGGTGGCCAGGGGACAGAGATAGGATTGAGTCCTCCATCATAATATTTATTTCCTTTGGCATTTAAAATCGGAAAATTTTTAATGCATAAAAACATAATAACTTCCCACAGCACTGAGACACTGTGACAATTTTATATTCATATACATGCTCAGAAGAATACACTTATAATTCCAAAAGAGAGACATGCTGAACTTACTGAGCAAACTAGAGGGAAAACAGTTTCTGGGGTTATTTTTTAGGACCACTTGGCATTGAGTGCTATTCATGCCAAATATTAAGAAGCTGGACAAAATAAGAATGCAATGAGAAACTTCAAATTTTTTGCCTCTGACCAACAATACCTTTTTGATATCGGTTATATCTTATTTATCCAAAAATTATTTTTGTGATTTTAAAAGTGGGTGAGGAAACGATGTAAAAAATAGCTGCTCCTTACTGAGGACTGACCTCTGTGTTAAGTGCTCATTCCAAGAACAGGAAGCATTTGAAGAGAGACTTGAGAAGGAGCAGAAATGTTTCTGATGCTGACAGCAGGGGAGACGGCGGCATGGCAGCCCAGTGGTGCATGTTAGCCCTTGTTGTCTTGTCTGCAGGGATGAGTGGGGAAGCACCTGGCAGGTCTGCGAGGAGGAAAGGAGTGAAGACTTTCTGTTAATTGCATTATGGGGAGGAGGTCTCCAAGCGTGAGGAGGGTGCACCAAGAATCAGGTACACCAAAACCCATCCACATGGCCAGCGGTCAGTGCAAAGCCAGGCTCTTAACCCTGAGGTCGGGTAGTCTTAAAGCCAGTTTGTCTTAAATCATTTCCTAATCCCAGGGCAGTACAGTTCAGGGAAGTTCAACAGGAAGTGAGCCAGGAGTAATATAGAAGCCAGCAAATGCGACCTGCACAAAACAGCTTTACTCAGCCCCTGCCATTTAGGAGACGAGCATCCCGAGGGAGAAGGGGAATGGCATCTCAGTAAGGACTCGTGGTCAGTGTGATCAGACAGGGTTCTAGACAGGAAGAGGTGGTGGTAATGAGGGAGGAGCTGGGCCACATGAAGAGCTTCAAGCATGAGGAACTTGAATTGTTCTTTTGGCAGTAGACAATAGGAGCCAGACAGATTTTGAGCAGGGAGCCCACATGATCAAGTTTCTGCTTTAGAAACAAAGCAAAAATCCTGGAATTATGATATCAGAGCTGGAAGGGTATCAGTCATCACTGAATCCTAGTGCTCTCCTTGTATAACAAGCAACTTGCTAACATAATCAAAGCCTTTATTTAAAAGCAAAAACAAAACAAAGCCAAACAATACAGCCACAAAACCCTTCCTGTTACTTGACTGTGGGTCAACATCCTATTTCTAACAGGCACATCTTAATTATTGGCAGCTTGGCTATTTGATTCTATCTCTGTAGCAGGCCTGAGTCTTTACCATGAAAGAATCCCTCTAGAATGTTAATCTGGTGTCCCATTTTTCCTTTATCCCTTAGGCTGGACTGACCCAGGGCAAAAATGTGATATTGGTGACATTTATCTTTTACTCTTCCTACAAGACAATATGAATTAAATAATGTTATTTAATTATAAGAGAAATTTAAAAAAAAAATTTTTTTTTTCAACGTTTATTTATTTTTGGGACAGAGAGAGACAGAGCATGAACGGGGGAGAGGCAGAGAGAGAGGGAGACACAGAATCGGAAACAGGCTCCAGGCTCTGAGCCATCAGCCCAGAGCCTGACGCGGGGCTCGAACTCCCGGACCGCGAGATTGTGACCTGGCTGAAGTCGGACGCTTAACCGACTGCGCCACCCAGGCGCCCCTATAAGAGAAATTTTTAATAAAAACAAATTAAAAAATGTATACATAGAGTGCAAATGACTTAGACTTAACAGGTAACTGATCTACTCTCTTAAACTAAAATATTTTCCCAGATAAGACCTAGAGGAGTTACATGACTTACCTGAACCCACACAATTAACTGGAGGCAGAGCTAAGACTAGAGAACATAGTTCCCAATGTACTTTCTGTTTTATTGTTACTTCTTTACTTTGGTATTGATTAGAGACTATTCCTGTTAGCCCTTGCTGCCTAGTAACTATCCAGAACTTAGTGACTTAAAACAATAATTGGTTCTCTTTCATTGTTCTGTGGTTGAGTGGGTGGTTGTAATCACCTGCTGGCTGGAGTTGTATTTATCTGAAGTCTCAACTGGGCAAGACATCCAAGATGGCTCCCTTGCCATCTGAGAGCTAATGCTGGGATTATTGGCTGGAGCTCTTAAACATAGACTCTTCATGTGGCCTATGTGCCTCATAGCATGGCAAATGAGACTTCCAAGAGACCTACATGGAAGCTGTGATGTTCTTTATGACCTAATCTTGACATCCCAGCAATTCCTTTCTGCCATGTTTGTTGGTCAAGCAAATCACCAAGAGCAGCCCAGATCTAAGGGGAAGGTAATCAGAGCCCACTTCTCAGTGGGAGGGAATCAAAGGAATCGTGGTTACCTTTAATCTGCCATAGGGAAAGTAGAGAGAATGGGGTAAGCGGTGATTATACCGAACAACAGAATTTGAGAACCACTGCAGTAAGAACATAGGACAACACAGACATGAATTGAACTAAGTCAGCAGAAGACTTGTGTCATAGTTTTAGGCACCAAGTATACAGGAACCCAGTCTCTGTCTTTTAGAACTCATATTCTAATAGAACACAGACATTAAGCAGATAAGCGTTCAGATTTTCAGTGTTATAACAGAATTACAGAAGTGCCTACTGATTCTTGAATGTATCCACCCATCCATCCACCCATTCATCCATCCACCCACCCATCCTTTATGGAGATCCTAGGGGTAAGATCACTTAGTTCACTGAGTTTACATTCTAAGAGAGAAGAATCATTGCATTTGGTCTCAATGATACCAAAAAATTGAGATGGGGAAATGGAGTGAGGGATTGGGAGGAAGGGAGTTGCATTTTAGGCAGAGTGATTAGGGAAATTCTTTAAGAGTACAGGAGAAAGAAACTGATACCTGAAGGATGATAAGGACTCAACCAGGTAGAGATCTGGCAAAGATCTATTTTTCCTGTATAAATAAAGGTCCTGAGGCATGAATGGTCTTGGAGTGTTCAAGGAACAGAAGGAAGGGCAGTGTGGCTGGAGCTCTGTGACTGGGGAACAGGAAGTGGAGATGTGAGGTCAGAGAGGGCCTGCCTCAGTGCTGGAGTGCACAGGGTTCTCCCCGGGAGTCACTGCTCCTCACAGGGCAGGTGGTGTGTGAGCTGAGTCTTGAAGGATATAAACTGCACTTGGGTCAGGTGGGTTTATGAAGATTTGGGGGGTCATGGGAAGCTCGGGTTGGAGGCAAGAAAGGATAATAATAAAGGTTATGAATGTTTATTTATCCCTAATTACGTTCCACGCCGAGGGCTGCAGGCTTTATCCTGTTTAAACCTTATAATCTCTTTTTATTAAATAGGTCCTGTTATCCTTATTTTACAAAAGAGTAAATGAAGGTCAGTTGTCAGATTTGGGGGCTTGTTGACTTTGAGGTACTCATAGGAAACATGTAAGTGGAGATATCTATCTATCTGTATCTATCTCTATCTCTATCTCTATCTCTATCTCTATCTCTATCTCTATCTCTATCTCTACATCATCTATCTCTATTATCTCTATCTATTTCTCTATCTATCTCTCTATCTATCTATCTATCTATCAACAAACCATTGGAATCACACCTTGCTCATATCAGGCACTGGGTAAATCAGTGTTGAATAAAATAGGGGTGACATACAGATTTGGAAGTGAAAACCTTCAATGTGTGCTACTGACTTTGAGAGTGTAGATGAGTGCCTGTTTTGCAGCATCATGGGCACTGGGACGGGTTGCTGACTTGCCAACTAAAATCTGCTTTACTTTCCAATACTTTCTATGACCACTGTGGTGGCCGTGTGTCCTTTCTGGTCAATAAGTCTCTGAACCTCATTCCTGTGTTTAGGTAGAGCTTTTGTTGCCTTAATGAGCAGAACTGGTCAATAAGTCTCTGAACCTCATTGCTGTGTTTAGGTAGAGCTTTTGTTGCTTTAATGAGCAGAACCTACCTCCCACCAAAGAAGGGACAAGGCTCCTTTGAGCTAGTGTGCGGTCACATGACCCACACTTTGAGAATCAGATGCACCTGCCTGAGCTTTGAAACAGAAGCTGGGCCACACAGCATCTATTTTGGAGGTGTCATTAGAGGGACTGGATGTGGTGACCTGAGGCTACAGGGACAGAAGTTCCAGGAAGGATTTAGTAACCAGGGTTAGAGTCCTTGTGGTGCGAGGTACATATCTGAGCCCAGTAGTGTCCCTCTGGTCTGTCTGAGTTCTCTCATTTTGGCTTAATTTTGTATATATTTGGTTTCTTAAAAAATTGCCCTGTTCATTTACATAATTATATTTATTGTGTGGAGTTGAACATGGTCCTCTCTTAAAATTATTTAGTCTCCACTGTGTCTATGTTTACATATCCTTTGGTATTCCTTTTTTTTTTTTTTTACATTCATAAAGGGATGCATTTTATTGAAAGATACTTATCAAATATCACTTTATATGAACAATTAAGAATGAAAAATAAGAATTTTGTGAAACTTAGATGTAATAAAATGTGACACATCTGTGCATTTTTTCTCTGAGTGGTTTCATTATTGTTTTTACACATGAGTGTTTTTTAAATTATTGTTTTTTAGAAAATATCTTCTTATATCTTACTAGATAATTCAGATTTTTTGTAGTGAGCCCATATTTCCTTTGCACTCAGAAAAAACAAGATGTTATATGAAGAAAAAATTGATTGCATAGCAATGAAAAGTTACTCTAAAAGTTATATTTAGGCAAATGTTTTATATAAATATGACAAGTAACAGATACCTATATGAATCTTTAAACATTTTTCCAATAAAAAATATTTTTAAATTTTAGACAGAGGGAGAGTGAGCATGATCTGGGGAGAGGGGCAAAGGGAGGGAGGGAGGGAGGGAGGGAGGGAGGGAGAGAGAGAGAGAGAGAGAGAGAGAGAATCTCAAGCAGGCTTCACACTCAGTGCAGAGTGGGAGGTGGGGCTCGATCCCATGACCCTGGGATCGTGACCTGTGCTGCAATCAAGAGTTGGACACTCAACCGACCGAGCCACCCAGGAGCCCCTGAAAAAAAATTTTTTTTAATGATGCCAGTTTCCCCACTGCTTTCCTTGGCCAAACGCCATAGTATTGGTATGAGGTATCCTTAATTGTTATTCAGTTTCAATTTTGTTTCTGTGTTTAACTCTGGATTTATTTGAACGTGCAAGTGCTTAAAGTTGTTGGATCTTCTTTTGTTATTAATTTCTGGTTTTATTACATTGTGGCTAGAGAAAGGAGTCTGAAGGATTTTAGTTTTAAAAAATACATTAAGCGTTTTTTTGGGGGGGGGCGGCTAGAATATGATAAAAGTTTGCCAGTGTTCCAAAGATATATAATGTAATATGTACTATCTGTTGGGATGTAGTAAAACACACCTGTATACACACAGAAGCACATTGTCATGTGCATATATTTATATATCTAGTCTGATGGTTAGCTGTATTAGCCAAGTCCTGGAGTCATTTCAATGCAAGTTTGTTGAGGCAGACTTACCCATTTCACTCTCTGCTTTGCTTCTAGTATCTAATACGATCTCCTTCATACAGGACTTAGGCATCTTGAATGAATTAGAACAATTCTTTTTTTTTTTTCTTAGGTAGTGTCATATTTGTAATGATTAAAAACTCCTCTAGGAATTTGATTTTTTAAAGCTTCTAAATAAATTATATTAAAATACTATTAGTTTTAAATATCATCTGTTAACCCTGAAATGTTATGAACTAATATAGTTTCTCATACTTGGTAGCAGTTATAAAACCTTGGCAATTTAGAAGACCGTGGTCAGAACATGGATAGATGCACAGAAGATGTCCTCATCAGAGTTTTATACTGTATACAATGAAATCGGATACATATGAATTACAACAATTCTTACAGCTTTTCTTTCTGTCCGAGGCATCATTGTCAAAGTGGTGCCAAACTCGTCTGTTTTGGTCATGTAGTTTTGTTAAATTTGTCTATTTAAAATATATTCAAGTAAGTTATTTTGAAGCATTTGGGTACCTAAAGATTTGTGATACTTATATTGGTATTCATTTCAAGAGTATTTATTAAATGTTTGTTATGTCCTAGGCACTGTGCTAAGTAGTAGGAATACAATGGCAAATGAAGAAAAATCTAAGCTTTCTGCATTTCATGATTCATACATGTATACTTATGGAAACAAATAACGAAGTAAATAAATAAATAAATAAATAAATAAATAAATATTAATTTAAAAGAATGCTGTTTGCTCTATGAAGGAAGCAAAAGAGCACATGTTAAAGACAGTGAGGAGAGAGCGATTATTGACGGGATGGTTGGGAAGTTGTCCTCCCTGTGGTGGGGACGTTGAATCTGAGGCCAAAGGACAAGGAGAGTGAACCCCATGAAAGCTGAGGGATGGTCCTCCAGGCAAGGGAAAAGTATCTTCTATTAATATGAAATTGCTTCTCTTTCGTGTGTTTCAGCTGAGTTCAGTATTGATGCTTCCTTTTTTTTTTGATACTTACATGATACACATAGTAATCCACACAATCATAAAACCCATACAATTAGCTATCAATATGCTTTTTAAAAGTTTATTTATTTTACAGAGAGAGAGAGAGAGAGAGAGGGAGAGAGCACAGGGAGGGTCAGAGAGAGAGAGGGAAAGAGAGAATCCTGAGTAGCCTCCTTGTCAGTGCAGAGCCTGATGCAGGGCTTGATCCCACTAACTGGGAGATCATGATCTGAGCAAAATCAAGAGTTGGACACCTAACCAACCGAGCCACCCAAGGCCCCCAGGTATCAATATTTTTGTAGCATTTTTGTTGGTCTTATAAACAAAATAATCTTGGATTCTCCCACAACCCCCCCTCCCCACAACCCACCTATACTTTTTCAAAAAGTTTTTAAAAAATTTATTTATTTAGAGAGAGACAGAGACAGCACCAGCAGGGGTGGGGCAGAGAGAGAGGGAGAGAGAATCCCAAGCAGGCTCTGCCCTGACAGCACAGCATGTGACATGGGGCTGGAACTCATAAACCATGAGATCATGACCTGAGCTAACACCAAGAGTTGCCCAAGAGTTAACAGACTGAGCCACCCAGGTGCTCCTAATCTCTTTCTATTTTTAATAATCTGATTCCTGACATTTTCCTAGATGCTTTTTGCTCCTCTAGTTTTCAACACTGCTTGACTTTTCTGGCAAGTTTTATATTGGGGCATTACTTATTTCTTGTCCTTGTATGGCTCTGTTAGCAGCCTAGTTTTTGTGTTAATCCACATAATTATCTTTGAATTTCTCTGAGGATACTGACTGGAATCATTCCTCCTCCCAGCTTTATTGAGATATAACTGACAATGAAAAATTATGTATTTTGAAGGTGTACAACATGTTTTTTAAATTCATTTTCATTATTTATTTATTTCAAGTAAACTCCATGCCCAGTGCGGAGTGCAACATGGGGCTTGAACTCGTGTCCCTGAGATCAAGATCTGGGTTGAGATCAAGAGTCGATGCTTAAACGACCGAGCCACCCAGGCATCCCCAACATGGTTTGATGTATGTATACATTGTGAAATGATGACCACAACTGAGCCAATTAACATACCTTTCACCTCACATAGCATAGCTACCTTTTTCTTTTGTTTTTTAGTGAGAACAATTAAGATGTACTCACAGCAAATTTCTAGTGTTCAAAAAAGTATTACTAATTAATGCCACCACACTGTACATTAGATTCCCTAGAGCTTGTCCATCTTCCATAACTTAAACTTTGTACACTTTCACCAACATTTCTAAATTGTGTGTTTCTTGCAATACCTCTGTTGCCTCAAGGGCAAATTATTCTCCTGGTCCAGCTTGTTGTATCTAATTCACACAGTTGGTTTTCCTCATGTTTGGGGTGAACACTTAGCATTCACACTTATAAAGAAAGTTCTAGATTGGACACAGATTGTACATTAGTGTACCAGTTAGGATGGTCACAGTTCAGTTTCCCCTGCCAAGTTCTCCATCCTGTTCCCTACCCAACGTCATTCTTCTCTGGCAGGAAGGTGATGTTCAGGAGTAGGTACATGAGCTGCCCCTGACCCCCACCCAGCCCCGCTCCCGCCTTTGGGGCAATACTGAAGGTATTGGCCTGGGGTGAGAGTGCATTAGGAAATGTTAATACTACCCCAGGTAGGTGGTTCTTTACCTTTTCACCATAAGGGCAGAGAGACGTTCCCAGGCTACTGTCATGCTGTTTTGCTTGGCCCAGTGCCTTTCTGGGACCCTTCTTTGGTACTTCCCTCTTGACCCAGAGTGAGAAATTCCCTGGAGTTTTTGGTACCTGTGTCATGCTTTTAAACATTTGTTATTCTTTTCATACTTTTGCATAATTTTTATATTTTTTTCAGTTATTTCAATGGGATTTGGGGAGGGAACAGATAAATATGTGATCTAATTTGTTATCCAGGTCAGAGATCTACGTAGAGAATTTATTGACTGGTAATATAGCAACACACACTGATTTACACTGCTTCCTTTTTCAATTTGCTGGCCACAACAGGAGGGCTAAGGAAGAGATTCTTGAGTAGGAATTAAAAAATCAATGAGACTTAATGTAAGTTTAAGATTTTTCTGTGTTTTAATTAATCTGTCACAGGGGGGTGTTTCAGGGTTCCTATTCAAATAACACTCACAAGAAAGTTCTTTTCCATACTCAGCACCAAGTCAAGTCTGCCTCTTCACGGTTGATGTTTCCTCCCGGCTAATGTTTAATCCAGGATTGCGAGGGCTGGTGAAGGTGGTGGGGGCCCATCACTTCCAGGGGAGCCGCGGAGCAGGCAGACAAGGATCAGAGTGAAGAGTTCTGTGGAAATACAACAGGGGGAGAAGCAAATTAGGAAAGTGTCAGTGTTTGTGACAAAGGCAGAAAAGCTCAGGGCTCATTTGAGGAATGAAATCTCATGTGACTGGAACAGAAAGGAGTGTTGGGGCCATGCCATTGAGCAAGGTGAGTGGGTGGATCCAAGTATTTAAGAGCCTTACTTGCTGAAATAGTTGGGTTGCATTTAACAGGCAAAGGGGAATCAATCACATAAAGCTCTTAGGAGGGCAACGGTGTGATGGGAGAGGTGTATCAGGTGCCAGGGTATGCCATGAAGGACAGACACTGACTGTTTGGCACAAATATGGGAATGCACTTCAGGGGCAAGGACAGGGTTGGTGGGCAGCACTACTCAAATTCACTGGTGGGCGGGATCCTATTATCGGGGGTCTCTGCATGAGAGCAGAGCAGTGCTGGGCTTAGGCGGAGAGAAGACTCCGGGGCAAGATGGGCACCAGCTGGGAAGAGCCTGGTAAGGATCCCCACAAAAGGAGCTTGCCTGTGCACACGAGGATGTGTGCTGGACGAGGGGCGCACTCCATTGGAGAGCCAGGAACACCACTGGGAAGGTGGTCAGTGCTGACAGGGAGCATCAGAGCTCTGGCACCATGGTGATTCAGGGCCCAGCATGATGGCGATGGATGAGTTCTCTGGGATCACAGGTGGAGTTGGTGAGGATGGAGAAGAGAGGAAGAGGAGCATACTTATGGGAAAAGATTCTGACTTGAGTTGGGAACATGTGGAATTTGAGGTACCTGTGGAGCCCCCCATTACTGATGTTCAGTAGGCAAGTGGGAGCATCCAGTTAAGCACTGGGAATGGGGCTCTGGATCCTTGAAGAGAAGTCAGGAATTGGGTCCTTATCTGAGAGATGGTTATGGTGGTGATGGGAATTGGTGGGATTGCTCAGGTTGAAGCAAAAAAAGCAAGCCAAGGGAAATCAGGGTCAAGGCGGGTATAGTAAGGATCTACTGCATTCTTGAAGTATTTCTTTATCTATAAGGGGCATTTTTATTTCATGTACAGTGAGAATTCCAGCATTTTATTATTAGTAGTGTTTAAAATGAATGACTCAGAGGGAATTCTGGCTCAACATGAGAGCTGCTAAATGGGCAAGTCTTGTTGCCTGCCTTTCTGAATTGCTTGTGGTACAATCGGGCCATTCACTCTGTTCCGGGCTCTCTGTGTTTCCTCCTTTCCGGATTAGACCTGTTTGCTAGGGAAAACAATCCATTTCTCAGGGCTTCGGTTTTATGTACTGTTGATCTATTACTTTATTTCCCTAACCTCTTTCCCACAGCAAATCGTTTTTATTACCTGGAACCAGAAACAACTTACAGGATACCAAAGCACAAGTTAAGGAAAATCATCTGTGATTCCAGTGGGAGAAGTGGGGAGAAACAGTCCACCTACTTGCCTGGAAGAGCGTGTGGTCTAAACAGCTATTTGACTCTGTATCCAGTCTTCAACTAGTTGTATTGACCCTATGTTTTTTAATACACTCTAAATCTCTTTACCATATTGACAATTGAGGAACACATTTCTTCTCCTTGGTTCCATGCATCTGAAGGCCATGGGTAGACAAGTGTGTAAGTGCCAATGGAAAATAGCTTTTCTGGAATATCAGGTTTGGTCCTCAGAGATTAAGAGCACTCCATGTGGTGAGCAGTAAATCTGGATTCTGCTGTGTTTACTTAAGGTAATTTTCCTTCTTAACTCCAGATGTGGAGATGAGATTCAATTTTATTGTATTTAAAAGAAAGTGTCCTTCCAAGCATGCGTGTCATAGGCATGGAATGCAACCACACATTGACTTCCTTCTGCTCGAGGAAGAAGTTCTAGTCTCATCTTCTGCTCCTGTGTTTTTCTATCACCTGAGTATGGTTTGTGAGGTGATGGAGTCCCACTGCATGGATTCCAGAAGGCAAAAGAAGAGCAGAAAAGGGCAAGAAGATGAGCCAGTGGAGGGGAGAGGTTGTTACATGATGTTTCTTTCCAGATAGAGTATCAGTGGGTAAAGACTTTGATCACCCAGGAAGACTGAGGTTCCATGCTTCTCCCCTCTTTTTGCCAGTTAATCAATAAATGTCAGGAGAATCACGCAGAATCTTTTACCAGTCCCTGAAAAGACTCTCTGAAAGCAGAAATATCATGACCAAGTGAACATTGCAAATTCTAGGACAAAAGAGAGCTAATAGCCATGTTAAACATCTCTGAATTTCCACCACAGTTTTCTTGTCATGAGGTTGCCCGATCTATGCTGGACTACCTCCAGATAAAGGAAATGCATTGTCTCAAAGAAAAGCCCATTCCATCTCTGGAGAATTCAGGCTGTTGCAAGTGTCTTGCTTCTATTATTGTGAAAAGTTTATTTTCTCTGAGTCTTTTCCACTTTGTTCTCTTAGAGGAACACAAAGCAAGCAGAATGTTCCTTATCATCTCTTAGGCTACAGGCATCCAAAGTGATAAATACACGTCTTTGTCCTTAAGAACATCATAACTGAATGGAGAGAGGGAGAAAAACCACCCCCTCCTCAAGGTTAGGGTCACATCTTATTCCTCTGTATTTTTAGTGCCTGGTAGAGCAGGTGGCATAAAGTAGGCAGTGATATTTTTGATCTATCTCTGAAATATCAAAAATATGTTTTTGATCTGGTATTTAATAATGTGAATACCTATTTGATGATCGGAGAAAAGCAATGTAGATCTGGTACCTAGAACAACTGAATTGCTTTTCTCTGGTTATTATGTCCCATGTCAAACTCTGGGACTCCTTGTGTCACCTTAGGTGGCAACTAGACTTCTAGCTCCTGCTTCCTGCTCTCCTACCTGGCTTCCACTATCCAAGCTTTGCAAGGCATCAGCGTTCCATTCTGAGTGGCCATGTCTACACGTGTATCTGCCTAGTGTCTACCTAAGGATCCCATCCCCTATGGCCTGATTGCAGTTAGCCTGGCTTAGAGGCTCTAGGGAACATTTGAGTGCATGAACACCTGTGTAAGGCATCCTGCCACTATGGAGTTAGCATTTTTTGGATGCTTGCTGTATACTTCTACTGGAAATGGGGAGCGGTTTCTGCTCTGTGTGAAGTCAGTCTGACTAGGGAGATAATATAGCTATGCAAGGAATCCCAAGACAGTTTTGGTGACAGAGGAGTGGTGCAAATTGGCCCAGGGGTGGAAAGGGAGAGTAATGTGCAGTGTTAGTGCGCTGTCCAAGGGTCCTTGACATGGTTAGAAGCATTTCACACCAGATGGGCTAGCTGAGAAGACCACTGGCACATTGCTTCACTGAGCAGTGTGTGTCAGAGACCCATTATTTTGTCAAGGAATGTGCGAGTTCCTGTTGGAGGATTCATTCATTTGTTCATATAGTTGCTAATAGGAAGTCAACTGTGTGTCCTGTTCTAGATGGGGCTGCTCCAGTGCCCAAGGCGTTTTAGATCCCTGCTTTCTGATGAGGTGAGATTGAGAGGAACGAAACACATAAATTCAATCATTTTAGTTAGGCCTTGGAGACCATAAAGTAGGATTACGGGATAGGCAAAACGGGCTGGTTGGGGAAAGCCTCACGGAAGAGGCGACACCTGAGCTCAGACTGAATGACAGCAATGACCAGTACAGTCTGAGGTCATTTAGGCAGGGATCATGAACTGGATGTGATGATGGACTCAACCAGGGAGGAGACAAAGCATGGCAGTCTCTAAATCGTCCCTGTTTGTGACCTTTTCTTGTTACTTAAGGAGTCCAGTGGCAATTCTTTATTGACGAGCTTCTAGTTAGGATGACCAGACTTAGCAAACAAAAATTCAAGACACCCAGTTAAGTTTGAATCACAGATAAACAACAATTTTTAAGTAATTTTTTAGTATAAGTATGTCCTGGAGAAAAGAAAATATTAAAATTCTCTGTTGTGGAAGCAAATACAAAAATAGAAGAGAGGAAAGAGAATGGTCACAGACACCATCCTAGTTAGAAAGAGGTAACTAGGTAGAAACTTCTGGGTTGGTTGGCCTCTCTTCAGCTTTTCAGAGACCAGTCTATCCCATGGCTAGCATTGGACTCAGCTCAAAGTACAGACAGGTGATTATGTGGGGAAGAGTGTGGATGGACCAAGCCTGGTCCTTTCTCCTTCCAAGACCCACTATAGAAATAAATGATGGGGGAATCTCACTCTTCACCCTGGACCCTGGAACGAGCATGGCCAGAAACGGTGTATCAGAACAGCTGTTCAGAGCCAGGACTCAGGGCCAGCCTGAGCTGGGTACCAGCTGGGGTGCCTTGGGCAAATTATTGAACGAGGATAACAATCCCTTGATCCATCTGAGGCAGATAAGAGAAGGTTAAAGCCCCTAAGGATGTTGTGAGGATTAAATGAATTAATGTCGAGAGAAAGGCATTGGTTAAATTCCTGGCCCACAGTAACTACTTAAAAAAAAATTTTTTTTTTATTTCTAAGAAAATATTGTATCTGTTTGCTTCTTCAGTCAGTCTGTATTGCAGATGACTTAAGACCAGGCAGCAAATTTGAGGTGGAGCCATGGTTATCAAAACGGCTGCCCAGACCACAAAGCTGATTTATCTCAATCATAACAGCAGCAAATTCCTGTTATTGTAATGAATCACAGCATGCGTACACACAGATGCAGGGGGCTGGGTCGTGCAGCCCGAGTAACGAAAAGCAGACACTTGCAATACACTAACGATGTGTGTAGCAACTGAACCTGTAGCCTGGTTACACAAAACAGGCCATAATGAAATCCAGTTTTTTTATGGAATATTTTCCCGACATGATAAGGTATTGCATATGGTTCTTTCCCCTTGTACAGCAGTTCCTTCCAAAGCAAACAGTTTAGAGATTTTAACTGAGGTTGGAAAACTACAACTTCCCTTGGTATAAGAATGTCAGAGCCATCTGCTAGAAAATCGCAGCTCTGCAATATAAAACATGAAGAGCTGTGTTGCTCAAAATAATTTAATCATAAAATACCATTTCCTGGATCTGAAGAGAAACATTTCTACTTGGCCACTAGAGCTTTCTGGAGAAAGTCACTATATATCTACAAAGGGGTAATAGTCATTTTGAATTTCAAAGAGGAAACAGAGGAGGGATTTTGGAAAGCAGACTTTGAAGGGATCATCATTTCAATTCTTTGCAGATGATTTTGAAAGTTTTAACACGACGTTGACAGAAACAGAAACACAACCATCCGTTTGGAGGAAAAGAATCAAAATGTACTGTTTGTATTTTATTTTGAACACATGTAATAAATAAGGACTTTTCTGTACCACAAGAACAAAATCCCAAAGCACCAATGTGATGGGGGAGAGTCAAGAGTCAGATAAGGTGGGGCGCCTGGGTGGTTAGGTCGGTTCAGTGTCTGACTTTGACTTGGGTCATGATCTCTCGGTTCATGAGTTTGAGCCCCGAGTAGGGTTCTGTGTTGACAGCTCAGAGCTTGAAGCCTGCTTTGAATTCTGTGTCTCCCTCTCTCTCTGCCCTTCCCCCACTCATGCTCTATGTCTCTCAAAAAATAAATAAATGTTAAAAAAAATTTAATATTAAAAGAGTCAGATAAGGTGGCACATGCAGCATTGTGTTCGAGTGATGAAGACCACGTTTTGGAGACTTTTCTCTGGAAGGAATCTTTATACATACATATACATATATTTTATATACAATATATATATATTTACCCAACAGAATTTTTAAAAAATATTTATTTTTGAAACAGAGAGATAGGGGAGGGGCAGAGAGAGAGAGGGAGACACAGAATCTGAAGTGGACTCCAGGCTCTGAGCTGTCAGCACAGAGCCTGACGCAGGGCTTGAACCCATGAGCTGTGAGATCATGACCTGAGCTGAAGTCAGATGCTCAACCAACTGAGCCATTCAAGTGCCCCCCACAACAGATTTTTTTTCAGAATGATTGTCTAGTTTGTTCTGGAAAATAGGTTCTGATACTACTCCATTCATTGGATATAAGTTTGATCTTACCTTATTTTAATATTAATTGACAATTATTTTCTTAGTTTTTTTGCACAAAATGGTGCTTAGTGAACACACGGGACTTTCAACGTGACATATTGCCGTATTTGAAAAAAACAAGTTTATGCCATATATATGCCTAGACTTTAATAGTTATGAACTTAAATGCAAACATTGTGCTCTTTTAGGCTTAGAGCCACACAAATATTAATAAAATCAGTTGTATGCATTAATCAATAATGGGCATATATTTTTTGAAAGGGGTCTCATTTCAAAATTCAAAAAAGCTTCAACATTGTCTTAGGTATTTATTCACCTAAAGAGGGATAATCTGGGTAAGCAAATGTAACCATCACTTTCATTCCAGCCCCCTCCTTCCCCTTGCGCCCCTCTTTCCCCCCCCTTCATTTCCCTCAGGGTCCACACATGCCCTTTTACAGATGCTCGCTCACAATCCAGCACACTGTTACATGCTCCTCACTTTCATGCTTTTGGAAAAACTCTGCACAGTTTTGAGGATGTTTTATATGATTTTCAGCAAATATTTTATATGATTTTTTCTCTAATTATTGATTTCATAAAGCAACATGTGTTTAGACCTCATTAATCTTACTATAATCCGGCTGGTGCCTGGTTAAATAACTTGTCCAGTAGGGGCACCTGGGTGGCTCAGTCGGTTAAGCATCCGACTTCGGCTCAGGTCATGATCTCACAGTTTATGAGTTTGAGCCCCACCTCAGGCTCTGTGCTGACAGCTCTGAGCCTGGAGCCTGCTTTGGATTCTGTGTCTCCCTCTCTCTGACCCTCCCCTGTTCTTGCTTTGTCTTTCTCTGTCTCAAAAATAAATAAATATTTTAAAAAATTAAAAAAAAAAAACTTGTCCAGTAGACACGGATTGAGGATTATTTCTACATTGTAACCATTTATACAGTGCTTTAGGATTTTCCAAATGCTTTCACGTAGATAATCCTGTTTCATCTTATGTGAACTCCTGCTTGTGCATATCCTTATTTATACCAATAAGGAAAACAAGGAATAGAGAAATTGGATAGTGTAACCTCCAGCAACTCTGCTTCCGATCGTGTTCATTTGGCTGTCATATTGGACCAGCGATCCTCAGCCCAGACTACCCATAAGAATCACCTGGAGTTTAAAATGTCCCAGTGCCCAGGCTACACGCCAGACCAAATAAATCACAATTTCTGGGGGGTGGGACCAGGAACGGTATGTGTCAGACCTCTCCAGTGATTACAGTGTACAGCCCAGGTTGAGAACTGGGTCTCTGGATCTCTGCCTCCTTTCCGCAAATATTCACTGAACTGTTAGTGCAGTCTTGATTATTACTCTGTTCCAAGTTGGGAATGCATCCTGAGGACCAGGGCTCAGAACGGCATCCAAGATTTTATTGACAGGTGTTCTTTCTGGCTATCACCTTCCATGTCTTCTTTGGTTTGCCTTTCACTGTAATGCCAGATTTTCTAAGTGTCATTCTTTAAAAAAAATTTTTTTTTAAACGTTTATTTATTTTTGAGAAGAGAGAGACAGAGCATGAGTGGGGGAGGAGAGAGAAAGAGGGAGACACAGAATCTGAAGCAGGCTCCAGACTCTGAGCTGTCAGCACAGAGTCTGACGTAGGGCTCGAACTCACGGACCGCGAGATCATGACCTGAGCCGAAGTTGGACACCCAACCGACTGAGCCATCCAGGCGCTCCAGGTTTTTCAACTTTTTTTTTTTTAACGTTTATTTATTTTTGAGACAGAGAGAGACAGAGCATGAAAGGGGGAAGGTCAGAGAGAGGGAGACACAGAATCTGAAACAGGCTCCAGGCTCTGAGCCATCAGCCCAGAGCCTGATGCGGGGCTCGAACTCACAGACCGCGAGATCGTGACCTGGCTGAAGTCGGACGCCCAACCGACTGCGCCACCCAGGCACCCCTCTAAGTGTCATTCTTAAAAGGAAGGAGGGTGGGGTGGGGGTGGGAATCTCTAGTCCCATCATGAAAGTCAACATCAGTGTTTCCGGGTGACAAATCAATGCCTTATGTTTCTGGAAATATTGCAGCATTCCATTCAGATTTGAATCTGGATAAGCCAAAGCATTTTCTCAAAATTCACCCTTGGGATCAGCTCACAGACTCACTCACTCGGCTTATTGTTGCTGTTCCTTAATCTATTTTACACGCGTCATTGGCTTTATCAGATGGTCTGCTGCTCTGCTGCTCCATGGATTTTTTTTTTTTTTTTTAGTTTATTTTTATTTATTTTGAGAGAGAGATAGAGAGCAAGAGGTGATGGGGTGGAGAGAGAGGGAGACAGAATCCCAAGCAGGCTCTGTGCGGTTAGCTCAGAGACCGATGCAATGAGAGGCTCGAACTGTCATGACCTGGGCTGAAGTCAAGAGTCAGATGCTTAACCAACTGAGCCACCCAGGTGCCCCTGTCCATGGATTTGCTCCTTCAGGGCCCAGGAGCCTTAGGTCTTTAGGCTGTGGTTTGCATGAATGTATGAGGCTGATCTTCTCTCCACTCTAGCTGGCCTTTAACTGCACGCAAAACACCTTTGCTCTTAGAACAAACAGGAGACTTGGGCAACTCCTTCCCACACAGACTCACTCTCCTCAGGTAAGATGCTAAGGAAGCATACTGGACAGTGTATCTCTCAGTTTGTGGGTTCTCAACTAGTGGTAAATCTCCCTCGATGGCTGGTAACCCATGAGTTCAGCCCTCAACTAGTGGTAAATCTCCCTTGATGGCTGGTAACCCATGAGTTCAGCCCTACAGTAATCTAAGGCTGGAGAAAACAAATTTTCTGGAAAAGTCCAAGAATACATCTTAGGGAATCTGGCTCTTCTTTCATGCCCTGGATCATACAAGGGAACATTTCCATTGTGAACTAGAACTTGAGTATTGACCAATGGGTATATTTTCTAAAACTATGCCAGTGTGTTCACTGAGCAGATTAAGATTCTGAGACAATAGAGGTGATATGACTGAAGAAAACTATTTTATGATTTTCTTAGTCTTAGGCACAAAATGGTATACAGTGAATGAGTAGGTTTATAATAGGTGACTTATACATAGTAGCAAAAATAAACACTTGTTTTGTTCTTAGATCCATTCCAGTTTTCTAGTTGCTATGGAATTATACGCAAGTGTTTAGTGTGTGGGATAAAAAGAAGACCAAGCCGTAAGAATAGAGCCAGTACCAGAATTCAAGCCTCTGGCTATTACTTAAAGTTCCAAGTTATGCACTAATAATTTTCATATGGCACCTGAGAAAACTATCTGTGCTTAACACTGTCCACAAGGCAACCTCTTTATGATTTTTTACTTTTGATAAATGCCTACAAGAGGAAATGCTGGGTCAGAGAGCATTAATGAGGTTTTTGCTACATACAAATAGGAAATGTGAACCAATTTTCAGGCCCACCAGCAGTCAAGGGAAGGGCGATCTCTGTGAGCTATTGTCCATGTTCAGACTCTCTGATGTTTTTTAATACGATAATTTTATGAATACCGTGTAGACATTGATGTGCTTTTTAAATATGCACTAATTTAATTACAAATGAACCTGGACTCTTGTTTGCCCTAATACAGATTAATCATCTTTATATCCTTCTATCCTTTTTCCTTCAAATTTTCCACTCATATCTTTTGTCCATTTGGGCAGAGTATTCTATTTTTTCTGATAGATTTATAAGATATTTTAAATTTAATGATAATGCTTAGCTTTTTATGACATATACTTTGCAAATATTTTTCCAATTCATTACATGCATTTAAATGCTTTATTAACAATTTTTAACATACATATTTTCTTGAATTTTATATGGTTTTATATTTTAATCATTTTCCTTTTGGTTTCTGTAGAATATTCCTGATGGAACCCTCACTGTTTTGGAAGCGCTTACATTTTTCTAAGTTGGCAAATTCATCTCCTATAAAGAGAAGGCTTTTTAAAGGAAAATCTTGACCATTTCCATTTGAGCATAATGTTGCTTTTGGATTAAAAAATTCTATTCATCTACTCATCATTACTTATTCTCAAACATAACTTTATTATGGAAAATATTAAACATACACAGAAGTAGAACAGATAGTATAATGAAATCTCATTTAGTCATCTCCCAGGTTCGATAATTATTAGCATTCAGCTATTTTATTTCATCTATCCCTTATTTTTTTCTTATCTTTGAAGCAAATTTTAGATATGTCATTTTACCCACAAATGCTTCCATAGATGTCTCTAACAGAAAATGATTTTTTAAAAACACAGTATTGTATTATTTTCACATCTAGTACAACAATCATTAATATTTTAATAAGCATTCATATAAAAATTTACATCAAACTACCTTACAGATGCTTTGTTGAATTCGAGGATGCAGAGAGGATCCCCACATTGTACTTAGGTGATGTGTTTCTTAGATCCCTTTCCTAAACTGCAACAGTTCTCCCTCTCTTTTTCATGCATCTGTTTGTGGAAGAAACTGGGTCATGGGTCATGTCCTGTAGAGTGTATTATGTTCTGAATTTAGCTGACTGCCCTCCCATTGAACAAGTTTTTTATCTTCCATGCTTCCTGCAAACTGGTGCTTATATCCAAGGCTCAATTAAAGCTTGGGTTTTTTTTTTTTTTTTGGCAAGAATACTTTTTTTTGGCAAGAATATGAATGCTATGCACTTCCTATTGCATCATATTGGGAAGCAATCATGTCTGTTAATGTCACTTTTAATGGTATTAAGATTGATTGGTGAGTTCAAGTGTTGTGGACCTAGGAGTCACCAATTTGTCTGCATTTCTATTGATAATTTGCTCCAGGATTCAGAGCTGGTGTTGGGTATCATGGTCAAGAGTAATAGGTTGGAGTTAGAAACCTGGGTTTAAGTATTCGTTCTGCCAGTCACTTGTCCTGCTTGGACAAAGTTGCCCCATCTCTCAGACTTTTTAAGGCTTACTCTGTTGTGAGGAGTTGACAATCCATTTTGTGTGTGGGAGCCATTGTTGGAGTTGGGTGAGTTCTTTGTGCAGGGTGCGGAAGAGTAGTAGCTGTGATTTACTGTCATTCATTTAAGCAGATGGAATGTGTTTAGATGACCTGAAAGGTCTTTCCAAATCTGGGGTCCTAGGGTGAATTACCATGCAGCTCCTTCAGCTGGGTGACCTGCATATTCAGAGAAAATCTGTGGGCAGGAGAGCTCATCAACCAGTTGTAATAGCTCAATAGAGATGACAATTCTGCCAGATCTGGGTCCTGTGGGCAGAGCTGAGAGGTCTATAAATTCACATTTACTTTTCAAGTCCTGGTTTATAACAGCTCGCCAAATGTGTCGCCAAGATGAAGATAGATGGTAATGACTATATTTTGGTAATTCCTTACTTTACTGAAATCAATTCTCAGTCATGTTACAAGCAAGACTCCATCTGGTTCCAATCAATGGCAGTGGGAGCACCATGTTTGGACAGAAGGGCCGAATCTGTATCTATACAGGAAAAGCTGCACGGAGAGCTCCAGCTGAGCAACTATACAACAGATAATTGTGAAGTGGGTGGTGTGGACCACCAGCTGGGCCAGTTCAGGTCTGAGATAGTCAGGTAACTCTGTAGGACCATTCGTTCACAAATATTGTGAATACCTACTATGTGCCATGCACTGTTCAGTGTTCACTGATCAGTGAGCAGAACAAAGTTCCCTGTTCTCCTGGAGCTGATGCATATTGTAATTGAGGGGTGCATGATGGGCAGCCAACAAATAACTAATATAATGCATAAATTATAGAGCAAGTCAGAAAGTGATATGAATTGTGGTGAAGAAAGTGTAGAGTAGACTAAAGGGGGGTCAGAGAGCCCTGGGAAGGGTGTGGATTGTGGTTTTAGGTGGGATGGCCTGGGCTAGGAGGCCTGGTTCACAAGAACAGGATAATGATGGCTTCAGATCTTCAGATTTCACACACCCAGTGAATTATTTGCTCAGCACTGATTTTTGCCCCAAGTGAAATTGCCATGCTCAGAACATCCACTGTACCCTAACATCGCTGCCCTGGATACTCAAAGCATGGTTCTTTCCTGTGCTATTTGCTCTCTGCACCCTCTAGGTGGTCTTGGATTACCTCCTCCCCCCACCCTCTGGGTTCTGCTTTAGGTCAGGATTTCAGCTTCAGCGCCCTATGGGGCTCATTGTATTTCATTCATTCCATTAAAGGCACCTTCTCCTCCTCCACTAGCATAGTATGGTCTAAGAGATTTCCTGGCCCCACAACTTTGCCAGGACAATACTGCTTCCCAGGGAAGACTGCACTGGGAAGTTTTGGACATTTCTGGAAGAGCACTATGTCATCATCACTACCATTATCATCATCATCACCATCGTCTTATCATCTCCAAGAGCGACCGAGGAGAGTCTCGTGTAAGCCACACGTGGACTTGGTTAATGAGCTCTACTGAGCCTGGTCTAATGGGCTGGGCTGGCCAAGCCTTTTGTTTGTCACAGGAAGACAACTTTGTGCAGGCCCTTGTTTAACCTGCTTTTCCCTCTTTAGAAAGAGAATTTCCACCAGATGAATCATGCCTAACGTGCTTACTGGAGCCAGAGACATTTGGCTTCCCAAGCTGTTTACTATAGCACAGACTTTGTCTCATAAGTGTTCTTAGGAAATGACAACAGACAGAAAATTGTCATTGTTTTTGCTTAAAAAAACTGGAGGCCTGGAAATAAGCCAGTCCTGGGTGGAAGGGAGCTCCTATCTGCTGACCTATTCAGTGACATGCAGAACAGCAACAACTTTGGGGCCACCATAGTGACATGCCTTAGGTACAGGTGAGCCCTACTTGCCAAAGCAGACAGAGCATATTTCTGCATTATGTGGGAGGTCCTAATCACTGCCCTAGCAGGAGGCTCTTATCACTTATTACCATCATAGATGTGGCCCTCAAACTCAGAGCTAGTATATAGTAAGGAGAAGACTTGAGAGTTGTTCCCTCACCTCCACACTTGAAATTCTGGTTCATTGTGAGCCAGGCAGGTATCGCTTTGCTTGTTCTTTCTCTCTCTCTTTCTCTCTTTCATGCAGTGTGGTTTAATGGACTAGTACTTGTTTTTAACATTTTACTTCTTGAGCAACTGAGACTCTAAGGACACCTGTATTAATAGCATAAATGATGCTACTTAACAAGCTGGATTCAGAGCCTGTAGAGCTGAAGGGAACTAGAAAGCTCTTTCCCTTTCCCCATCCCAAGCCAATATATGAAGGAAGAGAGCTAGGCTAGGAAGGCTGAGGAGGATTTTCCTGCACAGGCTGGCTGATGGCAAGCCTTTGACCTTGGGAAGTCCCCGTGCCCATGCCAGTCTTGCCCTTCCATCCTTACTCTGATGATTAGTTGTCCGTGGCCTGCTCTGGCTTTGAGAGGAGAGAGCCCATTACTGATACACAAGGCAATGATTAGTATGTGTTGATGCCTGATAGGATCAGGCAGGGCAGCTCTGTACCATGGCTGTGCCCATGGGTCCTAGCTCCCTCCCCCTGCTGACTTTCTCCCACCGCCTCCTGGTTTTTGGGTGGGACGGGGCACTGATGGACTTAGGGATGAAGGAGAGTGTGGTGGATGGGGCCTAAGTTTGGGTTTTGACAGCCTGGTCAGATCCTGGTTCTGTCACTCAGGAGCTATGTTTCAGTGGTCTGGTCACTTAACTCAGAGTTAACTTCCTGTGCCCACTTTGCTTTGTTTCCGCACCTTGAATATGGCTCCCTTGGTCTCTCTTCCCTTTGTGATGGTAGAGGCAATCTCCTATACATCATGGAGTGGCTACTGAGCTTGCCTGGCATAAAAGGCATGTCCTGGCATAGCTTCTTGGAGCCCCTGTGGCTCTTTAGAGGTCTCTGTGCACACTGCTTCACAAAGGCAACTGTAGGCAGGTGGAGGAAGTAGGTGCCCCCATGGGGAAGCAGGAAGAGCAGGACATACCAAGGGGGCCCAGAGAACCCGTCCAGGTATGCTGAGAAAAAGGGCCTGGAGGGCTCACAGTGCAGGAGCAAAGAAAATCTGTCCTGTGATATTTGTCCCTGTTTTTATTCCCAAATGTCTGGAGAAATTGGATGTATGTATTTGTTACTTTGAGGGTTGGAAAATGTTTCATTGTCTTAATTACTGATCTTTTTCTTTTTTTCACATGTTTATTGGCCATTTCTACTTTTTTATACCCACCTCTTTATTAACAACACACAACAGGACCAAACAAGATAGCTGCAAAATTCCTTTCCTAGGACTCCACTGAAACCTCAGGCCATTTATCTTCTCACGCCTTCTCACCACCTTCTCCTTATGCTTTCTACTGGCCTCCCTCTTCTGTCTCCAACCCTTTCCATCTGGCTCCTACTCCTCCCAATGCACAGACACTATGCCCTCCACACCAGAAGACTGGAGGATCTCCATTCTGCGCCCTGCCCCTCGCATTCCACAGTGCTGGCCAGGCTTGGTGACCTCTGTAGGGACCGCTCCTGGGCCTGTCCCCCCTCCTGACACCTCCCCTCACCTTTTTTTCCTTCAGTCCATGCTAGCAACCCCATACCCACTTGCCCTGGGTCCTCCTGCCTGCCAGGTCTGCAAATCACACAAGCCGGTGAGCATCTCCATGTGACATTCTACCGGGATCTGAAACAACAGCAGCAAGGCTACAGCGTTCAGTATAGAATCCCTGGCCGTGCTGCCCCTGATGTGGAAAGTGGGGACCTGCTTCTCCTTGCTGTCAATCTCCTAGTTGTACTGATGCCTTCATCACCTAGCAGCCCGGGTACACACTGAGTCCAGCTAAGTCTCTCTTTCCAAATCTGGGCAGGCATCCTTAATTGGGTTCCCATGAAGTCGGTGACCACGACTGATCATCAACTGTTTATTCCCCACAGCCACTGCTGCCATACTCCAGACCTCCTTATTTCTAAAAAAAATTTTAGTGTGTATTTTTGAAAAAGAGAGAGAGAGAGAGAGAGAGCGTGAGTGGGAGAGGGGCAGAGAGAGGGGGAGACACAGAATCTGAAGCAGGCTCCAGGCTGTGAGCTGTCAGCACAGAGCCCTACATGGGGCTCGAATCTGCAAACTGTGTGATCATGACCTGAGCTGAAGTTGGACACTTAACTGACTGAGTCACCCAGTTGCCCCTGGACCTCCTTATTTCTTATAAGACTGTAGTATTACCCAGATGTTGGAATTCCTAGCTCTTTTTTTTGTTGTTGTTAATTTCAAGTTACCTAATTATAACCATGATCTTCCCTAAACATAGCTCGGATTATATTTCTCATAGCATTTCCTTGCTGGCCCCACTTGTTGTTCTCTGCATGCCTCCAAGTATCTCTCTATTCTGTCATTGGACTTTTTTTTTTTTTTTTTTTTTTTTTAGCATTTTAAGCACTGTCTCCCAGTGCAGCCCATGAAATACTCCTTTTTTTTTTTTAAACTTCTTAGCAGCTTTTGATGTTGTTAACTCTTCACTATGACTTCAGTGAGCTCCTGTGAGCATTGAAACACAGCACTGAAATCTTCTAGAACTTTCTTCTCAGCTCCAGAAACACATATCCAACTGCCTTCTCGAAGCTTCTATTTAGATGGCACCTTAGTCTTGACACAATCTAAAGAGAATCTGAATCCAGAGCCCTGAGTCACTCATTGTTCCTGTGTCCCTTGTGCTAGGAAATCACAGACATCATCCTTTCAACAACTCCAAATGCAGTCTGCCCCCTGCTGATGTCACCTGCCATGTATTGTCAAGTGTCTCCACCGTGATTCACAGACAGCACCTCTGTGGGAGCAGCAGCAGCATCTCTGTCCTGTATCACTGACATTGCCTCCACACCTTTTCCGTGTCTGTTCCTGCTGCTTGTAATCCTTTCCCGACACTGTGGCCAGTGGGATCCTTTTCAAGACTCCATTGTACCACTTCCCTGCCTAAATCCTTCAGTGACTCTCTGTTCTCCTTCCTTCCTTCCTTCCTTCCTTCCTTCCTTTTCTTTCTTTCTTTCTTTCTTTCTTTCTTTCTTTCTTTCTTTCTTCTTGTTCTTGTTCTTCTTGTTCTCGTTCTTATCCTCCTCTTTCTCCTCCTTCTTCTATTTATTATTATTATTACTATTTTTTTGTCATTATTATTTTCAGAACAAAAAGCAGAATCCCTAACTGGACCCAAAGCTCCTCCAGTCAGGCCTCTGGCTCTGAGGCTGCTCTCCACCCTGCCCCCATGCTCTGGGCCTGGCCACTCTGCTTTTTAGGCTACTGTAGGTTCCTTTGGTTGCCTTCCTGAGCTTCCCCCTTCTCTGGCCTGTTCATGCACAGTGTCCTCCAGACTTCAGTCCCAGAGTGGGTCCTTAGAGACCTGAGTCTTGGAGGGGCAGAGACCTATAGCCTCGTGGTGCACGGGGTCACCCTCTTTGCCCCTTACTGCTGCGACTTTACATCTTCCCACATAATGGCTAGATGAACAGAGGTCTTTCAGTGCTGTAAGAATCGTGCCTCATTGTCCTTAACCACTAGTTGAGAGAATAAATTTTTCTTTTCCCAAAAACAGCTTGGCATTGATTAGACACTGTTTAGTAGCCCTCTGCAAAAGCCACTGTGGCTTTGAGAAACATCCTTCATGGATGGAGAACACAAGACTCGGATGACTCAAGGATCATCACAAGTTGGGTAGAAAATCTGGAGGCTCCGGGTCCCAAGCCAGCAGGGCTTGGTGCCTGTAGGTCCTAGGAGTGTCCTAATTTGGCTACAGTTTTCTGCCTGAGAAAAGCCCACAAAAGCCAGAGCGGGGTGAGAGTGACTCACCCTGTGGCCCCTGATTGTGCCGGTTTTACCCGGAGGAAGCCTTGCGTGAACACGGGCATCCTTGAGAGCCATTTCAGTGCCATCCGGAATGCGATCAGGGTTCCTGCATTTGTAGTGAGCAAGTTCCTGGCTCCTTTCTACCCTGCCCATCACCTTCTGTCCGTCTGTCCCCGTGGCTTCCTTATTTTCCAATCCCTGCACCTTGGGTGGACCCACCCATGTCCGTCTTCTTCCTGCAGGGCTCATTCTGTTCTGCTCTCTGGCCCTGCTCAGATCCTCCCCTCCCTGAGAGAATTTCTCCCCTGACCCGTCAGGGCCTCACCTCTGGAGGCAATTACCGCCTGGCCCAGGAAAATTTATCAGGAGATTCGAAGAGCTATCATGTTACATCCTTCATATTTTACCAGCAATAAATCCAGCCCTTTGCTCTCGAGTGGACTTGCAGCTCTATAAATTAGGTGTCTGTTCTAAGGAGGAAGATTTCATATTCCCTGAGATTCCCTACGACCTGCTCATGTTTCAAGTGTTGTACAAGGGCTGGACTAAGAAACTCGTGGCTCTCAGAATAGAAGGATGTTATGCTCTGGGAGCTGAAACCACAGACTCCTTGCTTCTCTCCTTTGTGCCAGCTCTGACTTCAGCTTCCCTCAGATTCCTTTGCTGCGCTTTGGCTCTGGCCATCTGTCCTCAGGCCGTCCCTGGATCCCCTTGTGCTTTATAATTGTATCTTCCGGGTCTTTTCTTGGAACACCTGTGTCCACGGGCCTGCAGGGCTTGCTGAAATGCAGCTTCCTCAGCTCCCTATGTCAAGCAGAATCTCTGGGGCAGAGGTCTCGAAATCTGCATTTTCATCTCTTGCAGGTGATTCTTATACATGGAAAGGTTTGAAAACCACCGCTCTGTGAGCCAGCTTTTTGGGATTTGAGTTCCATTTCCAAAAACCTGGCTTTAACTTGCTTCTTATTTTAAACTCTATCTTGTAGGTGCTGACCCAGCACCTCTCTGCAAATGAGTCCTCAAGGCAGCCAGAGAGTAGTCCTCTTTCCCTCTCCATCCTACAAACCTTCTTGCCCTGGGCCCCCAGAGTACCGGGATCTTGGCTGCAGAGAACTCTGGGAAGGTGGGAGTGGCCCTGCCAATAGCCGCATGGTGGCTTGGTGTTGCTAGGGGAGAAATTTTCTAGGGCAGTTCAAAAATGTGTACAGCCAAACAGAGAAATAAACGTCACTTGGAGAGTGGCTTAAGTCCTAGAGATAAAAGACAGGAACTGCATCTACATGCAGGGAAGATGCAGAGGAAGGGGGCAGAGGTGGGAATTCAGCAGAGAGGAGGAGAGGCAGGCCAAGGGTGGTGGCAGAGAATGGATAGGGCAGATGGGCGAATGAGGTCCACATGGAGGGTGGTCCCTGACATGGAGTCGGGCTCACACCTGTCCCCTCCCCTTGCCTCCATCCTGGGATTCAGGCTGGAATGAGGGATTGTTATATGTCTAGGGCTGGGAGGGCCACTCACTGAATTTGAGGCAGGCTGAGGGGTGAGTGCTCCCTAGTACATCCTCCCTGTTCTCGGTTCATTCAGTCAGGGAAACTGCAGCTGAACAAGATGCCTTCAGGCAGGCTGGCCAAAGACTCCAGTCCCCCTTCCCTTCTCCAGCTAACCAGCCAGGCTTGTGCCTCTCCCTGGACCTTACCAGTCTCAGAGCCCTCGGCAAGCTGTGAACTAAAACTTGCTTTCCCAGGAGGAAGCTCTGCCTGTGAGCCCCTCTCCTCATTGATGGCAGGGACTGGGTGGTGACCCTGGTGGGCAAGTGATAACACGTGGGGTTGGGAAAGTGGGGCTCATTGGGGCTTTCCTGTTTGACCACATGCACTCACGCTATTTTGTGTTTCATTGACAGAGGGGCTAGAGACCCAACATTTCTTGAGCATGCGGGGGCACAGACCTCTGGCCCCGAATCAGGCAGGGTATAGTATGACAGTGTTCCTGGGATGGTAGATGGAAAGGACAGAGGACTCTCTCAGGTCTGTGGTGAGCAAGGATACCAATTTCTGCTTAGGGACAGTTCTCCAGAATGGATTCTGGTATGTGGGGAAATAGGAGGTTAAGGAGGGGCCTTCAACTTGGCTTGGATCCACAGGAGGGACAATTGGTCGTAACTAATATTATTATTTTATAGGCAATAAGCACTGTCCTGATGATCACTGATGTGAATGGGAATAGTTGTATTTGTTCCCGAGCCATCGCTTATGCTTGGGAAAGATGAGGCTAGGGCTGATTGAACTCTGGTGGGCATCGGGTTCACTGGGGAGATTTGTGAAATCCCAAGGCTCACACCCCAGCCTTCTCTGAGGATCCTGGGGCTCTGGGGCTCTTATGATCCTCCCAGGTGACTTAGACCAGGGCAAAGTCCGAGGACCACTGACTAGATAATATGGAGTCCTGCAACATGTCTGTGGGACAGAAACACAACCTACGTGGATAGAATTGCAACCAGGCTGGTGCGACGAGCAATAGACTTGAGTCAAAATGTCTCTTTCAGGCCTGTCAATTGTTTTCAACCCTGGCTGCCTTTTAAAATCAGCAGCAGAGTTCAAAACCAATAAAGATATCTGACTTGCCTCCTAGGGATATTCTGTTTTCATTGGTCTAGGGTGGGTCCCGGTTCATGGTACTGCTACACCTTTCCAGGTTTCCAGTATGCAGTCATGGCTGGTGATAACCCTTGGCCCATGTGCCTGCTGTCATTTTGATCTTAGTTTTAGATGCCATCTTTGCTTGCTTGGAAGGGCTGCAATAGACGGCCAACCTTACATTTTTAGATGGAGAATCAGATATTGGGAATCATAACCATCGTCTCTACCCATAGGCATTCTGGGGGAAGATTCCATTGTGTGGAAATGAGGGATTTGGTAAAAGTTGGATTTTGCTTGCACATAGCGCCATTCTTGCCTGCCCCTGCCCCACACATGACAAGAGGAGGGTGGCTTGTGCAAATGGACAAACTTCCATAGGGGCTTGTCACAGGAATGAGAACACAGACCACTTCAAAGACAGGGTGGTGGATGGTGATGAGTTTTAGCCGTACTCATTTTGTTCCCATGGCCCTTTTACTGGAGGATTACCACTTACCTATGTCTGTATCTGAAAGACCTCGTGAAGATGCGGCCAGGGAGCACAGCTCGCACAGAGAGCTGCTGTTGACAGAAACAATCTTCGGGACTTTGAAAGCTGTCATTGTGCATTTTCATTCCCCAAAGCCCAGCCCCAGTGGAGATCTAAGAGAACAAAAGAAGCGGGGCTTGCCATGTGAGGCAAACGTGCTTCATGGTCACAGAGGATGAAGACTCAGCCAGTACAGCCTGGAGCCTGCCAATTGCCTGATGGCCCCACTGGAGACATGCTGCCGTGTGCACTCGGCTGACCTCCTCTGACTTCCCTAAGGGCCACGCCTTCAGCATTCCCATTGAAGTGGACTCCCTTCCTTTACCGGCCTCAGAGTTGAGAGGAGAGGTTCCAGGTTGACCAAGTAGGAGGAGAAGAACACCCATGGTCCCTCAGTGCTGTGGAGGGCTGTACTGTAAGGCAGTGTGGACGCTTGGTCCTTGGTTTGTTAAGCAGGAGGGGTTGCTCATAGGTGATGCCCTTCTTACACAGCCCCATATCTTTATAGACAGATGCTGTGTAGGGACACTGTGGTTTCCATAAATGACAGGCCAGGAGGATAAGATTGTGGAATGTGGCTTTAACATGTCTTGAATAAGTAAACCAAACATGCTAATACATAAAACACTGGTTCTTGCCCAGGACAGTCCTTCTTTCTGGGAGGTTCCTGGTCTGTTCAGGCTGCCCAGAGGTATAGGATGCACTGGCAAGGGAAGCTCTGGGGAAACCCAAGCGATGCCAGCTTTCCACTGGAACTTTATCTTAAAGCTTATTTTCCCCAGGACAGTGGTGGGAGTATAGGAAAGGCAGCAAGGACAACCTACTTCTCAGCTCTACTCTTTCTACATTCACAGCCTTGGGAGACAGAGCTCTATCTCCATTTCAATTCTGTCCTCTCCCCTGGGAGAGTGTTACGGTTTAGACAGATACTGCTAGGTGTTGTCATTTCTTATTTTCCAGGCTACCAGTGAGAATGATCCTACGACGGGACTCCAAAGATGCTTTATGCTTCTTCTGTTTGAACAATTGCTAGTTTTGCATAGTCTAGAAGAGGGTTGCATAGAATAGAAGAGGGTTAGAACTGGGACCAAGAGCTAGATACTACAATGAACTAGATTTGGACTCAATCTGGAAGTTTTAGTAATTCTAGAGGCTCACATGGAATACTCCCAGCCTTGTGAGGAAGTAATGCCCTATGCCCCAAATACTTCAATCAGAGGTTGATACTATAATTAAATAATTCACCAAGTATTGAGTATGTACTTTGTGCCAAGCTTACTGTGTCCTAGCGTTATAACAGTGAAGGAAGACACCAGGATCCCTCTCATCTTGGAGCTGAGAGTGTCGTGTGGGAGGCAGAGAAGGCAAATTTGAAGCAAATGCGTCATGCAGGTTGGGACAAGTGCCTGATGGAAACAAATAGGATGCAGTGATGGAGAGTAAGATGGGGAACTAATTTAGACAAGGTTGTCAAAGACCACCTCATTCAGGAGGTAGAAATGGAGCCGATTATAACTACAAATCCTGATGGCAAGATCCCAGGTCTGAAACAAACCTTGAGAGCAGTTGAGTAGAAATATGCATGGCCACGGATGCAGAGATAGATGTACGGGACCAGAACAGAACCACATGGGGGTTAGAGGCAGAACATGGCCCGGACCCAGCACTCAGTGCTCCCAGGGTTGTCATGTCTTTTCCATTGGAACGCACCTATGAGTTCCCTCAAGTTAGGTTCTGAGATCTTATGGCCCTTTACAGTTCTTAAGTAGTAGAATTCATAAAGTTTGGGAGGCATTTATAG
The DNA here is from genome assembly GCF_022837055.1 of Prionailurus viverrinus. Classification (NCBI taxonomy): domain Eukaryota; kingdom Metazoa; phylum Chordata; class Mammalia; order Carnivora; family Felidae; genus Prionailurus; species Prionailurus viverrinus. Next base: position 49,728,586 of record NC_062571.1, on the reverse strand, counting down.
CACCTGGTTGTTGAGACAGTAAAATTAAATTCACCAATCTTATTGTGGATGCAATTTTCTCGATTGACAAATTACATGGAGTTCAAATCAGCTGGATATCAAATCATCTTGGCTTTGCTATTGCATTGCTTCAGCTATGAAATGAGCTCATCTCCTGATCTGAAAGACAAAAATGGGTAGTGGATGCCTGAGAGAGGCTTATGGGAAGCGTCTAGAGAGCTGGTGACTTCTGCTACTAGGGAGCTTAGCGCGCTTTGTTTCACTCAGGCCTTCCCTCTGAAGAGGACATTCCTGGAGGAGACAAACTTTTGGTTGCCAGCCCTCAGGCATGGATGTTTTTGTTGGAGCCCATAGTCTTGTCTTCAACAGTGAAGCCGTGCTTGGAGGCCTGGGTGCTATTGGAAGGGGCTGGGAGAGGAGGGTCTGCCTAGAGCAGCTGAGCTCCCACCATCCAGGAGCCCCTGCCCTACTGCCCTCAGCGATGTGCTAGAGTGAACGGCAAGGGCAAAGGCAGAGGCCTGCAGCTGCCTGAACTGAACCTCATTGAGGCATTCTGCCAGACAAACCTACTTTTGCTAATCTCGGGTCCTCTTCGCACGTCTAAGGTTCTCCCTGAAGCCACAGAATCCATTACACGGAAGTGCAGGGCTGTGCTCAAGTCTGGACTCGGCAGTGTTGGAGAGACCCTGGTGCAGGGTGGCAGGAGTCTAGAAGCGATGTCAAAGATAACCGGCACACTGGGTGCATTTTACCCAGAAAAGAGAGGATGCAGAGGGGAGGAATTTGGTTTCAACACCCTTCAAGAAATTCAGTGGATGATATTTGCATCTACTTTTTCCAGGCCTAATTCAGATCCAGTGCTATGATCCAGGCAGACAAGGCCCTGTTGGGGCTGACATGTAACTGAAGGGAGGTGGTGGGAGATATAAACAAGAGGAAAGTATGGTAATATTGGAGGGTGATAAGAATAATAAAGAAAAAAGACAATGTGATAGAAAATCACAGATCTGGGTTCCAGACTAGCAATGCCTCTAAGAGAACATTTCTGATGAGAACTGAATGGCATGAAGAATCAGCTACAAGGAGACATGAGGCAGGGAAAAATGAACAGGGCAAAGGTCGCAAGGCAGGGATTGGGTTGGCGCAGTTGAGGGCTATAAAGGGCGTGGGGCACAGTAAGTGAGGTACCCGTTCGTATCTGAATCATCAGATATAAAGTGTGAGTGGGTAGGATCACCTAAGTGCTTCAATGGAGAGAATTGTAGCCACACTAAGGAATTCGGATTGTTTTCAGAGGACAGGGGAAGCCACCAGGAAGTGCTAAGTAAGGAGTGAAGGATTTTATTTGGGTACTGGGGGAAGAATGATCTGTCGGCGGGCAGAGGGAGAGGCTTGTTATGAAAAAGCAATTGCAGTTCCAGATATTGTGTTTGACCCGGGAGACATCGTAGATGAAGGAAAGGGGGCCCATGGAAGATATATTTCTATAAACAATATGGATTAGATGTGTGTGTTATATACAGTGTGGATTAGACTCAGAAAGGTAATGAAGAGCCGATGGTGGACACTTGATGCAAGCATATTTCAGTTTTACACCTTTCCATTTGAGAAGCCGTACAATAGAAAGACCATGGGACTTGGTGTCTGTCAGACGTGGATTCCACCTCAGCCCTTTCACTCAAAAGGCGAATGACACAGGGAAACTCACTCAATCTTGCTCCCTCCGTGAATCTCGGTGAAATGGAGACAATCAGATTTCCCTGTAGAATCGCAGCAGAGTGACCACAACACGTACAGGGCACACGCTGTCCAAGGAGCTCAACGCGGATTAGCTCCCTTTCCCTTCTGTTCGCTGCGCACAGGAAGTGCTCAACTTTAGGGGGCTCTGCCACAGGGGGCCTCAGTGTCAGGGGAGGGGGCGGGCAGTGGGAAGGTTTCTATTCTAGGTGGAAATTTGGACTTACAACCTTAAAGGTCCTTCTCCTTTAATGTTTCAATGTGACGTGGCTCTGTACATTGTTTACATCTACCTGTAGCCATTGATAAATGCATGAGGAAGAGAGTTTAAGGCTTGTTTTATGAAGCCCGTGGCAGAGTGGTATTATTGTCACCGCAAGATCAGTGGCCGACACACCACCGTGGCCAGCGTGAATTGCAGACCTCATGGAGGACAGCGCGTGTCACAGAGAGTTCTTCCATGTGCTAGATTTCATTAAACTACAAATAATGCCCAATAGGGACGTTTCTTTGTGTTTTTCAAAGCAGTTGCTAATTTTTTTTGGTCTTGTTTTTAAGATTTGGCCTTTAGAGATAAGGGTATTACATTTGGTTAAAGTTTATTAAGTCTTTGGAAAGCTGTTGTGAAACAGATGATCAAATGAGCCAGTAGTTGATTAAAACTGTTGAGTTGACAAACCTGTCATCCCATTATGATCCAGGAAGTGTCTTCAGATTAGGAAACTGCTCGTGTGAGCCCAAAAAAGTCCAATTATTTGAAATGATAATTTTCAGATTTTGGATTTATGTCAAAACATAGGCAAATCCTGAAATTTTGTGTAAATCACGAGCCCTGTTCATGTTTGATACCTGTGAGTTCTAGTGTCAGAGTGAACAGGAATGACAATGGGAGAGGTTCGGGCATGGGCAAATTTTCCAAAACGATGTATAGCGTATGTATACCTTAGAAGTCAGAATTCATGAGGTTCCAGTACCCTTGAGCTTGAGTTCTTGGGAATTCTGAACTGTAACCTTGATTCTTTTTTTTTTTTTTTTAAATGTTTATTTATTTTTGACAGAGAGAGAGAGAGAGAGGCAGAGCATGAGCAGGGGAGGGGCAGAGAGAGAGGGAGACACAGAATCCGAAGCAAGCTCCAGGCTCTGAGCTGTCAGCACAGAGCCCGACGGGGGGGCTCGAACTCACGGACTGTGAGATCATGACCCGAGCCGAAGTTGGACGCTCAACTGACTGAGCCACCCAGGTGCCCCAACCTTGATTCTTTAAAATGAATACAGAGTAAACTTATTTAAGCCCTGGTTTCTCTGTGACTCAGTTTCTCCCTCTGTGAAGTAGTGGCAAAAACACTTGTTCCTTTGATAATTCTTAACATTGGGGAAGGTTTTCAGAATAGTAAAATAATTTGATAACCTTAAGTAAAATGTGCTCTAAAACTGTGTTTCTCTCCATGAAATGAAAATTAGCCTGTTCATTTTTTTCTTAGCTGTAATCGCCACTGGGAGATTAAGCTAAAATAAAAGAGTTTTATAAATAGTGCTGTTCAAGGGCATTCTAATTAGATTACTTCTTGTCTAACTTAAGGGTGAGTTTCATTAACTCTGATTTTCACAAGTTGGAGGCCGCTTCTGTTGTGTTCTGGTCAGAAGTTACATCTAACGCTCCTTGTGGATAATTGCACGACTAGTTGTTAGAAGTGCTATAAGCAGTTGTTACAAATGTTATGGTGTGGTCTCTCACTGGAGTCTACACCACACATATTTAAGCTTAATGAAAGTCATGAGCTTTGATAAGGGTGTATTTATGTCTGCCTTTCATGAAAATTGGTATTCCTCTTGTCTTTTATTTCAGCAATTATAGTTAAATTATGAAACAAACTTGACGAACTAAGCGTGTGTATTTCACTTTCTTAGATCCAATACCTATGCAGCTTGCAAAGAAATTTGAGTTGATACGATTTCCTGTGAAGCATGTGGCTCAGGCTCCAATTTTCTCTCCCAACCCCCACTAGCAACCTTCTGACAAATTGAAGTGGAAGGTAAAGACTGGAACCTTCTCTTTTCCCTTCGTGCCCTCAACTGTTAAAAAGTCATATTTTATAGTTACTGTGTAGGACAGTTGAAGACATGTTCAGGGAGCTGAGGAGAGAGAAAGATGAGTCTCCTTGCTCTGAAGTTTAGCCAGTTTCAGGATTAATGGTAGAACTATATATCACGATTTATTCCTAACAGTTATTTGTCGGGAACTAAGGAGTGTATTTTTAAGAAAACACAAAGATGGCATAAACAATTTGGGTTATTACATGCAATTTCCAAGTCTTTGCTCAGTTGTGGTCCCTCCAGTTTTAAGTCTCCACCATCAGAAGGCCACTGTGACTGACCAGAAGGATAGGATGTGCTGGTGGTGACTGTCACTCTGACACATCAACTTCAGGTGGCATTCAGCCATAACCCGGAAGCTGCTGGACACTGGAGACAGAAGAATTGGAGTTGGGCAAATGAAGTCCTCGGTGTCTTCTAGCCTCTTTGCCTACCCTCCCCCACCCTCCTTTGCCCCCACCAGTCCCCAGGTATCAATCATTTACGGGCCTTGCTCAGATGCTGAGGTTTCAGAGATAAGATGCCCTCCTCCCAGGAGAACCACTCATTGTGAAACTCTTTAGTTTAGGAGGACTCCGCTTAGACTATCGCAGAAGTAAAAAAATCAAGAAATTCAGTTACAGGGAGCGGTTTCTTCTGCATTTCGAAAGGCCCTTCATTTCACGTCTAGGGGCCTGCGTGGGGCAAAGGACGTAAAAGTCCGTGTTTACACATCCCCGCCGAACTGAACCCCACGCATGAAACATTTATTATTTATTTATTTATTGAAAACAAGTTTTAAATGTTTTTATTTATTTTTGAGATAGAGAGACAGAGTGAGAGTGGAGGAGGGGCAGAGCGGGAGACACAGAATCCGAAGCGGGCTCCAGGCTCTGAAGTGTCAGCACAGAGCCGGACGCGGGGCTCGAGCTCACAAACCGCGAGATCATGACCTGAGCCGAAGTCCTTCGCTTAATCTGCTGAGCCACCCAGGCGCCCCGTGAAACATTTAGTAGTATTTCTAATACCACGTGATGAAACTTCGCTTTGTGTTTGTGGGTCTCTCTACGGGTTTCTGACAGTAGAATGCCACCCACTGTCTTAAGCGGGAGCGGGAACGGAGAGACCGAGAGGCAAGGATCGGTCCAAGGCTGCTTGACAGTCCCAGCTCAGGCTTGGCTCAGCAGCCTGACTTCCTGCTTCCCCGGGCTGCCTGGCGCTCCATCCAGCAGTAGCTGCCAGGGTGGCTGAAGCTGCTGATTACAAAGCCACAGCTCATAGGCTAATAATTTTGTCTGGACTTCTATCAAGGCCAGGAAGGCCGGTCAGCAGCAAATGCAGGAAATTTTAAGAGATCAAGAGCAGTTGACAACAAAATCCATTCTGGGATGTTTTTAACAAAACAAGGATTCAGCACTTCCTGGGGGTGAGGACCAAAATGGAACATGACTGGTAGCCAGCATCACCTCTCTAGTCTCGCACGTCTGTTTTGAACCATGAGGAATGGTCTAAAAATAATGCCTGGACCTTACAGTATTGGTGCTTTTGTTATTTATCCTTTTGTGCTTTGGCCTTTTGAAAAACATCTTTATATGGACTGAGAGTTTCCTATCACTTGTATTTATAGAGTCCTTTATGCTGAGGGCGTCCAAGCGCCTACTCCCTTTTCTGAGAACTCAGTGGCAGGTCTTGCCTGGGGGAAACGTTGAGATGGGTTACAAAGACAGTGGTGGAAACAGCAAATGAGAAGGCTCATCTTTTGGTAACTTAGGGTTTGGCTTGCTCAGTTGCTCTGATTCTTCCTAAGAAAGGATAGTACTCCCTCTTGACTTTACCAGGGCTGTGGTCCCCACCTGAGTCCTCCCCTCCCCTCCCATGTAAAGCATACCTTTCCTACTAAGCCTCATGGAATCGGGCCTTATCTGCCCTTTGCTTCTGATGACTGCTCTGTTCTCTGATTTCTGAGGCTTCTTATTGTTGGTTGTGACCCCTCACACCACCTTTAGGTCACACTTCACGTGCAGCTGTCTCTCCAACATGGTCTCAGGCCCTTTGTGGGCAGAGGCCTGACTGGTATATTTTTCCAAATGACCACTGTCTCTAATGCGACAGTTAGGGCCTTCACATAGGCAGCAAGTCTGAACTGAGGTGGTGCTAGTCCCTAATACTAACGGTGATTCAGACCCAAATCACAAAACAGACAAGCCTCTGGCAGCTGAACTGTACCCCTGATGCACCGGAGGTGGTGGCTTATAATACCTGTGTTCCCTGCATTTCCGTGTTATCCGTGGCCAACCCCATCATTTCTCAGGGCTTCAATTAATTCATCTGAGTTACGATAGGATATTGCAGAGAATCATGAGTAGTAACTGAGAAACCAAGAGGAAGCCATCTCCCCAAACTAGAAGAGTTTCGTAAGTGTGGAATAATTAGGACGTGCCAATCTGGCTCATAGGAACAAGGGAGTGAACATCTGTGGTTGAACGGGAATACCAGTTGGGATTTGGTTTAGATCTAGCACTGATTTAAGAACACTGATCACAGCCATGAAACATGAGACTGAGGAAAATGCTACCCTCCTTGGGGGCAGTTCACACTTTATTCCATATGCCAGATTTTCTTCATGAAAAGCACCTGGCCTGGTGGATATAAAATAAGGTGCAAGCTGGACGGCTCACCTTCAGGGAAGGCTCAGGTCTCAGTGCCGCCGCCACAGCCAGTGTCAGAGTATCAGCTCCTGGGCACCTTGGTCCCTCCAGAGTCCTGGCTGCCCCTTAGCACGTATGGGGTGTGTCCTGATGGGCAGGCAGCAGTGTCCCTCAGATATCTTGTGATCTGGTCTTGCTTTCTTTTTTCTAAAATTAAAAAAAAAATTAATGTTTATTTATTTTTGAGAGAGAGAGAGAGAGAGAGAGAGAGAGAGAGAGAGAGACACAGAGTGTGAGCAGGGGAGGAGCAGAGAGAGAGACACACACAGAATCCAAAGCAGGCTCCAGGCTCTGAGCTGTCAGCACAGAGACTGACACGGGGCTCGAACCCACCAGCTGTGAGATCATGACCTTAGCTAAAGTAGGACGCTTAACAGGCACCCCTGGTCTTGCTTTCTGAGTTGATCCCGATGTATCCAGTGGCCTGCTTGCTAACAGCACAAGGAAAATAGGAGTAAATATCACCTACGGAGGAAGGCCGTGGCAAACTTACTCAGAAAAGGAGGGAATTTGGCAAGGGTTGGAGAGAATGTGAACAAGTGGAGAGGCAATGCCGTCCAGATAAAGACATGGGGGACTGGAGGTCCCCGTGGGCCGTCACGTGTGGAGGGGATGCGGTGAAGGGACCAGGTCCCAGGTTCCCAATGCCTGCATGCTTAGAAGAAACCATTGCCAAGAGCCATGGAAACAGCATAGAATAATGGTAACAGCTCATTTGGAAGTCCGAGATCATTCTCAACTGCTTTGTATTCTTGCTTTCCCACTTGATTGCTTAATATATCCTGAGCAATTTATTAACCTCCCCCAGCCCTGATTTCATCATATGTGTGATGGTGGTTAAAATACATACCTCTCCAGCAATAAGAAGATTTAATGAGAAAAATACATGAAGACAGACAATAAATACCATAAAACACCTAGAAGTATTTTTAAGGAAAACCGATGTGATCACAATGAAGAAAAATGACAAGTCTTTACAGACGTATAAAATGTACACGTAAGATTATATATACATTTGGACAAATACTATGTTCCCAGATAAGCAAATTACCATTGTGAAAATATTAATTGTTCCCAAAGTAAGGCACAAATTTAATGTGAGTCATTTTAATTATCCTCAGGGCTATTTCAGAAACAGAAGAAATTTTGAGACTGCTAATGTGAATGTTTAAAATAAATCTTTGAATAAAAAATAAAGTTAATTTCGTTTAAAAAAATGTTCATTTAGTTTTGAGAAAGAGAAAGAGTGTGAGTAGGGGAGGGGCAGAGAGAGGGGGATAGAGGATCTGAAGCGAGCTCTGCACTGATAGCAGAGAGCCTGACGTGGGCCTCGAACTCACAAACTATGAGATCATGACCTGAGCTGAAGTTGGACGCTCAACGGACTGAGCTACCCAGGTGCCCCAAACTAATTTAGCTTTATAATTGTTAAACTCTGTTATAAAGATACAGCTTTCTTTTTTTTAAAATTTTTTTTTTTTCAACGTTTATTTATTTTTGGGACAGAGAGAGACAGAGCATGAACGGGGGAGGGGCAGAGAGAGAGGGAGACACAGAATCGGAAACAGGCTCCAGGCTCTGAGCCATCAGCCCAGAGCCCGACGCGGGGCTCGAACTCACGGACCGCGAGATCGTGACCTGGCTGAAGTCGGACGCTTAACCGACTGCGCCACCCAGGCGCCCCAAGATACAGCTTTCAAAACAATTTATTTTTTGTTCATGAGTAGACAAATCAATGGAACAGAAAAATAATTCAAAGATCTTGATACATAAATAGAGATATAGATATATTGATATGTATATGAATGAATGGCTATCTGGTATATAAAGTAACATGAATAAGTATAAAATAAATGTGTTATTCCACAAATCACATGGGAATAATCTGTTAGATATCAGGGAGAAGAAGTAATTAGTCTTAAAACACAAAGTAAAGTTCAAGTTAATATAAAAGTTAAAATACAGAACAACCAGAGACAGATGAAAGGGACAGCCTCATCAAATACTTGGAAAAAGGATTTGCCCTTCATCCTGTGGGCTCTGACACCCTCCCAAAATTTTTAAAAAAATTTTTACTAGGGTTTATCAACCCCCTGAATGCTGATTTGAGCTGTACAAACTCATAAAACCAGTGTATATGATTTAGTGACAATTTATGAATTTATTGGGGGACAAAGATCTGTGAAGGCTGTCCTTATCCCTCAGGACACTACATGATGAGTGTGGACTCAGAGCAAGGAGAGGCGGGACTCTGGCCTAGTGTCTAATCTGCATCCTCCTGGACCATCTGGAAGTTAAGAACTACAACACCCAATCAGATGGCATCACATTGCTTTGCAAGCCTGCCTGAGCACTGCCTGAGCATTGCTATTGCAATGTTGCCTCACTCTTTGAATTTTTGGATCATTCAAGAAGCCCAGGAAACCATTTGGTGAGCCCTCTTGTCTCTCCAGGTGGAAGGATCGGATCTTTCAGCTCACGGGTGCCATAACCGCAAGGCAACTTTGGTTCCAGGCCAGCAAGGGGATGCTCTGGGTATCCCCACTCCGGCTAGCTTGGTGTGGCTTCAGAATTCCTCCCACCAGCTCCTGTAGGTGGTACAAGGCCCAATGCTTTCAGCTCTTTCCAGCCTTGCCTTCTGAGGCCCATGCTTCAGGGAGCATCCAGGCTGTGGAGGGACCATTGACCATCACCTTTCTTTTAGACTTCCCTTGCCCCTTTCCAACCCTGGAGAGGGAAAAGGGTCCATCCCAAACTTTTTTTTTAAAATAATGTTTATTTATTTTTGAGACAGAGAGAGACAGAGCATGAACTGGGGAGGGTCAGAGAGAGAGGGAGACACAGAATTGGAAGCAGACTCCAGGCTCTGAGCTGTCAGCACAGAGCCTGATGCGGGGCTCGAACTCACAGACCGTGAGATCATGACCTGAGCCGAAGTCGGACGCTTAAACGACTGAGCCACCCAGGCGCCCCCCCCCCCTTTTTTTTTTGAGAGAGAGAGAGAGGGCTGGGGAGGGGGAGATAGAGAGGGAGAGAGAGAATCTCAAGCAGGCTCCATGCTGCCAGTGCAGAGCGAACTCACGAACTATGAGATCATGACCTGAGCCGAAATGAAGAGTTGGATGCTTAACCAACTGAGTCACCCAGGTGCCCTCATCCCAAACTTTTTGTGCAGATGAGGGTTCATCCATCTGGTCCCCTAGAAGATGCAGGCCTGACCTTGTCAAATCATCTATAGAAAGCTGACCATGTAGTTTATTTTCTGAAACAATACAGTTTGAGAGCAAAACGGAGGTTAGCGGGCGGTATTAATAATAATGCTGAGATCATGGGAATAAACCAGGACCATCCAGCCCCATCCCTTATTTGTATGGTTGCTTTTTCTGGGCTTCCCTAGCCAGCTCACTGCTACTTCTGATTGTCATATACTTTAGCTACATTGATGCTGTTAATACCGCTTCATTCTTCCCTGCTTCCATCCCTTCAGGGTAACATCTCAGATTTCTGAACTCACTGATTATGGGCCAGTTATTATAATAGAACTCTCAGAGGAAATCTTGTCTCCAAGTTCCTGAGGGCATCTCAGAAAGGTTGACTACCTACTTCCTCTTGCCTTCCCTTTTCCTCTCCCCTGCCCCCACCCCCCGGGGCGGGGCGGGGGGGGGGGGGGATTTATCTAAAACAATCTGAAATTATAGTATTATTTAAAATAATGCAGAAATAAGACCCCAAGAACAATGCAAATGTCCCACAATAAGAAATGTCCAAGTTGACAGTATTTGACAATATCTAGATGGTTGGTTAATATTTAGGAAGGTGATGATTTTGAAGAATTTTGACAATACAGGAAATGTATATGCTATAATGATTATAATGCTGTAACGGTTAGTGAAAAATTAAGAAGGAAGCTATAAAGTTGTGCACTTTGACTTTAATTATGTGAAAATAATAACAAATATGTTAAAATGTCAGGATGGAAAATAATGCCAAAATGGTAACAATAGCTTTGTTTCAATTATGGGATTGGGGTGATTTTTTTTTCTCTCTTTCCCTTTTTTTACAATTTTTCTGGAATGTGGTTAATATAATGGAAACAATGTCCTCTCCCTCCCTTTCTGCAGGAATTAAATGAGGTAATTACTATGAAGTGCCTTTCCATTGTTTCTTCCCTCTCTGTAACCCATTGTATCCTTATGACCTTGTCCTGAAAGAGAGAATGGGGCTTGGGTGGATTCCCTTGTTCGTGAGGGTATTCTCAGGGCAAGGCTTTCTCCAGTTTTCTCTCTTGTCCTCCAGCTACGTCAACCTTGAGTCACAAGTGAAATGCTCTTGACAACCCCATTGGACTTATCTTGGGGACCTCCTGCACCTGCAAGGCAAGGGCTTCCATATCACTTCCATAGAAACTTCAACCCTGTCAAAAACAGCTTTGTTATGTGAAGTTTTATTGGGAAAGGAAATGTCCTGAGAATTTTCTATAGTTCAGCGTGTTACGAAAGTTCACTCCTGCTCTCTGACACTCACTCAGATTTCTGGCCACGTTGGTGGTCCTGGCTCTCAGCATGTTGAACTATGATTCCCTGTTCAGGATCTGAAGTTATTCTGAATTTAGCCTCATCTTGATATATGTGTTCTATTTCTTTTCTTTTCTTTTCTTTTTTCTAAGCCATTTGTGAAAAGGAAAGGGATTCTTCTTGAGGACGAAGCATCTTTACTCCATTAATGAAGCCATCACTAACCAGGACCCCCTCCCGAGAGAGTCTTGGAGGAACCAATGTGTCCTGACAGCACAGAGCAAAGGGTATGAACCTTGGAAAGGCCAGGGGAATCCTGAACACTTCTCTCAGATTTTCTTCCATGAGCCGACTAAACCCAGAAAAATGCGCCTTAGATATATTTCCTACGCCTTTGGCAAATTCTGACCTCACTAATGTAAAAGAGCCTTTGGAATACATCGCCCAGTTTTTCAGCATGGCTCCTAATAGCAGACTATTGGACGCATTTTTAATCATCAATAGAGGTGAATTATGGTTCATTCTAACAAGAAAAGTGCTAATTTAAAAAGCGAGTGTACAAGGGTATGGGCACTCAGGTGCCATTTGCATTAAAATGTATTTAGCATGTGTATATTTACATGCGCTTAGGATATATGTTACATACCTCCTCTGGGGCAGATCAGTGGAGGGCTGAAAAACAGGAGAAAAGACAGGTTTTTATGTTTATTTTTTAAACATTTCTTTTGAATTTCATATATCTATATATCTTAGCATTCCTATCGATTATGCATTTAAATTTTTTTCTACTAAATATGTGGATATATGTATGGATATATGTATATATTATTATATTTATATTTACTAGAAAGAATTTAAATGCACAATTGGTGGGAATGCTAAAGAGACTTTTCCATTTGGGTGAATTACCCCTTAGGACAATTTTCTTATTTTCATCTATCTGCATTAAAAAGGGAAATAATTTCCATGCCTATATCTTTGGCAAGCCCTCTAACCCTACTTTGCTTAAATTGCTTCAGGCTGCTGCAAACACATTCAAGGTTTGCTTTCTTTGCTTTTCAGCTCCTCACTCTCTTGGGAGCCACTTTAAAAATTTTCTGGCTAAGAACTCACCCCACCTCTCCCTGCCCCACCAGCAAAAGGTGCAAGAAATCTAAAACATAAATACTGGAAAATTGATTTTTGATAAGAACTTAAGACATAATATTTATATAAACTTTGGTTCTTGCAAAGTGCCTCGAATATTCTGGATGTTGAACGATAAGGAGAATGCAGCTTGCAGCAGCGAAGTCAAGGTGACCTAAAATCGTTTACATGTGGACAGAGGAATTAATAAGTGGATGGTGTAAGTTATGAATCGCTCCTCCACATTCAGGTGCAAGAAGCATCACATTTCTTTATTTTTCTAAATCAAATTACACCTGGCTCCTAGCGTCTACTCCTCTTACTAACAGGGTTAACCAGAAACACAATACTGGCCATTCTTGGGGCTCCCTTCCCTTCAGTTAGATCAGACAAGGATCCTGGGGCTAACAAGTCCAGGGAAATAGGCAAAAGCTGCTTCTAGGCCTGTGGGGCTGACCATTGTAATTGTCGCTGCTGTTTTCTCTCTGCTGCATGATTCTCCTGTCACCTGTAGGGCACTGGGGTCGGAAATGCGTCTCACACCACATGATTGGCCAGAGGGAGTGTTTGCCACGAGCTGGGCTCAGAAGCAGCAGAATGTGATTTCTAGCTGCCATGCAGCCCCGACGGATTGATTCCCATACTCTCCAGAGGCTTCGCTGCACCCCAGACATGGGTGTTGGTTGGGGCATAGATTCCCCAGGCTCATCTGCCTGTGCTGCCCTAGGCATCTTCCCAGTCTTGGAAATCCCATCTTCCCTCTTTTTACTTATACAAAAAGCACAATTTCTTTTGAATGCTTAGTTTCTGAAACAAAAGCTGGTGTCTTCAAGGTCACCATCCTATCTTCCGAAATTTGGGGCTTGGGTGTTCAGGTCTCAGGAAGACCGTGGCTGTTGCTCTGAGCAGTGGGTTGATGCTGGCCCCGGAAGGTCCACAGCAACAGCGCCTCCGGCAAAAGGGCAGTCCTTGTTTCCTCTCTGCCCATCTTACACTCACCTTTTACACTCCGTCGAGCCACCGTAGCCTTAGAGCTCTTCTCCTGTTCCACCAGGAGAGCCAAGCGCACGTTATTGCTGCCCTGAACACTTTAGTTACTCTCTGGTCCCAGGTCTCCAAGCTCTGTCACTCTGTGCTGCCCAGGGTGGATGCCTGGCTCCAAGGTTCTGGGAAGAGCAGGTTTTATGGCTCACCCTTGGGTGGCAACACCCTTCTGCTCTTAGTTATCGGGTGTGGCTTCCTCTGCCCCAGGGAATGAGGTGCCTGCAGGAAGTTTGGAAGCTTCCATTCAGGACTTTGTAATATATGGCCCCACCCCAGCTTTTGCAGTGTATAGAAAAGTGGTTTTCAAACTTTGGCTGTGTTAAGAAATCATCTATCTGGGGCTTAAAGAACACACCATCTGAGCATCTGAGACCGTCGGCCTTGTGGAAGATGACTTCTAACCACTCCCGCAGTTCATTCTAGCCTGGCTGGTGCTTGGAGCTCTCAGTGAGAAATGTTCCTTACATTTTCCCAAAGTCTGTCCTCAGAGTTACTCTAAAATCTCCACTCATTTTTCCAATGGCATCGCCATTTCCAGAAAGTGGCCAAGCAGGGCCTTTCTGTGTTGAAACCTGCTTTTAAATTTTATCTTATATTTTTTAGATGATAAAGAGTAATACGTGTTCAAGTTCAATGTACACAACACAGGTGTATCTGAATAAAATGTTAATAATGCCCGTCCCTTCCCCCAGACTCACAGCCCAAAGGTAACTGATGTTAAGGCATCGGTATGCAACCCTTCACATTTTTCTTAGTGATCCAAAACTTCTATAAACAGAGGTAGAGGATATTTTTCCTAATAAATGAAAACAAAAACAAATACAAAAGTGAGCACTTTTTATTTTATTTGTTTCTGTAACCGAACATTAAATAAATGGACCTCTGTCATCTAAACAATAAATCCTGCCCTGCATCGGCACAGAGCCTGGATCCTGCTTCAGATTCTGTGTCTCCCTCTCTGTCTGCCCCTCCCCCTCTCACGCTCTGTCTCTCTCAAAAAATGAATAAACATTAAAAAATTTTTTTAAACAATAAATCCTGGACATCTCTCTAGGTCAATTCAGATAGATCCAGTCTTTTCTTTTATATATTATTTCATATATTCCATAATATGGCTGCCCCGTAACTAAGTCTTTCTGAGTCTCTTGTCTTTTTCACTTTTTTCCTTTCCCTACTCCACCAGGGTGCCTTATTTTCTCCTCCTCTTTCTTCTGGTTTATACAAATAATCTTGTAAAATCTTTGAACCCTCCAAGCCCAGTGGTGACTTCGTGCAATTAGGAAAAAAGTCCTCCCAAGACATTTTACAATGAGAAAGCTGTCATAAAATATATGTAAATCCTTGGTGACTAATCAGGAAACGTGTCTTAGAGCTCACAGCTGTACAACCTTGTGCAGTGGCTGTCACTCTCCCAACATATTCGTGTCTTTATGACACAAAATCCCTGACCAATGCACAGGTATACTTTTAGTTTTAATAGCTTCTGTCAAATTACATTCCAAAGAAGTTGTAATACTACAATGCATGCAACTCATTAACCACACTCTCAATCGCATGAATTTCTAATTGGAAGATAAATGCTTTAAAAATGTTATTGCTTCATTGTAAAATGATATAAGCTTATTGTTAAAAAAAAAAACAAAACCCAGAGTCCTGGGACGCGTGGGTGGCTCAGTCAGTTGAGCATCCGACTCTTGATTTCTGATCAGGTCATGATCCCAGGGTCTTGAGATCAAACCCTGTGTCAGGCTCCATGCTGAGCTTGGTTCCAGCTTAAGATTCTCTCTCCCCCTCTCTCATCCCCACCCCTGCTCATGTGTACGGGCACATGCATGTGTGTGCACGTTCTCTCTCTCTAAAAAAAAAAAAAAAAAAAATCTCCAGAGTCCCATTAATAGCCTAAGATGGTCATTGTTAATACTCAGGTCAGCATTTGTTTTGACATTTCCTTATGCCCATTGACATGTATGCTAATACTCTCAAATGAGTGGTATCACATTAAAACAGCTATTGTTTGACCTGCTTTTAAAACTCATTTTTGTGTTGGGAATCTTTTTCTAGGTCAAGGAATGGAGATTTGCAGCAGTATTTTCTGGGGGTACACGTATTCTTTCCTACCTCACCTTCTGTGTACATGTACTATTTCCCACCCTTACTTTCTGGGACACATGTATGCCTACCTGTCCCCATTTCCAACTGTTGGAGGTACTATGTTTTGGGTTCGTTTTTTTACAGATGATAGATAATTACATATGAAAATATCTGAAAGTATTGGCTTTTCTTCAAAGATGTGAACTTACTGTTAAAGCAAATATTCGGATTTTTGAATTATTTATTTAATTAAAAAATTATTTATTTTTGAGAGAAAGAGAGAGACAGAGTGTGAATGGGGAAGGGGCAGAGAGAGAGGGAGACAACAGAATCTTAAGCAGGCTCCAGGCTCTGAGCTGTCAGCACGAAGCCCAATACCGGGCTCAAACCCATGACCTGCGAGATCATGACCTGAGCTGAAGTCTGATGCTTAACCAACTGAACCACCCAGGTGCCCCTTGAATTATTTATTTTTTAAATGGTACTTATATTATGCTTTATTGACGTGCCCCTGGTCTTTAGTTTTGCAACATGTTCTATGCTTTTTTTTTTTTTTTAATTTGGAAAGTATAGCATTTTTTTGGTTGCACGTTTATAATGGTAAGTAATAACCTTAAATCTACCTTTAAAATTTTTAATAAAATTCTTAAACATTTTGTTCAATATTTCAATTTTAGAAATAAATAACTGTACATTGTCACCCAAGATGAGGAAATGAGCATAGATAATTTTCACTCACTGCTCATCATGCCCCAATTTTTTATTCCATGTTCTGGAAGTTTTGCTCACTGGTACTATTGTAAATTATTAATATTTTTACATTGAGAGGATTTTCCTTTTAAGAAGGGGAACTATAATTACCTAAGTTATTTATATTTAATTTTCTTTATTTTTCCTTATTATGATGTACTTGAATAGGTAAACTGCACATGTTTAAAAGGTACACTTTGAAAAGTTTTGACACATGTCTGTGAAACCATCACCACAATCAAGATGAGTGTATCACTCACCCCTAAAAGTTTCCTTGTGTCCCGTGATAATTTCTCCTTCTTGTCCCCCTCTGATTCCCCTCTTCAGATGACTAATGATCTCTCCCCTGTCACTATAGACAAATTTGTATCATCTAGATTTTATATAAATAGAACAATTCAGTGTGTAAGCTTTTTCCCACCTACTTTCATAGTATAATTATTCTGAGAGTTGTTGGTATCTCCATGTGTATTAATAGTTAACTTCTATTTATTTCTGAATGAATTCCATTGTACAGATATATGGTTGACCCTTGAACAATGCAGGTTTGTACTGCGTGGGTCTCCTCATTCACAGATTTTTTTTTTTTAGTAAGTACAATACAGTGCTATAAATGTATTTTCTCTATTTTTTCTCTTAATAACATTTTCTTTTCTCTAGCTTACCTTCGTATAAGAATACCGTATATAGTGGGGCACTTGGGTGGCTCAGTTGGTTATGTGTGAGACTTGGTGTCAGCTCAGGTCATGATCTCACGGTTCAGGAGTTCGAGCCCCACATTGGGGTCTGCGCTGGTAGCACAGAGCCTGCTTGGGATTCTCTCGCTGCCCCTCCCCCGTTCACTCTCTCCAACTCTCAAATTCATAAACTTAAAAAAAATAATACCGTATATAAATAAAATGTGTGTTAATTGACTGCGTTTGTTGTTGGTAATGCTTCTGGTTAACAGGAGACTATTAGTAGTCAAGTTTTTGGGGAGTCAAAAGTTATCCGTGAATTTTCAACTGCACAGAACGTTGGTGTCTCAACACCCCTGCTGGTCAAGGGTCAACCGCAACACAACTGTTTATTCATTCTCTTGCTGATGGACATTTGTGTCTTTTTCAGTATTAGGCTGTTACAAATAAAGCTGCTTGGAACATTTTGGGTGAGTTTTGCATAGATGTGTGTTTTTATTTTTCTTGGAAGGATACCAGGGTGCACGGTTGCATCATGTAGAAGGTGTAATGCCTAACTTCAAAAAAAAAAAGTTTAATTTTTTAAGAAACTAAAAACCTATTTTCCAGAGCAGTGATGCCATTTTACAATACCGACAGCAATATATGAGAATTTAGTTGCTGGTCATCCTTGCTAACATTTGGTGTCTTTTTAATTTCAGAGATTCTAATAGGTGCATAGGGATCTTGTGATTTTATATTTTATTTTCCAAACGAGTAATGATGTTAAGCATATTTTCATGTGCTTCTTCACCATTCACTTATCCTCTTTGGTAAGATATCTGTTAAAATCTTTTGCCCATTTTTCTTGGGTTGCTTGGTTTCTTATTGAGTTTTGAGAGTGCTTTATGTATTTTGCATACAAATACTTTATTGTTATGCAAGTATTTTCTCCTATAATTTGCCTTTTAATTCTCATAATAGTGTATTGGAAGAGCTGAAGGTCTTAATTTTGGTGAAGTCCAATTTATCAATAAATATTTTTATAGGTCATTTTTTGCTATTGTAGCTAAGCAATCTTTGCCCAACCTAAGGTCACTAGGGTTTTCTCCTAGAATTATAATAGTTTGATATTTTATACATAGGTCTATGGTTCATTTTAAATTAATTTTTGTGTACAATGCAAGGTATCGGTTAAAGGGGTTAATCCATTGCAAAATATGGATTATCATTTTTTTCCAGCGCCATTTGTTGAAAAGATTATCCTTTTGCCGTTGAATTTTCTTTGCACTTTTGTTGAAATTGCTCATGAAGGGGTGGGGTTATTTTGGGCCTCAGATTCTAGTCTACTGATCAATTTGTCTATCTCTATGCCAATTCCACACTACCTTGGTTACTGTATTTTTATCTTGGAATCAGGTAATATTAGACCTGCAAACTTGTCATTGTCTTGCAAATTGGTTGGTCTCTTCTAGGTCCCTTGCATTTGCACATGAATTTTAGAATCAGTTTGAAAACTTCCACAAAAAGTTTGCATAGAAGTTTCCACAAAAGAATTGCATAGGTTCCGTGGACCCATTTGGAGACCGTTGTTATCTTTTTTTTCTTAAATTATTTTTTTAACGTTTATTCATATTTTGAGAGACAGAGCATGAGTGGGGGAAGGGCAGAGAGAGAGGGAGACAGAATCCAAAGAAGGCTTCAGGCTCTGAACTGACAGCACAGAGCCCAACGCGGGGCTTGAACTCACAGACTGTGAGATCGTGACGAAGTTGGATGCTTAACCGACTGAACCACCCAGGGGCCCCAGAGACAATTGTTATTTTAATAGTATTGAGTCTTCTGAGCCATGGGCACGATATATTCCTCTACTTACTTGGGTCTTTTACAATTTTTTTCAGCATCATTTTGTAGATTTTAGAGTACAGGTCTTATGTATCTTTTACCACATATTGACCTATGTATTTCATATTGTTAGTGTTAATACTATTAATTTTTGAGTGTCAATTTCTGAATTTTCATTGTTAGTGTCTAGAAATACAATTAACTTTTCTGTATTAATCTTTTGTATATTAATCCAATCTTGTTAACCTTATGTACTAGTTCTAGTAGTTTTTAATAGATTCTACAGGACTTAATATGTAGATAATTGTATCATCTGCACATAAATATAATTTTACTTCTTCCTTTCCAAGCTGGATGCCTGTTGTTTCTGTTTCTTGCCTCACTGTCTTGGCTAGAACCTTCATTTTGATGTTGAAGTAAAAGAAAGAAAAGGTTAACCATGGGGGTGATGGATATGGTAATTAGTTTGGTTGTAACCATTTCACCCTGTATGCACCTATCAAAACATCACATTGTATGCCTTAAATATATACAACTTTTATTTGTCAGAAAAAAAGAAAGAAAAAAAAAATAGTGGTGAGAGCACGTGCCTTGTTTTGGACCTTGGGGGAACCATTCAGTCTCTTACCATTAAGTGCGAGGTTAGTTGTGGGCTTTTGTAGAGGACTTTTATCAGATTGAGGAAGTCCATTCTATTACTAATTTGCTGAGAGTTTTTTTTCTTAAATTTTATTTTTGGGATAATTGGTATTCTGATTTAAGAAATAACACAGAGAAATCCCATAAGGCTTTTACTATTTCCCCAATGATAGCATCTTGCATAACTATTGTACAATTTCACAACCAGGAAATTGACATTGATACAGCCATTGACCTTATTCAGATTTCACCAGATTTGTGGTTTCATTTGCCTATGTGTGTGGGCGTGCACGCGTGTGTGTGTGTGAGAGTGTGTGCGTGTGCGTGTAGTTCTATGCAGTTTTGTCACAGGTGTAGATTTATGTTACCAACCCCACAATTAAGATACAAACAATCCATCACAAGGGTCTCTAAAGCTAATCTTTCATTTCCATAGCTGCCTCTCTTCCTTTTGTCCTCTCTAAGGCCTGACAACCACTATCTAGTTTTCTAATACCACAATCTATTCTTTGTCTCTATAATTTTGTCATTTCAAGTATTTTATGTAGAAACATATAGTATGTAACCTTTTGGGAATGGCTTTTTTCACTCAGCACAAGGTCCTGGAGCTCCATCCAAGTTGTTACATGTACCATAGTTCATTCTTCCCTGTTCCTCAGTAGTATTCTAAATCTTTAGTATCTGAAATTTTTACTATGTTGGGTCTTCCAACCCCTGAATATGGTGGACCATAGTTTGTTTCAGCATTCACCCATTAAAAGACATTTGAGTTGTTTCCAGTTTTAGCTATTACAAATAAAGCTGCTATGAACATTTGTGTGTATGTTTATGTAAACATAAACCTGGGATAAATTTCTTAAGGACAAATGGTCAAGAGTATAATTACTGGATCATATGATAATCGTCATCAGTGAAATGTCCTCCCATTTTTTTTTGGCCATTTTCTAATTGGATTGATTTTTTAAATTGAGTTTTGAGGGTTCTTTGTATAGTCTAGATAGTAGTCTTGGGTTAGATATGTAGTTTGCAAATATTTTCTCCCAGTCTGTAGCTTACATTTTTATCTTCTTCATAAGGACTTTCACAGAGCAAAAAGATTTTAATTTTGATGTATTTTATTTATCAATTTTCCCTTTTATTGATTGTACTTTCATTACTACTTTTTTTTTTTTAGCGTTTATTTATTTTGAGAGAGAGAGAAAGGGAAAGAAAGAGAAAAGCAGAGAGAATGAGCAGGGGAGGGGCAGAAAGAGAGGGAGAGAGAGAATCCCAAGCAGGCTCCACGCTCAGTGAGGAGTCTGACACCGGCTTAATCTCACAATCATGAGATCGTTCCCTGAGCCGAAATCAAGAGTCGAACACTTAACAGATTGAGCCACCCAGGTGCCTCATGTACTGTTAGTACTTCCAAAGACTTTCTCTGGTGTTTTATTTCCTAAAAGTTTTATAGTTTTACATTTAAGTTTGTGATTCATTTCGAGTTAATATTTGTACAAGGCATAAGGTTTAGGTTTTTTTTTTGGCTTATGAATGTCCAATTACTCTAGAATCATTTGTTAAAAAGAGCCAACCATCCTTCCTCCTTTGAATTGCTTTTGCACCTCTGTCAAAGATCTATTGGGCATATTTGTATGGGTCTACCTCCAGGTCCCATTGATCTATTTATGTGTCTATCTCTGCTAATACCACACTATCTTGATTACTGTAATGATAGATAAGCCTTATCATTGGCTAAAGTGATTTCTCCCACTTCCTTACCCTTTTCCAAAAATGGTTTCACTACTCTAGGTTCTCGCTTTTCCATATAAATTTTAGATAAGCTTCTCTTATTTTAAAATCTTGCTGTAATTTGGTTAGAAATTATATTGAATTTGGAGATCAATTTGGGGATTATAGGAATTTTACTATGTTGAATCTTCCAATCCATGAATATGGGGTGTCTCTCCATTTATTTAGATCTTCTTTTGTTTATTTCATCACATTTTGTGAGTTTCGGGATACAGATTCTGTACGTGTTTTGTTAGAATTGTACCTAAGTATTTTGGAGAAGTCATTGTCAATTGTATCATGCCTTTAATTTTGGCTTCCACATGTTCATTTTTTGTGAATACAAATTTGACTGATTTTTTTGTGTTGACCTTGTATCATGTAACTTTGCTGAACTCCCTCAGTTCTAGGGTTTGAAAACTGTTTTTGTAGATTCCTTAGGATTTTCTATATACACAATCGTATTATCTGCAAATAACAATTTTAAATCTTGCTCCAATTTGTATGCTTTTAATATTCTTTCACTACTTCCGTTACTTCCATTACTATGTTTTTTTTTTTTTTTTTTTTTTTAAAATTTTTTTTTCAACGTTTATTTATTTTTGGGACAGAGAGAGACAGAGCATGAACGGGGGAGGGGCAGAGAGAGAGAGGGAGACACAGAATCGGAAACAGGCTCCAGGCTCTGAGCCATCAGCCCAGAGCCCGACGCGGGGCTCGAACTCACGGACCGCGAGATCGTGACCTGGCTGAAGTCGGACGCCCAACCGACTGCGCCACCCAGGCGCCCCCCATTACTATGTTTAATAAGTGTGATGGAGGGGCACCTGGGTGACTCAGTCAGTTAAGCGTCTGACTTTGGCTCAGGTCATGATGTCATGGTTTGTGAGGCTGAGCCCCGCATCGGGCTCTCTCCTGTCGGCACAGAGCCTGCTTCAGATCCTCTGTCCCTCTCTCTCTCTTCTTTTTCCTCACTTGTGCTCTCTCTCTCTCAAAAATATAAATACTTAAAAAAAATAAGTGTGATGAGACAGGACATCTTTGCTCTATTCTTGATTTTAAGACTAAAGCATTCAATCTTTCACTATTATGAGTGATGTTCTTGTAGGCTTTTTGTGGATATTTTATACCAAGTTTAGGTAGCTCTCCTCTATTTCTAGTTTGCTGGAAGCTTTTATCATGATTTTCGACATTGGATTTTTTATCATGGCTTTGGATTTTGTCAAAAGCTTCTTATGTATCAGCAGGTATGGTCATATAACTTTTCCTCTTTAACCTCTTGATATGGTGGATTATACTGATTGATTTTGAAATGTTGAACCACCTTCATATTCATTGGAATAAGCTCTATTTGGTCATGGTGTAAAATTGTTTTTATGGATTGCTGAATTTGATTTGCTAATGTTTTCTTGTAGATTGATATGTCTAGGTTTTGGAAATTAAATTATTCTGCAGTTTTATTGTATTGTTAAAATGAGTTGGGAAGTATTATCACCTCTTTTGTTTTCTGTAAGAGATAGTGGAAAATTGGTATGGATTCCTCTTTAAATGTTTGGTAGAATTCTCCCGTGAAAGCTGCTGAGCCTGCACCTTTCTTTTGGGAACTTTTAAATTACAAACTCCGTTTCTACACTTTTAGGACTCTTCCGACTTTTAATTTCATGTTGGCTGAATTGTGATAGTTTGTGATTGTCAAGGAATTGATCTATTTCTTCTGAGTTGTTTAATTTATGAATGCAAAGTTGTTTACAGTATTTCCTTATTATTCCTTTAGTAGCTGTGGGAATTTGTAGCGATAACCCTTGTTTTAAATCTGATATCAATGAGTTAGTAATTCTTAGAGGTATTGTTTTTCTGCTTCCAGTTTCATGTATTTCTGCTTGTATCTTCATTATTTCCTTCCTTCTGCTTGCTTTGTACTTATTTTGCTCTTCTTTTACTAGTTTCTTGAGGTAGGCACTTAGATTGTTGATTTGAGACATTTTCTGTCTCCTAAATTTTTTTTTTTAACGTTTTATTTATTTTTGAGACAGGGAGAGACAGAGCATGAACAGGGGAGGGTCAGAGAGAGGGAGACACAGAATCGGAAACAGGCTCCAGGCTCTGAGCTGTCAGCACAGAGCCTGATGCGGGGCTCGAACTCACGGACCGCGAGATCATGACCCGAGCCGAAGTCGGCCGCTTAACCGACTGAGCCACCCAGGCGCCCCTTTCTGTCTTCTAATGTAAGCATTGTAGTGTCATAAATGTACTCTTGACACTACTTTAGCTGAACACCATGTTTTGACTTGTTGTATTTTAAATTTCATTCACTCCAATGTACTTTATTTCCTTTGAGATTTCCTTTTTGATCTATGGGTATATTTAATTTCCAACCGTTTTGAGATTTTCCTGTTATCTTTCTTACGCTGATTTCTAATTAGTTTATGCATTATGAATGTAGCAGCTTCTGCTTTTTAAAAATCAGTTTTATTAATGTTTGTTGTAGGTGTGACAACATACTTATGCAATAGCTCACTCTTAGATTTTACTAGTTCAAGTGAAGGCAGAAGCCTTATTTCCATTAGGTCCCTTTATCTTCCCCTCTTTTTAAATCTGATTGTCTTAAGCTTTTCCTCTACACATTGCATCAGAAGGTGTTATAATCTTTGATTTACCTATCACATCTGAGTTAACTAACTCATGAAAATTATATTTGGTATTCTTTCAGCCATTCTGATATTCTCTCCCTCTCTCTAAGTTCTGAAACTTCTGTTATCATTTCCTTTCTGCTTAGAGAACTTCCTTGAAGTGTTCCCAAAGGGTAGGCTTTCCAGGGACCAATATTCTTAGTTTTTCTCCATCTGAGAATTTCTTTATGTGCCCTGCCTTCCAGAAGGAGGTTTTAGCCAGATGTGGAATTAATAGTTGACCATATTTTCCTTTCAAAACTTGAAAAGTGTTGTGCCGCTTTCTCTGATCTCCATGTTTCAGGTGATAATTCCGCTGTCATTCAAATTGGTAATCTCCTATAAATAATGCATCATTTTTCTCTGGCTGCTTTCAAGGGTTTTTTTTTTTTTTTTCCAAGTCTATTAGATTTTGGAAATTTAATTATAATGATATGTCATCTTACGGATTTCTCTGAGTTTATTCTATTTGGATTTCACTCAGTTTCTTAAATCTGTAGATTTGTTTTTTCATCGTTGGGAACTTTGTATCCATTATTCTTTCAAATACTCTTTTAGTTCAGTCACTCACCTTTCTTTTAGAACTCACATGGTACAAATCAGCTCTTTTGTTGTTGTTCTACGGGTCTCTGAGACTGTGTTTTCTTATTTCGATCTATTTTCTCTCTGTTGCTCACATTGGGTAAATTCTACTCAAGCTCACCGATTCTGTCCTCTGAAAGCTCCACTTAACTATTGAACCCATCCAGTCAGTTTTTTATTTTGATTATTATATATTATGGACAGAGTTGTGTTTTCATAAAATCCATATATTGAAGCCCCAACTTCAAATGTGACCGTACTTGGAGATAGGGCCTTTATAAAGGTTACTGAGATTAAATGGGATCTTAAGTGTGGGGCCCTAATTCAATAGAACTGGTGTCTTGATCAGCGGAGTGAGGGAAACCGAGGCTCTTTTTCTCTCTCCGAGCTTATACAAAGGAAAGGGCATAAGGGAAACATGTGAGATGGTGGCTGTCTGCAAGCCAGGAGGAGAGCTCTCACCAGAAACTGAATGTTCCAGTACTTTGATCTTGGTCTTCTAGCCTCCAGAAATGTGAGAAAATAAATTTCTGTTAAGTCACCCAGCTGTGGTATTTTGCTATGGCAGCCCAAGAAGACTAACACATTGCATTTTTTAGTTTTACGATTTCTATTTTTTTTAATCTTTATACCTTCGTTTATTTGTTGAGATTTTCTACTCTTCGTGTTTTTCAAGAGAATTGATTGTTGCCGATAGAAGCATGTGTATAGTATTTGCTTAAATATCCTCGTCAGATAATTCTAACACCTGACTTATCTGAATGTCGTGTGTGTTGTTTCTCAGGTTGTGATTTTCCTGGCCCTTGGTATAAGTGATTTTCAATTGTATTCCGAATATTTTAGATGCCATATTATGAAACTCTGGGTTTTATTTGATTTTGTTTTCGCCGGTGATCCCCCTTTTGAGGTGTAGCATTTGGGCCGGGTGGGTGAGTTTATCATGCTTTCTGCTAACACAACCTCAACACTGGCGTCCTTCGAGTGACTGGGGAGGAGGTCCAGCTTCTCCCGAGGTTCCTGCAGACACCATCCTGGTGAAGTAGAGACCGACTCTCACCAACTTATTACCTCTGAGCGGAGGTGTAAGCTCAGTTCCCTGCTGGGTGCCTGGCACCAGGGAGGGGGGCGTGAAGGGTTGACTACTGCTCTGTTGCCCCAGGATGGGCAAGGAAGCTCTACTGCTTTCTACCGAGACCTACTGACACCAGGGAGGAGGGCGGGGGAGCAAAGTGCCAACTAACCCTGCCTCCGACCAGCCAGTTCCACCTCCTTGGTGCCGCATGGCAGAGGAGACTCAGTTCCCTCTGGGTACGTGAACACCATGGAGGGACAGCGGAGGAAGCATCAACCAGGTTGGGGTGGAGTCTAGCTGTCCACTTGGTCCCACTGACAGTGGACAGGGGGTATCGTTCGGTCCTGCTCCACATCGTCTTCTTTGGTCTCCGTGATGCTGGCTGCATCTTGAAGTTTAGCTCCCCAGTGGGCTCTAATGACACCAGGGGTAGGGAACAGAGGAGTTCTGGGTAGTCCTGACTCACACTGACTCACTGACACTGGGCAGGGGTAGAAGCTGACCTTATTGCTGTGGTTTTCGTCCTGTTTCTTTTCTTTTCTTTTCTTTCTTTCTTTTTTTTTTTTTTTTTTTAGGGTTAATGGAGGTTTTTGGATTTGTGGGTTTATAATTTTGCACACATTTGGAACATTTTCAGCAATTCTTCAAATATTTTTTCAGTCTCCTTCAGGGTCTCAGTTTACACATGTATTTGGCTGCTTGAAATATTCCCATAGTTTGCTAATGCTCTTTTCTTTTTTTTTTAAATTATTATTTCTTGGGCGCCTGAGTGGCTCAGTCGTTAGCATTTGATTTTGGCTCAGGTCATGATCTCACAGTTCCTGAGTTTGAGCCCTGCATTGGGTGAGCTCGAGCCCCGCTTTAGGTGAACACGAGCCCTCTTTGGGTAAAACACGAGTCCCGCTTTGGGTGGGCCCTGCTTCTCTCTGTCTCTCTCTCTTTTACCCCTCCTGGGATTCTCTCTCTCTCTGCCCCTCACTCACTTGTGTCCTCTCTCTCCCTGTCTCAAAAAAATTATTATTTCTTTCTGTTTTCACTTTGAGTGGTTTCCATTTCTATGTGTTCACGTTCACTAATCTTTTCTTTTGCAATGTCTAATTTGCTATCAATCTCATCTTGTGTATTTTTTATCTCACACTTTGTAGTTTTTATTTATAGAAGTTAAATTTATTTTGGTCAGTTTTATATGTTCCAGATCTTTATTTAATATGTTCAGTATTCTACCTTTTTGGACATATGAAAATAAGTCATAACTTTTTCTTTTAATTCTATAGTAAATAAATCATCTGTTTCATTTCTTGATCGGTTTTATTCAGCAAATTGATTTTTCTCCACACTGTGGTTGTATTTTGTTGCTTCTTTGCACGTCTGATTTTTTTTTCAGATGCCATATATAGCTTGTTAGATGCTGGATATTTTTGTCTTCTAAATATTTTTGAGCTTTGATTTTGGACTTAGTTAAGTTACTTAAAATATAACTTCTTTTATATTTAATTTTAAGTAGGTTAAATGTTCACTGTAAGTTTTTTAATAGTTATGTTCCAAATTGGATAATACTTAATTTAGATTAATATGCTTTTGCTAGATTATGTTTTCAGGAATAATTATCAGGAAGTTTCATGGATCATCCACATTTGGATGCTTACTTATCTTAAGATGGATTTCTGTTGCTGATAATCTAGACATATGACAACTTGGGGAGTACTAAAGCTCCTGTTACACTTTTCCCTTCAAATTTCTATAGTTTCATTGTGTTCTTTTTTTTTTTAATGTTTATTTTTGAGAGAGAGAGAGAGAGAGAGAGAGAGAGACAGCCAGCATGAGCGGGGGAGGGGCAGAGAAAGAACGACAGAGAGGGAGACACAGGGTCCAGGCTCTGAGCCATCAGCACAGAGCCCGATGCGGGGCTCAGACTCACAAGCTGTGAGCTCATGACTAAGCCGAAGTCATATGCTCAACCGACTGAGCCACCCAGGCGCCCCAGTTTCATTGTGTTCTATATGTAGAAATGCTGAGATTACAGCTTGCTAATAGTTTTCTTTTTAAGATTCCAGTTTTTACTTCTTCAAGGAGTCAATGATTCTTCGTTGAACAAATCTTGATGTTTTCATCCAATACTTTTTTATTGGGACATATTAAGCCTTTGCCTTGTATTTATGTTTTCTTTCCTTGAAAGAATGGTCCTGTTTATGTCTAGATACATTTTGTATCTTGCAATTTGGTTTCTAGTATTTACTTAGGTAAACTAATTATTTTTATGTTAGATTTCAATTTCTCTCCTATTTAATTCTGATATTTTCACTCTTGTCCCTTTCATTTCTTTACTTGTTGTCCTTTGTCTACCATTAATGTTTTCTTCCTTGTTTCCTTGGAGTAAATCTCCCACAGTGTTCTCTTCAACTACCTTTTGTATACTGCATGCTTTCTCCCTCCCCCCCCCCTTCCTTTCCTCTTCCTTTTCCTTCTCCTTCTCCCTTACTAATCCTATATGTTCATCTCTTCCTCTGTTAAAGATTTTTGTTGTTGTTGTTAAAGTTTTATTTAATATGGAACGTTGTCATTTTAAATATATTTGTCTTTAAATAGAGTCAGTTCTATTTGAATTTGATAACCAAAATAACATGGGTAGAATTTTCTTGACTCTACCTTTTCTTTTCTTTTCTTTTCTTTTCTTTTCTTTTCTTTTCTCTTTCTTTCTTTCTTTCTTTCTTCTTTTCTTTTCTTTCTTTCTTTTTTTTTTTTTTACATAGACAATACTTTGATTGTCTCCTTGGGTTGAATTAAAAGAATGCATTAAACCCCCTATTATGACAAAGGACATGCTGAGCTAGGAAGGAAATGGCAATTATGATTCCATTTCATCTAAGAACCAGTGAGACAAATCTTACTCAATGTTTACTTACTGAATGGATGAACCACTGAATGCTTGCTGGACCTGTCTCACAGAAAAGTGCAGAGTTAGGTCAGAGGACGAAAGCCACACTGCTCATCGCCAAGGACTCTACAAATCCTGGGCTGAGGATCTCAGAATTAGCCAAGGCAGTGGTTGCAGGACAATGCATTTTGGTAAAACATTCCACTTTCTCTGAGACATCCAAGGTTTTTATCTCAAAGAAATTGTGCCATGTGTACTTGGGCTTTTTTGCATAACCACAGAACAATGATGGTTATTACAAATTAGAAGTCTGTGGTTGTGACCAAATTCCTGGAATGGGTGACTCCAAGGCCCCAGACAGGCAATGTCTGCCCTTCTAAGTGCAGACTGGGGAGGGAAGTCCCCAGGCAGTCCTGCCATTGATGCAACACATCTGTGCAGGATGCTCGGATGCTCAGTACAAAGCTCTCCTTTTCCAAACATTTCTACACGGCCATGTGGGAGTAGATCCCTTGAGGTACATTAAATCTGTGCTCTGCCGCGAGGCCCATGACTCCCAGCAGCCTTCAGGGATGGACAGTGTGTGTGATTTGGGGAGGTCACTGGGTCCCCTATCACTCTTGTTCTCTCTGCACTGTGACATTTTATGGAGAGTTCACACTCAGCTATGTCAGAGCTAAATGGTGCAGGCTGATTTGGTGTCACTGGCTAATGCCCTGGATTCTTTATTGCTGTAGATATGCATGTGTGAGGGACAGCTCAGACTCCCAGTCGCCCAGGTCTGCCCGTTTCCCTGCTGGATGGGACAGCGAGCCCACTCCTTCCTTCACCTCCTGTCAGAGCAAAGTTTTCGCCCTCGTCCTGTTTTATATAACTGCCTCTCAGACATTGATTGAACTGAGAATTTTAACATTCACTTGCTACTGCTTGATCTGGCCCGTGATTCTGTGCGTTGACGGCTAAATGCACCAAGAGAGAGAAAGGACCCACAAATCATTTGCAAAAATAGATGGGAGATTTGCATCACTGAAATTAGGCTTGAATTGGTTAAGCAAGTCTCAATGAAAACTTAAAGAAAACTTATTGGATGTGCATTACACAAAGTAGGTATTCTCTAGCTCACAATTCTTGCAGGGTATGAGTGGGATTATCCACCCTCCTCCAGGCCATGGCTGAATGATTCAAGGGAGGGGGGCCCGATCCAAACAGATCACATTCTCTCTTTCAGGACTATGAAAACTTGAGTGGAGATAGAAGAAACAGAAGGTGTTGAAGCACATTTATCTCAGGACAGAACCCTAGACCTAAGATCCATTGGCCCCCCCTTCTCCTCTGACATCCTCTCATTTCTGCCATGCCTCTTGGCTATTGTTTCTATTGACTGTGGTCTCTGCCCTCAAGAGTCTGAAAATTGCCACAGCCAGTCCCCTGCTGTTGGTTATGGTTATTAGACATGCCCCTATATCTTTTTTTAAATGTTAATGTTTTTATTTATTTTTGAGAGACAGAGACAGAGAGCACGTGGGGGAGGGGCAGAGAGGAAGACATGGAATCCGAAGCAAACTCCAGGTTCTGAGCTGTCAGCACAGAGCCTGACATGGGGATCTAACCCACAGATCACGAGATCATGACCTGAACTGAAGTCCGACGCTTGACTGAGCCACCCAGGTGCCCCACCCCTGTATCTTATCCATGGCACAGCTCAACGAAGCATTGTCATAATCCAGGCTTCTGAGCTCACTGTGTCAAGGTACTCAAGCTCCACCTTGACCGCCTTCAAAGGTCACAAAACCCCAGCTATGGAAATAAAATGAAGATGGAGGTATATACCTTTCCAACAAATTTGCTCATAGATTTCTGGTCCATTGAAGTAAAACATTACCCACTGTGTTCAAGAATGTATCTACAGGTGGGGCGCCTGGGTGGCTTGGTCGGTTAAGTGTCCGACTTCGGCTCAGGTCATGATCTCACAGTCCATGAGTTCGAGCCCCGTGTCGGGCTCTGTGCTGACAGCTCAGAGCCCGGAGCCTGTTTCAGATTCTGTGTCTCCCTCTCTCTCTGCCCCTCCCCTGTTCATTCTCTGTCTCTCTCTGTCTCAAAAATAAACGTTAAAAAAAAAAGAATGTATCTACAAGTTCTAGAATTATTATCGGCAACTGAGATGTATGCATTTATTTAATACATTTACTAATGATTATAATTTCAAGTTTGTGCTTGGTGTTTGATGGCAGGTAAACAAAACATGGATATTGAGTCAGTCACAAGGACTTTAAAATAGATGATAATGATTTACTTGTTAATTGGTGGGATAATACTTTTTTTTTTTAAGTAGTTTTCATGTGCAGGATGGAACCCCGATCTGGGACTTGAACTCATGACCCTGAGATCAAGACCTGAGCCGAGATCAAGAGTTAGATACTCAACCAACTGAGATACCCAGGCACCCCTTGGTGGAATAATTCTTTAATTTATTTAATGGCCATTCATCCATTCAACAAAGCTTTATAGAGACCACTGTCATGGCAGGGCATGTGCTGGGGAAGACCAAGATAGGAGCAAGACATAGTGCCTGTTCCAAGGAAGCTCAAGGTGGGGAGGCAATCTTAAAAATATCAATATGTGTTGCTAGGCATGAGAAAAGACTTGTGGAATGAACTCGATGAAGTAAATTTAATCCAGGCATAACCGAAGCCTAGTAGACTAGAAGTTTCTTGAAGTCATGCAGGTGGGAGATGGTTATTTAGACTACAGTAATGGTAGTGGGTATGTGCCAAAGAGACGTTGGCAATTCCCAGAGATATTGAAGCAGTAGCAGCTATGGAACTAAGTGATTGGAAGGGATGGGGGTAGACAGTGAGGGAGAAGGAGAGTCGAGGGTACCGACCATGCTGCTGAATTAGAGAGGTTGGTAGATGTTGGTAGAGATAAAGATAAGAAAGAAAGTTTATGTGGGAAGTGTGTTTTTGTTTCCTCACATGGGCTGGTTAGATTCAAGTGGAAATGTTGAGAAAGTCTGAACTTAGGAGAGAATCTGGGCTGAACATCTAAGTAGAGAATCATTTTCTAAAGAGATGGTAACAGAAGCCATGCAATTGGAAGAGATCACCAGAAAGAGTGGTTCGGGGCAGAATGGAATAGTTTAATGCTTACCAAAATTTAGAAGAAAGCTTGGGAAAAGGAGTATGGGAAATAAGCGAAACAGGGATGAAGAGGGAGAAGAAAAAGTAGTAAGAGTGTGGTGGTAGGGAAGCCAAAGAGAGTATTTGGATTAGAAGGGACGAATCATTTCTTTTGAACACTACTGAAATGTAAATGGTGATGTGTACCAGGTTCTTAATTGATAACTTCTATCTTCTCTGAGTGGCAGGAGAGAAAGTGTTCTGATGAGAGTGGGTTTCAGAGGTTTGAGAACAAAATTTCTGGGCAACTTTCCAGCCTGATGTAGGAAGCAGGATGGGATAATCTATGTAATGTGCTTTGAATAGTGCCTGGCAAAGATTAAGCTCTCAGTAAATGTTGGCAACTATTATAATGGTACCAAATTGTTCAGCTTTGTGGTTTTTCTCTAACAGTGATTAGCACCTGGAATATAAACACAAAAAATGTTGGGCAAATGCATTAGTTCTGAGGGGGATTTTTCAAGAAGTGAGGTGGAAGAATAAGGGAGTTGTGAAAATTGGCAAGTGTGACAGAAATATTGTTCTGTGGAATCTTAACTGGATTAAAAAAAACCCCACAAAACAAATGAGAAGACAAGAGAAGGCTGCTAGATAATGAGAAAATAGACAGTTTCTGGGCCAGAAAGTCTTGATGATGTTACCACACTGGTGCAGTGGGAGTAATTAAACGAAAAAGACTGTAGATGGAAGGTTGAGGAAGTGTGGGATTTGTAAATTTTGGACTTATGAACACAACAGTAATCGGTGATGACAATGTTCTGGGGAGACAATGGGAGCAAGTTGACCAAGTAGAATGGGGTGAAGGTCACTGAGCTTGTTGAAGGACTGAGAACTCAGGTATAGGGCCTGAATGTTAAAGTCACTCAGGAGTGGCAGGACTTGGAGGTAAGGGAGTGACCAGGAGGCTGGCATATGGCAGAGGTGGTAGCTGGAAATGGGTGATCTATCTTTGGCTGTTTTCCTCAGAAAGCAAAGCTTGAAGCAGAGACTTGAGTGAAAGTTCTTTATTGGGACCCTAGGAGTAGGGGTAAGGGTCAGGGAGAGTGAAGCAAGAGAAAAGGAAAAGCCATATGTTATGCCGGCCACTGTATCAGACTGCTGGTTGCTGGATCCCATGGGACAGTTTAAGGAGTCATGTGAATGGGATCTCAGGATCTCCTCTATGGGGAGGAAGAGGGAAACATTTATCCATTGGCTCCCATCCCCATTAGTCAAAGAACCCCTGATAGGGTGTTATTGCCGCTAAATTTCTGGATTGAACATCTGTGTACAAAGTAGGTTGGACAAAGAGAAACGCTGAGGCAGGAAATGAGAGGTCCATAGAGTGATGCTTCCAGGTTGTACCTGCATGAATGAAGGATGTCAACTCCTACAGAATACTGGCTGCTCCATGTGGCTAAAATAAGAGGGAGGTGAGGCTGAGAGTATCTGAGAGGATGCCCAAGAGGTGTCCATTGAGGCCATCTCTTGTCCCAGACATATCTGCTCATTTCACCCATTCATTCCCATCTGTTGCAAGGTCGGCTTCAAGGTAGTGGCTGGCAATCTCTATAAATATTTAATTTAAAAGTATTATTGAAACAAGCTATAGTCACTACTGCAGCTCTCTATGTGGCAATAACTAGTATTCAATGATTATTCCTCCACTATCCATTGTAGATTTCCCTCACCCTTGGCCAACACTTGGGCTGGTCTGGGTCACTTGCTTGGAGTGGGAACTTTGACCTTCTCACCCAAAGCATTGAAGTCCTTGGTTCTCTTGCCTTGTTACCTGAAAGTTGCTGCAACTTACTATTTACCATCATCACTGGCTAATGGAAACCTCAAGAGATGTACCAATAAATCACCTTGGTTCTATATAGGCCCTCCCTGAATCCATTACATAGGAGAGGCCCTAGCTCCTCAGACCAGTCAGGATCCAGAGCTCCCACCAATAACTCCTTTTTTTTTTTTTTTTTTTTTTTTTTTTTGCCTACTGATTCACTGGCATTAATGGTCCGAAAGTGACTAGGTGAGAGTTCCAACTTCAAGTTGAATAGAATCTTTATTGTGTTCACTTAGAGAAAATCTCTCCCCTGACCATCACTGTGCCATCCCTTGAACCAGGGTCTTTGATCTATCAAAGCCCAAGGCTGTAGTGACAGGAAGCACAGATTCCACGTAAGGATCAGTAACAGTGAAGGGAGAGGCCAGACTGACTTCTGTACTTTGCTTGATTTCCCCGATCCTCTAATCAGCTTGTTCTGGGCTCTGACCCACCAGCCAAGCCATCAGCTCTTCCCAGAAGTGGGGCACTTAATACCTCAGACTACTTCCCCATACAAACTTACCAGCCATAGGGATGCTTGATCCTCTGTTCACCAGGAGGATTTTCCTTTACTCACGTCCTCTAGGGACCCTGGAGGGGATGGAAAATACAGTAGCAGTTTACTTCAACTGGTTAGCACCAGCTTATGCCAACTCAGGTATGGGAGCAGGCCTAGGTAGTTTCTCCTCTGGCAGCTGGTGGCAGGGAAGCTCCATGAATCCACGGATGCGAGCAGAAGGAGAGACACGTGTGCAACAGTGCAGGTGACATGGGAGACTGGGCCATCTGGTTATGTAATGTTCTGTTTCCTTTGGGTCCGCGTAGATCTGATCTTGAACGTACCAGTTCCTCTGTGTACAGAATTGCTGCTGTGTCCACCCAAACTTGTGACATATGGGACATCCAGCCCCAGATCCAGGGTCCCTTGGCCTCCCCTGGCTAGGAACTGGTTTTTACCAGGGCCCAGTGACATGCCTGGAGATGTTTTTCAAATAGTGAGTAGCTTTCGGCCATAGAAAGGTGACCACCTTGGGGTCTGTGAGCTAGCTCTGCTACAGGAACTTTCTGGACATTCTGCGGAATCCTGTTCCACCAGATACTGCATTGCCTAGGGAGCAGGGCAGTTTGCGTTCAGCTGGACTGGGGGTGGAGCCTTTTCTTGCTCTGGGTCCCACTCAAAATTGGCAGCTAATTGGATCATCTGATAAATGGATCATATCAATACTTCTAAGTGTGATCTAGGCTGTATCCCAAGTCCACGAAGCCTAGCAAACATCATTTGCTTTCTTCGTGGTGGGAGGTACAAGGTGCGACAGTGTGCCCTTTACCTGAGAGGAAATGTCCCAGCATATCCCAAACCACTGGACTCTACTGGATTCACCAGGGGGGGAAAACCTTGTGGGATTTATCTCCCATCTTTTGGCTTCTGTGTGTCTTATGATTGCATCTACAGTACATTCATATTTTCAAGTCAGAGAACTCTGCATTTCATACCTCTAAACGGCCAACCAAGTTGTGATTTACACCATTAGGTTTCTCAAAGGTCAATTCATTTATTTCCAGCTGAAAAATGGGACTATTAATGTCTACCCTATACTTATCACAGTGTTATAATGAGGGTCATATGAGATAATACACATAAAACACTTTAAACTGTGAAGCATTGTTCAAATATTAAATGATTGATATTATCTTTTTCTTCCTTCCTTCCTTCTCCCTCCTTCCTCTCTCTCTTTTTCTTTCTTTCTTTCTTTCTTTCTTTCTTTCTTTCTTTCTTTCTTTCCTCTCTCTCTCTCTGAAGGTTGAGAAAGGAGAGAGGAGTGGATTAGTGGTGTTCAGAAAAATCTTGTGAATTAAGCAAACAAGGGACTGCTCTTATTTATGTAAGCCTGTCCTCAGGATCCCCTAAGTCCTAGCTGGTGACCTGGGATCAGTAACTGAAGGGTGAAAAGCAACATTTCCAAGATCTGACTTCTTAATTTGTATCTCTCTTCTATGGGGATACTTAAGTTGCAGCCAAGTTGTAACAAAACTCATCTTGAAAAGAAAGTTCACCAAGCATTTTATGAACTCTGTATTCTGCAAGCCTAGCTGGTTATTCCACGAAGGGGGTTGGGAGGGTCCATGCCCTTGGTGCAGGCATTTGAGAAGGAGGGTAAGGTCCAGAAGCTCTCAGCACTGGCATACTATTTCAGTCTGGGAACTTGGTCTGGATGGATTGGATTTTCCCAGGGTTTCATTGCTCCTTGAGTAGAAGTTGTGCCCCGGAGTAAGCGATTTGACTCAGGAACGGATGGATGGCCAGGTGCATGGATTCCTAGGAATAATGACTGGAGCATCATGACAACTTGATGACAGTGGCACAGGAAGACATTCTATAAGCAGACCTTGGGGATTTAGCTGTAGGAATGTGTTCTGTCCGGCCTTATTTGCACTCTTGCTGGGCTGTACCCAGCTTGAAGATGGGGAGAAGGCCAAGGTGCTCCCTTGCAAGTCGGCTTTCTGGGAGCAACCATGTGCTGGAGATCCAGGCCTTTCTCCTGCGTGCAGCCGAAGGAAATAACTAGAAATACAGCTTCATTATGGACATTGAACAAGCGTGACTTGCAAGATGCACTTTCAAAACAACATTTATTGTCAGTGTGCTGATCACTTATTTTTTCCTGGTAATGTGGGGATCTGAAAGGACGCAGGTAGAGTCCCACAGGTACATGACAGTGAATGTTTAGTGGGACAGGATGGGAGAGCAAAGGTCAAACTATTCTTCTTTTAACAGCTGTGCTTCATGTTTTTGGGCTGCTGACATCCAGCCTGACTTGATTCAAAAACCTTCTTTAGAAAGCAGTGTAAGTCTTCCTGAGCACTTATCTGCACATTTGAGGTAGTATATCTATCTATCTAT
Source organism: Prionailurus viverrinus (assembly GCF_022837055.1). Lineage (NCBI taxonomy): Eukaryota > Metazoa > Chordata > Mammalia > Carnivora > Felidae > Prionailurus > Prionailurus viverrinus. The sequence goes on along the minus strand of NC_062571.1, from coordinate 49,692,551 downwards.
TTTTCCCAGAATTAATTTCCAGACTTTTGGCAAAATCATGGCAAGTTAAATTAGTGAGGAACAATAAATTTGTAAAGGGTTAGGAACAAATTCAATGGAGTATTATTATTGCCTTTTCTAAATGCAACAATTCTAAAGCTGGTCTAGCAAGCTGAGAGTAGTCAGATAAATCCAACAACATTGTCAATATCTTGAGAAGACCAGTTTTCTTTGTGTCACACTACAATCTCGATTTCAAAGCTCCATAGTGCCCTAAGAAACAGGGCTAAAGATTTTTCCTGGTGTCTCCGTGGAAATATTATTTTATTGCATTGTAAGGGAAAAAATACATGTACTCTGTGAAAGAAGAACTTCACATATTTGTAAATGTTCCCAACACTTTTCTAAATTTCTTGGGATTGCAATCTAAACAAGAAAACCCTTAGGAATCATTTCACTTGTGAGCCTGCAGATAGTTCCTGTCTTTACTGGGTCACGGGGCATTTCCTCAGAGACCAGTGGTGTAAAGGCCGACCGCAAAGGCTGAATCAGATGGGTTGGCCAAGCATCCCAAGGCTGTCCTTTATTTTGCTTTTGACTATGGGAAGTTATATCACCTTTATAGACCTGTACTTTCATTTGTAAAATTACGATAGAAATTAGCACCGATTTTGTAGACCCATTGTGAGAATTGATGACAACTGTGAAGTACTTATTAGTGTAGAACATAAAACTTTGAGGGGAGTTGATAAATGACGCCCTTTTCTATTTTTATTATTACTGTAAGGGACATTCATCAGAAGCCGAGTGAGTTGCACTCAATTGAAATTATAAAACACTTACTTTGTGCAAGACACTGTACCTCAAAGGACTAGAAGGCTATGGAGGAGCAGTGCTAGGACACCTGAGGAATATAAAAGTCCAGGCACACACATCCAAGTGCATGCACCAGCAGACTGTGAACACCCCCCCCCCCACACACACATACACACCAGCACACACACAGAGCGGAGCTCCACTCTTCAATATTTCATGTGCTCCCCACATTCCCCAGCCTCCCTTGCAGTGGGTCAGATGTTTTGGACCACAGATTGTGAGCAGAAGTGACAGAGTCACCCCTGTCATGAGCAGGTAATAGCCAGTGTGCCTCCTCTTTCCCTGCCGTCAGGACCTTGGGGGCCATTGTCCTAGAGCACATAGCTCAAGGTGGAGGGGACTGCCTGAACCCCATCAAATATTGTGTGAGAACTTTGTGTGTTAAGTAACAGAGATATTTGCGTTAGTCAAAGAAGCTAGTCTTGCTCACCCCGTGGCATTTAACAAAACAGGGCTGAGCTCTAGAATGAATTCTGGGCAAAGGCAAGAACAATATCTGTTGGTTGCTCTTATCAGACAGCTCATATATGGTTGATTTTTCATAAAAAAACATCATACCTATTAAGATGTACCCCTGGAAAGACCCCGTCGGTGAACCATTGCCGTATCTATCAAGCTTGTATTTAGAGAAACTATTTTCACCACCATAGTGGTTTATACCATGTTGGAAATCTCTGAGAACTGGACTAGTTTCCCATCTCTTTCTGGCCTTTCCGGTGATTGAGGCTAATGTCCCTAACTAATCTACACATCCAGAGCAAGGGGTGTGGCTTCTTGGAAGAAGACAGGGAGGGGCCTGTGAAGGACCAAAGGAGGCCTGCCCACAGGCAGAGAATATGACAAAAAAGTTGGGGAAGGAAAGGGGTGTAGCTAGACAGTCTATTGAGGACCATTGGAAAATAGCAATCTGTGGGATCCAGGCTCCAGATGGCATCAGACAGGGTCAAAATGCTCTTAATGGTGATTGAGATGAGGGAAGAGGGAAGAGGCTGGTGGCCACAATCGGGCAAAGTGCTTGTTCAGTGATAACTAGCCAGTGAGTACAAATACCCGTTATGTGCTAAATATCTTATGAACACTATCTTATTCTGATCTCTCTGATAACCTCATAAAATAGGATTGATTACATTTTAATGGTGGAAAGAAATTGTTGCCCAAAGATGTTAAGTAAGTTGCCTGAGACCACAGAATTATTAAAGATTCAAAGATTCAAATTCAAGATTGTTCAAGATCCGAAAGCAGATTTCTCAGACTCAAAAGCCCTTTCTCTTCTCCTTAGCTTATTGCTGCCCGAGAAGGAAGGCATGAACGAAAGGGTCATCACCCACACTACCTGGCAGGACCACGTGTTGGGGCTTCAGCCAGGAGGAGGAGGAAACTGGGAATAGGTGTGGAGGATGCAGGCCAGATCCAAGCCAGTTTCATTTTCCAAGGGGAAATCTGTTTCAGTAGTTGGGCAATAGCAAACGTTTCCAGTACACACAGGTGGAAGATGAAGGTAGTAAAATTCCTGTTCCACCTGATCTGTTGGGAACCTTGCTGGTGTCTAGGGCAGTGTCTAAGCACTCACTTGGGAAGGGGTCTGGTCAGGACTGGGCAGGGCATCAGCGCTTCTGCCGGGATACCAGGCAGGGCTCTAGTCCCAGTGCGTGGACTGGGTACAAGTGAAAACGTGATGAAGCACCTGGCACACTAACCAGGGACACACGAGGGCTCTGACAGAAAGTTCTGTGAAGGCATCCAGACTTGCCTGCGGCCACGGATGCTAACAGGCAGCTAACAGGATGCTACCAGTAGGGTGCGCTCTTCTGGCTGGTGGGTTTAAGTCTCCAAATACTTGGGCTGTGGTATGCCTACAGCTTAGGGTTGTGGAGAAAGTCAGCGACCCACAGAGGTCCAGAGGTAACAAACTGCCACGTGATTCCAAGCTGTGTGGTACATTTCACCCTGTTTGAGGATCCAGTGCTGAATGGAATTTAGGGCCATTAGAAGTGAGGACTGAGGGTCTGTAAGGTCAGGAGGTTGGTTGCGGACTAGCATGAAGATGACGATGAGGCAGTTTCCAAAAACTTAAAGCCGGGCAGATGCCAAGAAGGGTGAGACAGGAGATAAAGCGTTAATTCTTCAGACCCCTACTGACAGGCTGTGATGTGAATCTCTAGGACCACCACTGAGGGAGGACCTCCAGACTTGCCTTTTGTTCCGTGTAGATACACTGGTCCAGCTTCAGACTTTCTGGGGGCAGGACTGACAGTGAAGCGAAGGTTGGCCTCACCCTCCCTGCCTCCCCTCTGCAACCATCTTCTCCGAGACAGGACACAGATCTGCTCCCAGCAGCCCCCACGCTCCCCACCAAACTGCTCAGTCTGGAAAAGGGAGATCAGGGAGGAGGAAAGGAGAACATTTGGTGAGAAATGATAGTGAGACAAGGGTTGGAAGGGGGCAGCCGAGACCACGGGAGAAAGAAAGGCTTTCTCCTGGAAGTCCAAAGGCAATGCTGATGTCCAAGGTGCTTTTTATGCGTGTATTTCCTAGGTTCTTGAGTTTCTAATCATAAAGGTTTGCTTGGCCTATTGAATAAGGAGGACTAATGGAACGGCCAGAAGGGCCATGTTTTGTGTGCCACCTTCCAGGAACTGGCGGGCATGGTGCCTTTGAGAGGTATGTTCTGGGGTCTCCAGAGGAGAGGAAGCTGCAGGTTTGGGGAAGCACAAAGATGTGAGTAGAGCTGAGTAAGTTAGAACTGAGAGGGAGATTGTTCTTTTGTCCAGCCTGCCCTGTCCCACAGGTCAGCACACGTGGCTGTGGAGACAGAGAAGGGTCCCAGTCCCAAGGGAGATATGCTGTGCGTGAGGGTAAAATACACTCCTCCCCCCACCCCCCCGCCCCATATTTCAGAGACCTGGAGCCAGAAGACAAATGTAACCTATCTCAGTAAGTTTCGTGTATGTTGTGTGTCGAAATGATAATATCTTGGATATATTAGGTTAAATCAATTATACTATTAAATCATTTTACTGGTTTCTTTTTGCTCTTTAAAATGCGGCTACCAGAAAATCTAAAGTTACACATCTGGATTGTATTACGCTTTTATTGGACAACACAGGTCTAGGCTCTTCTTAAAGCTTCAGGAGCAAAATATGAGAACCCATGATGACAGATAGACAGACAGAAAGACAGACACACACTCATTCACACACTGCTGAGGGTTTCAGGCAACTCCAGCAGCTAGTAGATACATCTGAAATGTTATATGTTCTCAAAAAACAATGCAGACTCGTCCTCAGCCCTTGGTGACTCCTTGCTATTGATCAGTTTCCCCCTTTCCTCCTGGTCATCAGCCCCTCCATTCCTGCTATCTCTGCCTCCCACATATACTTCCTCAAACTCAGCTTAGGCTGTTTTCTACTTTTTAAAATGCCACCATAGATTCAGGGTGTGAGATGTGCTGGAGAAAAGCAAACAAGTACTCGCATTTTGGGAATGAGAAATCATTTTTTCCCAGACTTTGGAAGAGAACATAATGGGGCTTTTCTGCATTCCAGCTGCAATGTTGGATCTGGCAGGCTGGCTGTTCTCTGATATAATGTGAAACATAACTCAGTGGTCATTTCAATGTGTAAAAAGTTCAGCAGTATTGTTGGAACTCTCATCATAAATCAGGAACAACTTTCTTTAGGGACTCTATTGCCACTTGATTTAGTATTTCCTGGCAGCTTGCCTATCATGGAATGAAGCCACGATTGCTTCCTACACAAAATGTTATCTGCAAAACATCCCGCCAGAAACCTACAGAAAGAACGCTGACCGGCTTGTGGGTTTTGATAATCTATGGCTGCTCTTTGTATTGAGAATGAATTTGACAATGGGACTCATTGTTAAATTGGACAATATATTCCCTGGACCAGCTTCCAAATTAAAATGGGGTTTACACATGTTTTACATACCACTTGTTCCAAAGGAAAGAAAAGTGAAATCTTCCAGTTCCAAGAAGAAAATTCAGCAAAATATGTATACTGTGAAATATGAGAAATTATCCTAAGCATCTTTCATGCTAATATGTTCAGTTATAAATACTGGGGCGGGGGGGGGGGGGCGGGAGGATGTAAATTGCAGAGAGAGCATGTAAAATGCAGAGAGAGGATGTAATTGCAGAGAGAGCATGACACTCTCATGTCTAAAATGTTGAAGAATTTCCTTTATGTTAGTTCTGTGAGGATGTGCAGTTTCTTACATGTAAAGGAGTAATTGACCTGGGAAGTATTGGAAGAAAAGGCTGGAAGGATCTCTCCTATGCCCTGTAGTTTTGTCTGGCAGTGTGGTGTGGGGGAGGGGGCTGGGAGCGGCACCCGAGAATTCAGTAGATGCAAATGTTGTTCACTTCATAAACCTGCAGTGGCACCAACCCCCCCACCCCCCCGGAAGACTCTTGTGGGCCATGAGCTTAGGAGTTCAGGTCAAGAACAATACGCTATAAGGAACAAGGACACCTGCCCAGAAAATACCCAACACTCTCCAGAACTTAGAAAAGACATTCATGCAGAGATACAGAGCTCTGTACAGGGCGATCTCAGAGAGGCTCATTGGAGAGCTCCCTGTCTTCCCCAGGCTGCTGGATTAGCAAAGTTAAAACTTAAGTAAACCTAACCCTATCTTTTCTTCCTTTTCCCTTCCCTTGGGTCGGAACAATTCAGACTAGGGTCTCAACTGCTGCTTCTGAACAAATATTGAACTCCCTCTGTAATGATGAACATGCAGAGTAAAATTGCCAGGCAAGCGAAAGGACAGCATGGTTCAAAAGAAGGGACCACTCTGAGGAATCAGAGGAAATATTTTCCTATGAAATATAATTTCTGCAAGAGACGGGAAATTTTGAGGACTATCCTGATTTGTGTTTCCAACAAACTTCAAAAGGACAATTTCTTTTATGAAATTTGAGTAGAGAACTATAAAGAGAAAAACAAACAGGCTAGGGAAGCCAGTGTCAAGGTTTTAATTAATGTTCATTTCAAATTGAAGCAGAGCAAACAGCAAAATGGATCTTGCAGCAAACAGGTATGCAGAGCATAAGTCAACTTGGACATCACGAAACTAAGAGACAAAGGATAAAAAGATAAAAATAATGGGAGAATATATAAAAAGCATGGATAAGAGATATAGTTAATACATAAATATTAGGAATTTCGGGAGAAGAACCAGTAAAAGTGGAGCCGTCTCTGAAGAACTATTTGGTGGAAATTTTCCTGACCTAAAGAAAGATGTGAGTTTTCTAAATACCGGACCAAATTAACAATAGGTTATTAATACCCACATTTATCTTGATAATTTAATTTCAAGAATAAAAACAAATTCAGTGAGGATCCAAGCAGATAAAGCTTACCTCCTACTTCTTCCTTGAAACGTGAAGACAATGACCGTTGTTTACCGAAGTGTGAGGAAAAAAGAATTGTGGCCTGAACGCAATAGTCAGATAGAATGTGGGATGCCAGGTGATATTGACAACATCCTTAAGCTAAGAAGTTACTTGATGCTTCTCAGAAATTCAAATTTAGCTGGGTATCCTCCATTTTTATTTGCTAAATTTGGCATCTTCAGCTCCTGTGCCCGGCCGGGTTGATATGCGTATACCAGTACAGAGGAGTGACATTCTCTTGTATACACAAGCCCCAAAGTACATACCCTATGTGAATGTCCTGAAAAAATAAACTTACTTAAATTATTAAAAAAAAATTTTTTTAATGCTTGTTTATTTTTGAGAGAGAGAGAGAGAGAGAGAGAGAGAGCATGAGGGGGGTGGGGGTGGGGAGCAGAGAGAGAGGGAGACACAGAATCTGAAGCAGGCTCCAGGCTCTGGGCTGTCAGTATGGAGCCTGATGTGGGCTTGAACCATGAGATCATGACCTGAGCCGAAGTTGGACGCTCAACTGACTGAGCCATCCAGGCACCCCATTACTTAAATTATTTTTAAATCAGCTGAGTGAGGAATCAAAATATCAAATAAAGAATGGAGAACTCATGATATAAAAGACTGGTGAGAAAAATTGTCAAACAGACAAACACCTTCTCCCCTTGCCCCAAAACAAAGAGCCATTAAACAAAATTAATGTAATTCTTAATATGATATTAAAGCATAATTAAAATTCCAAAAATAATTTTCAAAAGAGGGCACATGAATAAAAATATTAATTTAATAATGATGATCTAGTTCAAATTACCCACCAAAATCACTAAACCTAGGACTTAGTGGACCAGAAGATAGGAAGGAAAAGCCAAGTAAATTCCTCATATTACACAGGAATAAGCAATTGACACTGGTTTACTTTTGATAATGAAAATTAGTGAAAATAGATTCCAATATGTATATTTATTAAATGTCACTACTAATAGAATAAAAATAGTAGATCTGATTTCCCAAAACCCAAGGGAAAAGTTGAGTTACAACAATAACTACAGTCAATCTAGACAATTAAAAAGAACCATAAAACTAAAGAGTAGAAATAAAACTAAACATTATAAATCTTGTCAATAAAATGGTTGGGATAAACTCTCATTTTGTATCACAGACTCCTATTGGGTTGAAAATAAAAATGTAAATGTTGCGTTAGTGTACCCAATCAATCCAAAAACAATCAAAATAAGACAATGGCTAAAGATATAATGGAGAACCCAAGCCAAAGCAGGAATGGGAACATAAGTAGGAGAAAGGGTGGAGCCCAAGGCTGATGAAAGATATGATAGATAGCATTACATTTATTCCACTGAAAGAAAAAATCTGTAATGAAGATATGACAGAGTTGTACTTTCTATGATGAATATAAAAGTATCAAATGTAGTAAACAACAGCTTTTAGCAATCCAAGGAGAAAAAGAGAAATGCTCTTATAGTAGGCTATGTTGACATTTATTGGGACAGGTCAAGCACAAAAAAAATGAACACATTTGTAGAGGGTTCAAACAATGTACCATATTTGTATCCCAAGTATGGAGAATGTATAACTTTTTCAAACATACTTCCAATGTTTCTACAAATTGATCACAAAAAATAGTTTAATAGATTCCCAATCAGCAATTAAAATTCCACCAAATGGACCCAGGTTTTTGGTAGTGTGGTAAACTACCCAGTGCTGTTGAGAGAACCTCATGATGATGGTTATTAGCATCATAAAATACGGACCTAGACCTTGAATAGGCCTGTCCCTCTGTACTATGCCCTTGAGTGGGAGCTTAGGGGAGGCCACCACCACATATTCAAAAGAAAAGAAAAGAAACTAGGCTTTGGTCACTTGTAAAAGTACCATTTTTGATCCCCAAACTTGGGTTCTTTGTCCAAGTAGCAACTGTTAACTGTTCAGCCAATGATGGAACCAAAATCTAGTTAGAGTCTCTGGAGTAAATCGTTTCCACTTCCAACACAAACACAGAAACCCATACTGACCCTCGCTTCTACTCTGGATTCCAGACTCAGTCACTTCAGAGCGCTGCTCACTCCAGAAGGGCTGTATTTCAGAAGGGATGATTTTTATTGTGGCGCCTAAGCTGCTCTGGAAATATTAGCTGTGTAACTTGGGAACGGCACGTCTCATTTTGAGACATTGCAGGAGCATGGGTGATCCTTTCTAGATTTATAAAGTGGTTTAGAAAGTGATTCTTCACTGCAGGAACCAAGTCAAGGGACCTTAAATGCTGAACGCTGTTAGTATGTTGCAGATCGGATTAGGCTTCCACGCAACTTTTCTGGAATGCAGTTAGTACTCCAGGTAGAGCCAATGTGCATCTAGGAGGAAAAATCACTGAAGATCTGAACAGCTGTCAGTGGAATGTCAAATGAAGAGCGTGTGTGTCAGGAGGAATATGTGCATAAGGACAAAGTCACCTGGTGCACAAAAGAGTAAATTATTTTAAATAAGTAGATAAATGGAGAAAGAGCATGAGAATAGTTCCTTCACCATACTGCATGGGCTCCATTCTAACCACTGATGTGGCAGTGACTTTGTGTTGTTAAGGAGCTGAACTCCCTGGCTATCCTTGGCCAAGTTAGTTGAGTCTGATCAAAAAGAATGGCGCTGGAAAAGTCCTGTAACATCAGGAGCCCTGTTTGTCCTTCCAGGTCCCCTGCCTGTCAGAGGGTGAGCTGTAATTCACACACTCCAGGTCTGAGAAGCACACGCCTGTTTACATACATACATGGTCTCATTGAGAGCTCCTTTGAATTTAAACACTTAGCATCAGTTCTTTATAACCGTGTGATTTCATTCCACATGGTGGTGATATTTTTTTCTCCAAATATGGACTCATTAGATGGCAATAAATAAAGCAATCTGGGCGTAGGAAATGCAGCATCCTTCCCCCGGGGTTATTCCAGGGAAGCAAAGACGGAAGTGAGCCTTGCTATTTCAGGAAAGCTGGTGGAGGCTGTATTGGAGTCTGGTAGCTGGGCGGCAGCTGTCCTCAATCTTGAAGCTTTAACAGAGGGGAGCTGCCAGATTTACATTGTTTAAACACTTAACTAAATTAGCTATGAAAAGAAGGATGGGAGGAGCCCTGTTTAGTGGGGGAACTTAGGCCTTCTGGCTACACACACACACACACACACACACACACACACACACATACACACACACTGACTTTTCCTTAGACTCTGCCTGGAGGAACTGGGGAGAAGTGCGTGCTCCATATAGTAAGTTTGAAAACAACAATGATGAAAATTTCTGGTTTAGAAAGCTGTATCAGGCTGGGGCGCCTGGGTGGCGCAGTCGGTTAAGCGTCCGACTTCAGCCAGGTCACGATCTCGCGGTCCGTGAGTTCGAGCCCCGCGTCAGGCTCTGGGCTGATGGCTCAGAGCCTGGAGCCTGTTTCCGATTCTGTGTCTCCCTCTCTCTCTGCCCCTCCCCCATTCATACTCTGTCTCTCTCTGTCCCAAAAATAAAAAAAAAATAAAAAAAAAAAAAAGAAAGCTGTATCAGGCAGTGGCTGGTAGGGGTTTTGCAGGGCCTGTCAGCTAGGCTGAGGTTTGGAGCTGGACTCTGTCTCAGCCAAGCGAGGACTGGTCTCGGGCAGTAGATCTGAAAACCAAAGGATGAGAAGCCAGGGATTCTAGTGCTGGGGACAGGAAACACTGGGGTAAAGGGGCTGCAGGCCTGGCTCTCTGAGGCTCTTTGGAAACATCCCTGGTCCACTGGAGTTTCATTTTTAAATTTTTATTTATTTTTGAGAGAGAGAGAGCGAGACAAGTGAGCACAAGTGGGGGAGGGGCAGAGAACTAGAGGGAGACACAGAATCTGAAGCAGGCTCCAGGCTCTGAGCTGTCAGCACAGAGCCTAACGTGGGGCTTGAACCCATGAATCGCGAGATCATGACCTGAGCCGGTCAGATGCTTAACCAACTGAGCCACCCAGGTGCCCCTCGACTGGAGTTTTAGTTTAGCTACTGCTAATTAGCAGACAATTACATCAAAGAATATTAAATATTGGCTCTTTGTCAAGTTGGAATGGTCTTGAGTGGATGGCCTCAAAGCTCTATCATTGAACTTATCTTCAACATTTAACCAATGGATTGTATGATACCAGGGAAGATGTTTATCTGACATTCTAGTAACTTAAATATGAGAGCATATATGAACTAGAGACCAGAATCATGATTTGAAATAAATTTGAAGAAATGGCAAACGGAGCCAAGACCAACAAGGTGAAGCTTCCCAGAGTAGGTGGAAGATTCTAAAACCAGATTCCAGAAATCCATTTCAGAAGTGCAGTTTTAGGAGGATCAGAGTGTGGCAGACACAACACCTAAAAAACACTCCCTGGTGAGTCACGGAGAGCCAGCACTGTCCTGTGGTGGAGACAGAAACAGCCCGGGCAGCACCCACAGACCCGATCTGGCTCAGCTCCGTGGACCTGTGAACAAGCCCCAAATGAACGCCCGCCTTCTCAAGGGAGACCTTTGGGAAGGGGGTTGGGTTACTGATCCTGGAAAAGAGAAGACTTCGCGAAGGTGCAGTCTCCATCCCATGGAGGACCCTTGAGAGGCTGAACCGCATCTTCAGCAGGTGGAGAAAAGGGCTTCAGTGTTTTAGCCAGAAAAGTCCTCTGGGCTGAGGAGGCGAGACCAAGGCATGTACTGGGTCTGGCTTGACCAGTCTTGGCGTCCGGCGGACCCACCGTCTGAACTGATGCTCAGAGACCGAGATGCGTGCACCAGAAGATTAGCCGTGTGTACACGTCACTGCACTCCGGCCACGATTGAAGCTCTTCCTGTTCCCATTCTGGGGGATGGCAAGGAAACTGGTGACGGGCCAGGGGGCCTTTGATCAAGCTGCATAGGCACCAGAAACCACCACAGATCCCCAGTCTGTCATTTTCTTCCTAAACTGGGAGCAGAAGATTTTCCAGATTGCAGCTGCCCTCGTCCAGGTTTGTGACAAACCTCAATCCGGGTCCTATTTCTGCTCGTGCTTGCTGGGTGACCCTGCGCATATTATTTGGTCAGCCAGCATCTCAGTGACCTCATCTGCAAGGCAGGGATAAGAGTGGTTAGCTGGGTGATTGTTGTGAGGTTAAAAAATATAAGTGTGCATACTGTAAACTGTATACTCACACACCACAGGCTGTGGCACATACTGAGGCCCTGGGTTATTGATTGTCACTATACTCACTATTTTAGGTGATTGAAAACATCTATTTTCTATGTTGCCAGCTTTTAAAAAAAAAATTGTTTATTTGGAGAGAGAGAGAGAGGGAGAGAAGGAGGTAAAGAGAGAATCCCAAGTAAGCTCTGTCCTATCAGCACAGCCCCAGACATGGGGCTTGATCTCATGAACTGTGAGGTCATGACCTGAGCCAAAATCAAGAATCAGACGCTCAACCGACTGACCCACCCAGGTGCCCCGATTGCCAGCTTTTTGAAGATGGGACTTAGGTCTTAGGACTTTTTCCATAACACAGAACTGGTTCTAAATTTGGCACATGATAGTTGCCCGAGGAATATTTATTACATAAATGAATAGTCTATATTTTTTTATTTAAAAAAATTTTTTAAATGTTTATTTTTGAGAGAGAGAGAGAGAGACAGAGTACAAGTGGGGAAGGGACAGAGAGAGACGGAGACACAGAATCTGAATCCAAAGCAGGCTCCCGGCTTTGAGCTGTCAGCACAGAGTCCGACCGGGGGCTCAACTCACAAACCGTGAGATCATGACCTGAGCCAAGGTCGGATGCCTAACTGACTGAGCCACCCAGGCGCCCCTTGAATAGTCCATATTTTAATATAATGTAATAATAATTACGGAAAGACCATCAACATGATGAAGCAGCTTTGAGGTAACAATACAAATAATGAGCAGTTATTAATCAGGTCCTTTGTCTAGACACTTCACAGGCGGTGCTGAATTCTCACAATAACTCTCAGAGAAACTACTTTTTTATTTTATGTTTTTAAAGCTTATTTATTTTGAGAGAGACAGAGACAGCACGAGTGGGGACGGAGTAGAGAGAGAGTGGGAGAGAGGGAGAATCCCAAGCAGGCTCTGTGAGGTCAGTGTGCAGAGCCTGACATGGGCAAGATCGCAAGAAACCTTGAGATCATGACCTGAGCCGAAAGCTTAACCGACTGAGCCACCCAGGCACTCCTCTCAGGGAAACCACGAACTCCATTTTACAGATGGAGACATTGAGGCTGAGAGTGTGGATAACTCACCTAAAAGCCTATATAGCTTGGATTTGAACCCCCAGCGGTGCCTCATACCGAAGCCTGTGCTCTCCACCACCAGGTGACCAGACCTTGGGACAGGTCTCATTTCATCCACAGCCTCTGCATACAATGGGAATGGTCCCCAACCCCCAAGCCACACCCTGGCCTGATGTAGCACTCCATCTGGCCCTTCCATGGAGCCCTGGAGAAGCTGTGTTCCTTAACCCAGATTCTAATCAATAGCCTCACACTTTCTATACATGTCCTTGCTGAGTGCGACTGCACGGGGAGCATCTGTTCTGGAGACAGGCCACCCCTGATGGGTTCCTCTGCTTCCTGTCCCCTGAGGGCACTGATTTATGGCACAGAAACAGTGAAAGGCCTGGCTGTATGAGTCTTGACCGTCGTCATCATCATCATCAGTATTCCTTTGTGGCGAAGAGCATTCATTCGAGATGAGGGTCTTCTTCCCGATTGAAACTCCTTGTCAGTCCCTTTGAAGGCACTCATCACTTGACTTTAACACATGTACTATGACTCATTTATCATAACAACTCTCACAAATACATAGAAAACACGAAAATTAGATTAACTGGGAAGTCATCTTAAATACCTGTTAATTTGGATGTTTACAAGACGAGCTCATCTGGTTAAATCTAGACTTACATTTAAGTGACACATCGCAGATTTGTGTTATCCTCATGAATAGCAACAGGTTCATTTATTTCTGCTTGCTTTGAAGCCAGAGAGTTCAAAACCGGAGCTGTCTGTGTGATTTCTTATATATACTGCACTGCCATGACCTTATTGAACACATTTGTTAATATCCTTTTTATATGTGTGATCTTTGTTAAGTGGGCTGGAAGGAACCAGGATCAAAAGAGAAAAAACAAAAACCAACAAAAAAAAAAAAACCTTCTCCCTGGAAAATTTACTTACAAAACATTCTTCTTTGATATTTTAGTAGCAAAACAATTTTGCATGGAGAGTTCCTAATTTACATTTTCTTATATTTTGACTCAAAGCTTTTTTTTTTTTCTCTCTCCTTCAGAGGAACAGATGTATCCAGATCTATTTGTAAACGTGGTGCTCTGCTGGGAAGGATAAGCACAAGGTCTAGAGCAGGAGTTGGAAAATTTTTTTATAAAGGGCCATAACATTTTTAGTTTTTGTCCCCCAATTTTATTTACAAAACCCGGCAGATTGGGCTCTCAAGTGTAGTTTACCAATTCTTATTCTAGAGAATGAGTCAAACAAACTTCAGTTCAAATCAATTGAGCTGTCAATTGTTTAGTAAGCTGAGCAACATACAGTATCAGCTCTGAGTGGCTGTAGGCTGTGAGCCTCAGTTTCCTCATCTGTAAAATGGTCATTATAACACATATTTCAAAGAGGTGTCAGGGTTAGCTGAAGTGTAGTGCTTCTGAAGCACTAATTAAATGTGTGCCCCTGAAATAAAGAAAAAAAAAAAAGAGAGGATGATCCACACCATCAAGGAGTTCAATGCAAGGATTTTATGGTGGCTATGAGGCTGAATTAGAAATAATTCCTACCTCACCGCTATTTTTTTTTTGTCTTTGGACTTTGTCTTACTTAAAAGGATTAAGGAAGAAAGAATTGCATGGGATTTGTTCACTGAAAAGATAATGTTACAGGTATTTTCTTCTGTATTTCTCAGTGAGACCACAATGATGCTGTGGGCAAAACAAGTTCTCAGACAATCTTGTGTTGTCCTTAAAGGTTTTTATGTTGATTTTACTTCATGGATAATATCAATCACATTACTTTCCTGTTTTGCCATGGCTACCAGGAAGCTCCAAATGGAATCTGTGGCTCGACTTTCAAAACTTTCAACAGAAGTTACAACTTTATACCCTTTTTAATGTTTATTTATTTATTTATTGAGAGACAGAAAGAGAGAGAGAGAGGCAGAGAGAGAGAAGAGAAAGAACCCCAAGCAGGCTCTGCACTGCCAGTGTAGGGCTCCATGTGGGGTTCGAACTCACCAACCATGAGATCATGACCTGAGCCACAACCAAGAGTCAGACACTTAACCGACTGAGCCACCCAGGCACCCCCAGGGATTGCAACTTTATAATATTAATTCAAATAGTGGTAGATATTTTTTTCTATTGGGCACCTACTGTGTGCTTGGCACTGTTCTAGGCACTGGGATTTGGTGAGCCACATGACTTCACACGTTCCTGATCTCTTGGCGCTTACCTTTGAGTGAAGGAGCTAGATGATAGACACGGTAACAGAAATATTAAATAATTTCAGAGACCGACAGAATGTCTGATGAAGCTAAAGCACCATGACATGCTAGAGAGATGGAAGGTGCTTCTGAGGGGTGATCAGGGAAAGCCTTGGAGGAGCCATGCAGAACACGTGTAGCCTGTTGGACGCTTGCAAGACACAGAGGAGCTTCATCAGAGTGGTCACGGAGAAGCCTCTGGGGACCTCCCAGCTGGGGGATCTGGAAGCCTGGATTTCCATCCCACCCTAAACTTGCTTCATCACTGAAATGACATTTCTCCCCTACCTGCCACCCATCTGAAGTCTTGGAATCACCAGTTGCTCCCCTAGTGGGCTTTTTGTTCAATTTACTTAAAAAAATGGACATCCCATAAGATGCGCTCTTTCTGGCGTCTAGTGGATGTTGATGAGGGATAGGAGTTGGGTAACCACCCCCACAACCAAGCACAGTTCATTCAAATCCCACCATCTTACCCTCAGAGCATCCACACAATTGCCCCTTTTCTCTCCTGACCTCATCCTGCCTCCCTGGCCACGAACTCCCAGTGTCTTGTAGCCTTTGTCTTGGGTCTCTCAGTGTTTCATCCTCTGTCCTTTTCTTGTCTCATTCTGTATGTTTTCCCTCAAGGACACCCACCCAGCCCTGGCTCCCGTTGCTAGCCCGCCCACAGCCTCCCCTTGCAGATGCCTACGGGGACCATGTGAGTCCTCACCTCCCTTGAGTCTGCTCAGAGGTCGGCTCTGGGTGGCAACGTTCCCTGACTCCTTCCCAGCTTCCCGGCGTAGGTTGTCTTCATCCTTGACAGCCCTTCTCACGCCCAGCTGTGCAATGCATGGATTTATGTGCTTACTGTCTGTGTCCCCCACTGAAGATAAGCTCTAGGAGGGGAGGGGTTTCACCTGTTTGGTCACACGTACAGCATCTAGAGCCAGGCTTGGTACACAATGGTTGTGGGATGATTGACTGATAGAATAGCAGCGATGGCCTGGTGCTCCTTTGGACATCTCATTCTGAGGCTCTTCGTTCCTCAAAGGCACCCTGCCCAGCTCTGTTCTCAAGCGTCACTTCCCCCTGGGGGCAAGAAGGAACCCGGTCCTTCGTATAGATTAGGGTTTCTGAAGCTGGGGCTGCTCTGGGGAGACGGGGACGGGGAGTCGAGCCCAAGTGCATGGTGTGTGTGCACAAACCCAAACAGGGAGGTTTCCAGGCATGAGGGCCCAGGTGCCTCAAGAGGGGAAGGGTGGTGTCTGCAGGGAAGGGCCTGGAACGTGGAACAGGATGTTACACTGGGATTTGTTTGCCTCCTATGTTCTGAAGTGAGATGCCAGCTCATCCTGACCGGAGCAGTGAATTAAAGAGCCTGAGAGAGACCGTTTAGTTTTGGGAAGCACATTGGTGAGCTATTGTATTTTCCCCTCCCCCGTTGTGCTCCTCCTTTCCTCAGGCCAAGTGGGGAGCTTCAGGGTGATTAGTCAGAGGTCTTGAATGTGAGTCTTGTAGAGCATGTGGGGCTGCAGCCCTGACGAAGCCTGGCTGCTTCAGGAATGATCTCACGTTGTAGATTTTGTCAGGATAAAGGATGCATGAGTGTGTCCCCTCTACCAGAGGAGACCCAGCCTAGAGACACCTGCAAGATGCTGCCCAGGTGGGGTACCCCGCAGGGCAGCGATGCTCCAACAGAGGATCGTTGTAGGGTGGATTACTGAGGCCCAGTCAAGGGGGCTGCAGGAGAGAGAATTCCAGAGTCAAGCCTCTCTGGAGAGGGCACAAATCTCTCCAAGGAACCCTAGGGAGAAACCCCATTGGATGATGGCAGGCCCCACCAAGTAAAACAGTTGCAAAACATCCCACCTTTCCTTCCTTTTCCTCCCAAACCCAGAGGGATAGAAAACTTGGCTAGCAAAGCAGGGAGACGGATGGGGAGGGACAGCCATGTAAGGTAGGGAAATAGAGCAGGTGCTTGCACTGGGCTTCAGCCTGGGATGGAGCCATGCTGAGGACCAGTTTCAACTTCAAGAAGTGCATAGTTGTGCCTATTCCAGGCAACAGGACAGTGACTGAAATGAGACTGTATTTGAGAGAAGAAGTCATAGGAGAAATTCCTCATTGTCTGAGATCATCTGACAAACGCCACAACTTACTCCAGGGACAGTGGGAGAGGAGCAAACATGGCGGATCAGGCAGTGAGCCCTGGTGCTGTGTGATTGCATGGGTGGGTGAGCTGGATGCTTTCTCCCCACTGGCTGAGGAGAAGAAGGCACGGCCGCTGAGACCCTGGGCAGAGGTACTCAGCGGTGGGACAGAGGCTTAGGGAGAGCAGGAGCGGGGGGAGGGGCTAAGCCTGAGGTGGGAAGAGGGTAATGACAGCATGCACAGGTGATGTGGGCTACACTGTGTCCCCCCACCCCAATTTCATATGTTCAAAAGTCCTAACCCCTAGCGCCTCAGAATGTATTCGGAGATGGGGCATTTTAAGAGGTAATTACATTAAAATGGGGCTGTCAGGGTGGGCCCTAATCCAATATGACTGGTGTCCTCATTAGAAGAGGATATTAGGACACAGACACACGTAGGGGGAAGACCATGTGAAGACACGGGGGGAAGATGGCCATCTGCAAGCCAAGGAGAGAGGCCTCACAAGAAATCCAACTACTGACACCTTGATCTTGGACTTTTGCCCTCGGAGACTGTGAGAAAATAAATTTCTGTTGTTTAAGCCACCCAGCCCGTGGTATTTTGTTATGGCAGCTGTTGCAAACGCATATACCTCCTAACTATTTATTTTCCTGATTTCTCTTGGTTATTCTTGTATATTTAGTCTTGTTATTTAAAAAAGATACTGAGCAGATTCCATAAAGGAAAACGTCAGATTCTTTATTTCTAAATGTCTGTCTCAGCTCAGCTCACCTCCACAGGGCTTTGTCTACATTTGGTGCTTTGTGAGTACTCGGACAAAATGTTTTCATGGGGAGAAGGCTCAGAAGCCGAGGAGTTCAGCACAGAGGGCGGGGGGGGGGGGGGGCGGGTACCAGCACAGGGCGGGAGAGGGTGTTAGCCCCACGGATGTGGACTCCGGATTAATAGCAGGGTGTGGGGTAGTGATGCTTTAACTCATTTGGTGACTGTCTCTCATCCTGGTCTGCTGATCAGCAGCTTTTGGAAATGCATCGCCTCGGCTCACTGAGACGAAATCTCTACAGGCACTCGGGTAGACTATCAGGAAGACGAGGTTTGACAAAGGCACGTTTCGGGATTCATCACGATCTCACAGATTCATTGCCAGGAAGCATGCTTTTCACAGATGGAAAACAAAATATGGACCTGTGTGCTCTGTGGTCCTGGGCAGCCCCTGGCATCAGGGAATATTCGGTGCTCCGTGCCAGGCCCCTGAGATGCTGCACACCCAACCTCAGCCAGACCTGGGAGGGAGCGTGGATACTGTCCTCAGCTGTTCTGCAGAGTTTTCTTAGTCCTTTCTATCAATGAAAAAAGATTGGGGGCACATTGTTGGCTTCTGGCAAAACTAAATCAACCTCAGGAGTTTAAGGGCCACGCGGCAATGATCTGTTCCCCAAATGAAGCCTCCAACAATACCTCCCATTCCAAACCAAACTCCTGGCATCATCTCGCTTTGCTGCCTCTCCAAAGGGGACAAAAAGCTGGCTTTCTCAAATAGATGTTGGTGGCCATTAGTGACCAGCGTAAAGTTTTGTGCTGATCCCATAAATAATATAATTTTTAGAGGGGGTGTCATGCTCAAGGCAGCCAAACCCATCCAGAAAACAAAGGGCATGAACTTGACCTCGGCCCCTGAGAACCGACCTGAGGGTGACCCTGAGCAGACGCCATGTGTGGCCTCAGCACTGTCTCCTCTTCCCACCCTCCCCAGAGGACTGGGGGTCCAGCTGTCACACACGGGGCACAGAACCCCCCTGGAGGTGTGCTCAGTTCCCCCCACCCTGAGAGTCCTGCAGACCCCAGGAGGATTTGGGACTAGAGGAAGCCTGAGAATAATCTGATTTTTAACAGATGAGTATAAAATGCTCTGCTTGTCTGTGGTTTTAGAATACAATTTCTAAAGCTTTTAAACGGAAAGGGATCACAAGTGCCCATTGTGAAAGCCCTGGGTGCTCAGAGGAGGAGGCCACACACAGCCAAGTGGCTAAAACAAGTGAAGCTGGAGAGGTTCCTGGGCCAGAATTAAAGAACAAAGGCAGGTATCAGAGTCCCTTCATGGACATCTTCCCCGTCCTGCCTGGCTAAGAGGGTGTGGTGCCCCCAGAGGAACAATTCTCCACACGTTGAAGAGGGTCAGGACCTCTCTTCAGTGTTTCTGAGCTGAGTTCCGCCTCCCTCCAGATTCCTCCACCAAGGATGGCTTGTGTCCCGGTCACACCCGTGCTGTTCTATCGGGACCCTCTCTGTGTCACCCCATCCCCATTACCCTCCTGTCCTGGGGTGGAGGCCATCCTTTCCAGGGCAGCTTCTCTGACCTTTGACTTGTCCCGGCCCTGCCCATAGGGATGTCCCTGGCAGGGCCTGTGCTCCTCCCTCAGACCCCCCTCCTCCTCAACTGGGTTTTCCCCCCTGCTGGACTGGGAACAGGTCAGGTGAGGGGCTGTGTCCTTCCAGACCGACTTCCAGCAGGGGAACCGGGCAATCCGGATCTAGGGCGTGTTTGTCAAGGAAATGAAGAAAAAGTGTGGTTGTGGCAGAACTGCTTTTGGAAGTGATACTTTTTCCTTCTCTGCTCACCTCCAGTGGGCGTGGGGCCATTGCCCTTGGTGAAAGAGGGAGGGGCTGCTGCCCGTTGGAAGGAACAGAATCTAGTTACTTCTCTGGCATCCTCTGCCCTTGCTAATTCCACCCTTCCCCATTTGTCCTCTGTCTCCATCTGGCCAGCCAAACAGCCTCACAAAACCAGACCTTGGCTTAAGGGTGTGGCTATGCCAGAATCTCACTTAACCTTTCTTAAAGTACGTAAGCCTCGGTTTTCCTGTCTGTAAAATGGGGAAACTGGCACTTATCCAACAGAGTTGTTGTGAGCATTAAGTGGCAGAGAAAAAGTGTCAATCCTGAGCCTACCATGTTCGTATCACCGAATCCCTATGATCATTTTCTCTTACTCCAGGAACACCGTTGGAAGCTCACTTAGCAATTCCTCTTCTTCCTGAATCTGGCGGCATCCATTCTTCTGTCTCAGCTTGGCCTTGTGGCTACAACACCCATGAAAAAAGTCCCTTCACTGCTCCAGATCTCACACCTATGCCTGTAGGTGGGGGTAATGTTATTATCTAGCTCACAAGGTTACTGCTCCATTCAAATAAAACCACCGAGCGCTTCAAGAGTGTCTGTCATAGATTATGGTTTCATGAATGTTCCGGGGGTGGGGTTGTGCGTGATTGTGAAGCAAGCCTATTCCCGAGTCTCAGCCTAGGAGACATCTGGACAGGAAACAGAACGAACCGAAGCTGTGCGGGCCATTTGCTGGACTTGAGACCATGTGCCAGACTGTATCCCCATAAATGGGCTTTGGATAAGACTTGTCATCGTGTCGGCCTCACTTTCTCCGATCAAAATGCTTCCTTAAACATGGGGCTGGTCAGATTCTGAAGTCGAGCTGTGCGTGTGAACTCCTTCAGGCCCCTGTCATCCTCTGAGCTCGTGGGGAGAGTTGTGACCCATTTCACTTCATATTTCTTTGTGTGCTTATCATATTGGGCTTATTGGACTATCAGATTTTTGATCAGAGGAATTAGAATTAGGTCTGCATTTCTCTTGCATTTTTCCTCAGAGACTAGATCACTGTAAAAATGTACAATTTCCCCTCATGTGTCCATTATGTGCTCTAGGGATGAGAAGAATGGGCATACATTTTCCTGCCTCTCAATCCCATGGCCAGCTGGTGACTTGGGCCTTTTAGAGGGGGTGGTAAGGAGAAATAGGAATTCTACAAGAAAATCACTTCAGAAATCTCTAGGAGTCCCTAAACATATAGTTAAAAAAAAAAAAAAAAAGCAAGACTACAGCACCTGTAGTAGAAAGTTGTGGGGTGGAGGGGGGCGGGGCTTTAAAAATGTCCTGCAGGGCCCCTGGGGCCCCTGGGTGGCTCAGTTGGTTGAGTGTCCGACTTCGGCTCAGGTCATGATCTCGCAGTTTGTGAGCTGGAGCCCCTCATCGGGCTCTGTGCTGACAGCTCGGAGCCTGGAGCCTGCTTCAGATTCTGTGTGTCTCTCTCTCTCTGCTCCTCCCATGCTCATGCTCTGTCTCTCTCTCTCTCTCTCAAAAATAAAATAAACATTAAAATAAAATTTAGAATGTCCTGCAGGGACCTGAAGTCTCAGCTCTCTGGTTCCAGGACCTGCACAGGGGGGCATGTCATGGACATCGACCCGAGGTTTGCGGGCGTCAAGGGAGATCAGCTGTGTCACTGGGGCCATAGTCTCCAGAATGCACATTGTGGGCCCGCACTCAGAAGGGCCCCACACTGGGCTTAATGCTCTGCTGTTGTCATCTTGAAACTCTTAATAATTTTTGAGTAAGGAGCCTGGCATTTGCCTTTTGTGCTGGGTCTGCAAACTCGGTAGCTAAGGTGACACCACCCTCACCCTGGACCTATCAGAATCTCTGAAGGTGGGTGCCAGCTGTGTGATCTTTGCAAAGAGCTGGACAGGTGATGGCTGATGAGCAATCACAGCGTCCTGAGAGACCCCTGCCTGCTGACTTTCTCTCGGTCACTTGCTCCTCTGGGGAGACTCGGGGTAGGCAAGAACAGATCTACTTAGAGTGATGTCTTGCCAGTTGACTCCCGTTGGATTAATAAGCAGGATGCTAAGAACCCACCTGTGCCTTCTGAGAGTTCACAGGACAGCCCCAAGTCCTCGGGCCTGAGTTCTCACTAACGCCCCCGTGTTCATGCCGGCATGTGTCACAGCCTGGGCTTTGGTTCATCTTAGTTTCCAAACATTCTGCAGCTCTTGTAATCTCCTGATTACTTTTAAGAATAACAGGCTTTAAACTGCTGTGCCTTTGCTGGAGGTCATGGTCACCAGCAGCACATGGAGCCCATTGGGGGGAAGAGGACCATGAATCAGAGATAGCCAACGTAAGCTGTGACCATTGGAGGGGGGAGTGAAGGTTCCACAGCAGGAGGTGGCAGTGGCACATAGGCCATCTGGGTGCTCAGGAGTGAGGATTGAAGTGAGTCTCAGGGAGGAGTAGCATTAGACACGTGAGCATGGCCATCTCTGAGCGCGGCTGAACGAGCAGGCAGGGCTGGTTGAGAGCTGGAGGAGGTGTTTCTGAGGACGTCCTATCAGGCCAGAGCACGAGGATTGCCAGGGGGATGGGAGGAGATGAGACACACAGAGGCTGGATCCTGGGGAGGGTGGTGGAAGCCATATTCCTTCCTCGGGGCTGAATCTGGAGGTGGAAGCTACCAAAGGGCTAAACAAGGGCTAAACTCGATCCAATCCCCAGTCTGACTGCAGGGTAGAGAGCAGATCCCACATCGGGAGCGGGGAAGGGAGTGAACGGAGCCAGGAAAAGCGGACCCCTGGGTTTCTGAAAATTGACATTTTCAATTTACCTAATAAGGTGGCCTGATTCAGGGGAGTGATGGGTGACAGACAGATTCCACGTGTGTTTACACCTAGGACTTGGAGACTGAGATTAGGTAAGGGGTGTGGGGAATGGCGACCTGGTGCCAGCTTGGGGGGCTGTGTGAGGGCCCTGTCCCTGAGATAACACCCCCGGGAGAGGCAGGTTTGCAGTGAGGGGAAGGCAAAAGTGTCGCACTCTGCAAAGGCTGAGTCTGTGTCCTTGTGAGACATTGACCAAGTGTCGTACAGGTGGCTTCCTAGCTCAGAGACAGGGTCCGGGGGTGGGAGCAACCGGCAGACAGGTAAACACAACACCAGGAAGACTGAAGAGTCTGTCCAGAGAGGGCGTGGGGGTGAGAAGGAGAGGGCCAGGTCAGAACACAAAGGAACACCGACCCTTGTGGACGGGTGACAAAGGAGAGCCAGCAAATTTCTGGACACCATGTTACCCTTCGCGCAAGCTTCTCTTTCACTCCCTTCTGAAATGCCAGTGGGTACCCCTTTGGATTCTTGCTTCCTCTTGCCTGGACCTACTTGTCTCAAATGTCTAATGTCCTAGAAAGGGGACCCGCTTAACTCAGTGGCCTTGGACAAGGAGAAGTCCCCTTAACACATTATTTCCCCCAGGATGTCGTGGGATGTGGCAGCTAGCATGAGCAAAGATTAGTCATCAAAAATTTCTGCCCTTAATGATTAGAAGAATGCCTAACAGAGTAGTCACTCAGTGAATATTTGTTGAATGAATAAATACATGCTTAGCCATTCTAGATATTTCCCGGGCACCACTGACTCACCCTCCACTGTGATCTGGGTAATGAGTTCCTTCCTCTGGGACCGAGAAGAGCTGATGTGGCTCCAGTCATTAGCGCTTTATGGTCAGGGCTTAAGTTTCCCAGAGGGGCTCTGTATGGTTGCCATTTCCCTTGGGGTAATAACTGGAGCGCTGAGGAACAGGCAGGCACGCTTTAAAAAAATATATTATTAAATTTAATATAATTTATTAAAAATTTTTCTAGTTTTGTTATATATATTGCAAAGTGATAGCACAAACAAGTTAGTTAACACATCTGTCCCCTCACATAGTCACCATTTGCATGTGTATGTGTGTGCGTGTGTGTGTGTGTGTGTGTGTGTGTGTGTGGTGAGAACACTTCAGATCTACTCTCCTAGCAAACTTCAGGTATGCAAAAGAAAGGAGGAGACACCCTACTTACACTCATGAATGACCAGTCGGGAGCGTGGGCCAGTGACCTGAGTTCCGGTGGGTAGTGTAAGGCCAAGAGACCCAGACAAACATATCTGAAGAAAGAGTGTTTTCACTTTTTTTTTCAGTTTAATTGTGCTAAAATATACATAACATAAAAATTACTGTCTTAACTATTTTGAAGTGTACCGTTTATTGGCATTAAGTACATTCACATTGTTGTAAACCCGTCGGCACCATCCATCTCTAGAACTTTTTCATCTTCCCAAAAGGAAACTCTGAACATTTTAAATAACAACCTCCCGTTTCTCCCTCCCCCCACCCCTACCGACCATCCTTCTCTTTTCATTCTAGGAACTTGACTATTCCATCTTCCTCATTGTTTTGTGCTGGCCCCAGCCTATCAATAACCCATGTTGTGGCTGGGCCAGTCCTTGTGGTTCTTATTATAATTGCAAGATGCCCTTCAGTGATAACTATGAGGAAGCTTTAAAGAAAAAAGTTTATTACTCAAGTCCTGGAAAGCACATGGCACACTGGGGCCACACGGTGAGGTCCTAGCTACAGAGAGAGGGAGAGAGAGCAGGAGAGTGAGAGCATGCCAGTGCATGGACCTGGGATTCTGCTTCTTTTGGGGTGGGGGATGGGGCTTAGGATTCTGCAGACTCCATCTTTATTGGTGAACTTGAAACATAAGAATAGGAATTTAAAGTGTGAGAAGAGAAAGAACAGTGGCCCAAATGGTCAGTTATCTCAGAACCTACCAAGATCTCTAAAACCCGGGAGCCTGGGGTGGGGGCTGGCTCTTCATGTACTCATGTGGCTGGCAATGTGTCTATTCGAGATAGCCCTTTTTGAAATAGATGCCTAGGCATTCAAAGCTTAAGTCAAATACTTTTATTACAAAAAAGAAAAGCTAACAGTCAGGGCTTACACCATACTCAGGTAAATGAAGTCATACAGTATTTATCTCTTTGTAATTGGCTTATTTCATTTGGCATAATGTTTTCAAGGGTCATCCAAGTTGCAGCATTGGTCAGAATTTTCTTCCTTTTTAGGGACGAATGGTAGTCCACATTCCACATTTTGTTATCCATTTACCCGTCAATGGACATTTGGGTTGCTTCCACATTTTAGCTATTGTGAACAATGCTCCTATGAACATGGGTGTATAAAGATTTCAAGATTTTGCTTTCAATTCTTTTGGGTATATATTCAGAAATAGAATTGCTGGATCATTGCATAATTGTATTTTTACTTTTTTGGGGAACCACCATACTATTTTCATTAGTGGCTATCCAATTTTATATTCCCACCAATAGCATGCAAATGTTCCAATTTCTATACATCCTCACCAACACTTGATATTTATTTATTTATTTATTTATTTATTTATTTATTTATTTAATGATAGTAGCCAACCTAATGGTGTGAGATGGTATCTTATTATGGTTTTGGTTTGCATTTCCCCGATAATTGGTGATGTTGAGCATCTTTTCATGTTATTTATGGCCATTTGTTGCATATCTTCTTTTGGAGAAATGTCTATTCAAATCCTTTCTTCATTTTTACATCAGATTATTATTTAAAAAAAAATTTTTTTTTCAACGTTTTTTTATTTATTTTGGGACAGAGAGAGACAGAGCATGAACGGGGGAGGGGCAGAGAGAGGGGGAGACACAGAATCGGAAACAGGCTCCAGGCTCTGAGCCATCAGCCCAGAGCCTGCCGCGGGGCTCGAACTCACGGGGCTCGAACTCACGGACCGCGAGATCGTGACCTGGCTGAAGTCGGACGCTTACCCGACTGCGCCACCCAGGCGCCCCCATCAGATTATTTTTTAATTTTTGAGTTGTAACAGTTCTTTATCTATTCTGGATATTAATCTCTTATTGGACATATGATTTGTGAATATTTTCTCCCATTTGGTGGGATGGATGCCTTTTAACTCAGTTGATAGTATTTTTTGATGAATAAAATTTTTAAATTTTTATAAGGTCCATTTTTTTTTGTGGCTGCTTGTGCCTTTAGTGTCATATTCAAGAACTCACTGCCAAAACCAATGTCATCAAGCTTATTCTATGTTTTCTTCTAAGAGTTTTATAGCTAACTTAGGTCTTACATGTAGATCATAGATGCATTTAGAGTTAACTTTTGTATGTAGTGTTATATAATGTTTTTTGTTTTGTTTTGTTTTGTTTTGTTTTGTTTTCCTTTTGTTTTTGTTTTTGTTTTCCAGGTGGTTATCCAGTTTTCTCAGTGCCATTTGTAGAAAAGACTGTTTCCCCCAGTGAATGGTCTTGGCACCATTGTCAAAAATAACTTGACCATATATATGAGAGTTTATTTCTAGACTTCTATTTTATTCCATTGATACATATTTCTCTCTTTATGCTAGTAGTATATTACTTGATCACTTTTGATTAGCTTTGTAGTAAGTGTTCACATCAGGAAGTATGAGTCCTCTAGATTTTTTTGTCTTTTCCAGGATTATTTTGGCTATTCAAGATCCCTGGAGATTCCATATAAATTTTAGGATGAATTTTTCTATTTCTACAGAAAATCTCAAGGGGATTTTGATGGAGATTGTGGTGAATC
Source organism: Prionailurus viverrinus (assembly GCF_022837055.1). NCBI lineage: Eukaryota > Metazoa > Chordata > Mammalia > Carnivora > Felidae > Prionailurus > Prionailurus viverrinus. The sequence goes on along the minus strand of NC_062571.1, from coordinate 49,666,352 downwards.
TGGAGATTGCTTTTGGTATTGAGATCTTAGCAACAATGGGTAATTCTTCCAAAACATGAGCATGGGAGGTATTTGCATTTATTTGTCTTCTTCAGTTTCTTTCAGAAATGTTTTAGATCTCTCATTGTTCAAGTCTTTCATATCCTTGGTTAAGTTAATTCCTAAGTTTTTTGATGCTATTTTATTTTATTTTTTAAATATAATTTATTGTCAAATTGGCTTACATACAATACCCAGTGCTCATCCCGACAGGAGCCCTCCTCAATGCCCATCACCCACTTTCCCCTCTCCCCACCCCCCACCCCCCCTCTCTTTGCTGTATTTAAGAGTCTCTTATGGTTTGCCTCCCTCCCCCTCTGTTTGTAACATTTTTCCCCCTTCCCTTCCCCCACGGTCTTCTGTTAAGTTTCTCAAGATCCACATATGAGTGAAAACATGTTACCTGTCTTTCTCTGCCTGACTTATTTCACTTAGCATAATACCCTCCAGTTCCATCCATGTTGCTACAAAAGGCCATATTTCATTCTTTCTCATTGCCAAGTAGTATTCCATTGTATATATAAACCACATCTTCTTTATCCATTCATCAGTTGATGGACATTATCTCTGTTCACAGATAATATGAATGCATATGTAGAAAACCATAAATATTTCATAAAAAGACTATTAGAACTAATAAATGAATTTAGCAATATAGCAGGATACAAACTTGACACACAAAAATCAGCTATAATTCCATATATTAGCAATGAACAATCTGAAAAGAAAATTAAGAAAACAATTTCATTTAAAATAGCATCAAAATTTCAACAACAGCCCAAGTTTTAAAAATTTTTTTTGATGTTTATTTTATTTTTTGGAAAGAGAGAGAGGCAGAACACAGGTGGGTCAGGGGAAGAGAGAGAGGAAGACAGAATCCAAAGCAGGCTCCAGGCTCCAAGTTGTCAGCAGAGAGAGCCCAATGTGGGGCTCGAACTCACAAACCGTGAGATCATGACCTCAGCCAAAGTCAGGCACCCAACTGACTGAGCCACACAGGTGCCCCAACAATAGCCAAATTTCTAACATGGTGGTCAGTGCAGAGGATGAGATGGATTTCACAAAACCTAATGAAAGACCTAAAGAATATACGTCAGCAAGAAGGAAGTTTTAAAAACAGAAAGAATGTCCCTCAATAAAATAACATTCAGAAAAAAAAAGCACAACTGCCATCAATTTGTAAAATGACTAAGATTGGGGATTTTAAAAAAGATAGAATTAAACACCAGACAGCACAATAAGTTGGCAGATGAGATGTATTGGGATAAAAACATTCTAAAGTTCTTGTGTTGTCCAGGAGGAAGTTAAAAGACTTAACTTTATACTTTATAAGGTCTGGTATGTACATTAAAATGCAATGGTAGCTAATGAAAATAATAGAAGTAGAATATGAAATTCTGTATGATTAGAAAAGAAGAGAGTAGGGTGAATTAAGCCTGGATAAATATACTGGCAAGCAGGAAAGGAGAAATAAAGAAGGAAAAAATGCAGTAAGTCATAAATGAAAAAATAGAATGGCAAAATAAGTCTAAACATTTCAATATTTATAACAAATTTAAATTAATTAACATATTTTTAGGTCTTAAAATAATCTACTTTTCTAAAGTTAACATATGCATAAAAGGAAACTGAAAAACACAAGAAGCAAGGAATGAAGTCATCCATAATCACAAGCAGTTAACAGTTTGACTTCTAGGTCCCATGTGTGTATCTACACAACGAAGCATTTTAGTGTAATTAAGATCATACAGTTATGTACCATGCTTTTTTTACACACCACGAATATTTACCATTTCAAAGTCCCCAAACTGCGAGTATTTTGATAAACACGAATACACAACACCAACTCTATCTGAAAGAAAAAAAATGTAATCCTGCCTTTCTTGGCGACAAAAGTTTCATAAAAGACAAAAATGGCAACAGGCCTCTAGATAAAGATATTGGTGGAATTACAATTAAGATGCTGCATTCCTTTAATGTTCGATTAAAAATGAGACACAAAGTAACGGTACACAAAGTATAATGCTTCTAAAATAATTCATTATCCGATTTATACTCTTCAAATATTAGCAAGGAGGTATGTTTCCACCGAATCACTTAATGTATTCCTGTGGCACAAAGTGATGCACACACATTAACAGCTATCATTAAAATGTGAACACATTTGCACACGTCTCTCCCACTACACCTCCTCCTGCCCCTCTGCTCTGGCCTAATGAGTAAGTCCTGACATGCATTTCTCACAGATAGCCTAACAATTCCATGCCCAAGATGTTTCCTTCCTATCAGTTATAACAAAAAGAAACTTATAAATTGGTTAAATCACTAGCTGTACATTATATCATGATTAATCTTTTTAGTTAAAAAGCAACTTTTCCCAAATTAGACTTAAAAAATCCAGCTGTGTTCTGTTTACTAAAGGTTCACCTAAACCTAAAACCTAGAATAAAAGTAAAAATTAAAAATTAAAGCTTACTAAGGTTAGATTGAAAAGACTGGTAAGCCAGAAAGCACAAATAGGAATAAAAAGCATACTTTTCCAATGATAAAAAGAAAACATCAATCAGGAAGATTAAAAAATGAGAAAATATGTATATATGAAAAAAATCATAGCAGCAAAGGGATAAAATAAGATTGTTTAAAATTTTGCATTAATATTGATAAGCTTATAATAGTGGGAAGTTTTCATATACCTCTGTCACAATTGATGAATTAAGTTAATTGAATAAGCTTAATATTTTATATATATATATATATATATATATATGTATATATATATATATATATATATCTGTATGAAACAAACAGGGAAATAGTCATTATTTGCAGCCACTTTGGAAGTGTATAAAGATTGAAATATCTTTAGGGGCGCCTGGGTGGCGCAGTCGGTTGAGCGTCCGACTTCAGCCAGGTCACGATCTCGCGGTCCGTGAGTTCGAGCCCCGCGTCGGGCTCTGGGCTGATGGCTCAGAGCCTGGAGCCTGTTTCCGATTCTGTGTCTCCCTCTCTCTCTGCCCCTCCCCCGTTCATGCTCTGCCTCTCTCTGTCCCAAAAATAAATAAAAACGTTGAAAAAAAATTAAAAAAAAAGAAATATCTTTATACAAACATCAATGAATCATTATCATATAGACCATGTTTTCGGACCACAATAGAATAAAATTAGATATCAATAGTTAAAAGACAAAAAACCTAAGCAAAGAACAACAATGAAACCCAATAAACTGAAATACACACCTCTAGAGGCGCCTGGGTAGCTCCCTTGGTTAAGCATCCAACTTCAGCTCAGGTCATGATCTCATGGTTCTGGAGTTGGAGCCCGATGGCAGTTTCTGTGCTGACAGCTCAGAGCCTGGAGCCTGCTTCAAATTCTGTCTCTCTCTCTCTCTTCCCCTTTTCCACTTGCACTCTGTCTCTCTCTCTCTCTCAAAAATAAATAAACATTAAAAAAAAATAAAATACACACCTCCAAATATTTCACGGGTCAAAAGAAGTCATTGTGAACATTCCCCCAAATTTAGAACATCATAACAAAGTAAGTTTTGCATTTCAAAAGCCATGGAATATAGCTAAAGCCATACTTAGAGGGATAATGGTACTTTAAATGTGCTATATTGTCATTTCAATAGTCCAAAAGTATGAAAAAATAATTTAAAAAAGAAGTTAATGAAGTAGGATATAAAAAAAAATACAGGATTAAAACAAAACAAAACACTTGATCTTAGCCAAAAGGCCGAGAAGCGATTAAAACAAAACAAAACAAAACAAAGCAACCTAAAAGATTTTTTTAAAGAATATATGTTCTAGCATGGTACAATTCTAGCAGTAAGATTGACTAAGCAAGAGAGAAGGCACAAATTACCAATTTTCATGGTAGAGGGAGGAGGGATATTGAGTTGAGGTTGGTTGGGACCAGGGGAAGGTCATATTTTATTTGACCTACAAGGTATGTCAATGATTTGGGGGCTTTCTTTCAGAGCAATGGGAAACTTCTAGAAGTTAAGTGGATGGTAAATATATATGAGTTGAGGAGGAGAAAAATGGATTGGGGAGGAGTCAGTCTGATCAGTTAGGAGAGACCAATTACAGAGATAACTGCAGAATTCAAGCAAGAAATGATGCTGGTTTTAACAAGAGAAAAAGAAAAAATGAAGAGCATAGAGATTCAATAGAAATTTGGCTGATAGAGTAAATGAAGTTTGGTGTTTGACAGTGTATAAGTTAGGGTCTACTCAGGAGACAGAAGTCACGTGATAATTTGGACTAGGAAAGCTTGATGTAAAGATTTCTTAAGTATAACAGGGGAACAGCTATAAAGGATTAAAATACAAGTGAAGAGTACTCTGAAGATGAAGGAAAGTAGCCAGGAAGGCAGAAATTTGGAAGTGGGGACCCTCCGCAAGGCTGAGGTTGAGACCTCACTGGAGAGGGCTGTGTTTACAGCTCACTGCATGGAGAGAAGCTTAGGGTCACCTGGGCCACAGCTGTCCAGTTGCCAGGTGTGGTGCTGGCAGATGGCTGGACACCGTAGCTAGGACCAACAGGTGGGAAGAAACTCTCTGGGGACCAGGTGGGTTGAGGCTGGTAGTGAGAGTATGGAAAGAGTGTTGGGAAACTGCTTGCCAGCCAGAGTAGCATGAGGCCCAGGAGTGAGATGTCCCTGCCAGGAAGGTGTCACTGGGCTGGGCCAAGACTGTGAGCACATCAAAGGATTTTGCACTCTGGACATTAGGGCAGAGTGAGGTTAGGGCACAGCACCACTAGATGCCCCCACCCCCCACCCCGGCAGGAAGAATAAGCAAACAGAACCATTCTGGCACCAGAAAGAAAAATCTCTTTTTCCCGCAGGGTCCCTCCAGTGTCCTCTACTGACAAAGCCAAACACGTGGGTACCAGTTGTAGACCAGAAATGCTTATGGCTCTGTCTTTGCTGAGCAGGAAATAAAGGATAGATTTGAAGCTGAGAGGCATTAAATTAATAACTGATACAGATTAGATCCAGGGACAGGGAATTAACGGTAACTCCTGGAAACTGGCTTGCGTCAGTCACTGAGAGGGTAGTAGGTGGCATTTACGGAGAGGGAATCTTTGAGGAAAAGAAATTCGAGCAAAGTACAGACAAATGGCCTTTTGAAAATGCTGAGTTTAACAAACTTGAGAAATGGCTGGCGAAAGGACAAGTAGGATGGGTAAGTTCTTAAGGATGTAATGACCCATGTGTCACAGAAGAGGAAGATTGAAAAGGGACCACCGGCTTTGGACCCAGGGGTCCTTGATGACTTGTGACCAGAGCAGCTTCAGTGGGGATGGAGGCAGAGGTTATGTGGGTTGAAGAATTGGGGGGCGAGGAGACGGCTGGTCCACTTGACAATGTGTGTGTGTGAGAACAAGAATAGGGAAGGGTGGGAGTAACAGGAGAGATGGGGGGTTGAGACAAGGTTCTATTTGTCCTGGAGAGAAGGGGCATGTTCATGTTGATGTGGAGGCTGCAGAGAGGGGGGCATGGGAGTCACATGTGGTTATGTGTGTAAGTGAAGGAACAAAGAGACAGCAATGCAACTGGACCCAGATCTGGCAGTCAAGAAATGGCTTAACGCGCTCTCTCGCCAGCCAGGAGGGCCGTAAATGTCGTTCGGATGTCTTCCAGGAATGAGCTGAGAAACACAGATGGATTTAGTAAGGATGATAGAAGATAATTCTGTTGTTGAATAGGGTCACATGGAAGTGCATGCTGTGTGTGTGTGTGTGTGTGTGTGTGTGTGTGTGTGTGTGTAATAGTTGCCAGAGATAAGGTTTCACGGCGAAGTCATTTGCAAAGGTGAGTGGGGGAATCAAAGACTGAAGAAGGACTGAAACATTTATCACGACCTTCAGTTCTGGCCTGTAACAAGAAGGCATCATTAGCACAGTCTGACTTTCTTTCTCTTTTTATTTCCATCTGTAGTGATTTCCCAATGTGGCTTTCAACAGGCCACAGCGAATTTTAGCGCCCGTCACCAGTACATTCATCCCTAACATACATAATCCTCACTCTTATGTACTTCTGGAAGCAGCTTCCCTGTGGACCCATGTCTCTCTGGCTAGTGAGCTTGTTTTGGATTTGCAGTTTTCTCAATTTTTAGGTGGACTTGTACTTTACCTGTCTGTTAACGTATCCTTCCTCCAGCGTACTCTCCTATGTGGCCAAACTTAGTTTTCTGCCAAGTAGGGAAGTGGTGTTTCTTGTGGCTGCCAGGACATTGGGAAGATTGTGGTGCCTCTCTTCATCTGGGCCTCCCGTCGCCCCTGCAGGGTGGGCACCTGGATGGCGGCTTCCCTCCCTTCAGGAATCTTGTAAGCGGGGGGGGGGGGGGCAGAAAAGGAGGGGTGATACGATTCTGCCTACAAAGTGCTCTGCGTACCTCCAGTTAAAGATGCTGCATAACTAGAAGCATTAAGAGTTCAGAATTAACAAGGCACTGGGGACACCATTTAAACTACAATTGGTATGTTGCATTGTAATGTGCAAAAATCACTATCAGGGCAGACTTGGGGCTTGTCCGTTGTATTTAATTGTATATAAACGTGTGTGGGCCTGAGAACGGCATGCTACCAAGGACCCACCTCTCTGGCCATCCCCGTGAGGCAGACTGTATTGTCTAGCTTCCAGGTGTCTGGGTAGTATTGCCCTGCAATGGATCAGCCCGCCCCACCATTGCAGAAACCTTCCTACTGTTTTGTTTCCAGAAGATGTAAAAAGTGGATTGACGCTAACAGCCCACAGCCCTGCTGCGTGCCCCTCTCAGCCTCAGGACACTGATCTGTCCCTTCTGTATGTGTTTCCTAAGGCACTTCAACAATGTTAAGTATTGCTGCCTTCCTTCCATGTGAGCATGTAGCCAAGCCTTGCATGTTTGTATTCCCCTGATAATGTTTAGGGGAATCTAGCAATGGTAATTGAATCACACACTCCATTTCATTAACTGAGCTCCTAGAATGTGCCAGGGACTTTCCTAGGGGCTGGGGAGCAAAGATGGGGTTGACATCCACAGTTCAATGGAGGGGGCAGTTCCCAAGGCATTGCAATATTCCTGTGAGGGGCATGGTGCAAAGTGCCGCAGGAACGCAGATGAACGAGCAGTCAGTCCTGAGCTAAGACAGAATAATGACAAGGAACGACAGCGGGTCAGGGAAGGCCATGTGGGTCCTGAAGGATGGTTAGGAGTTCGTCAGGTAGGGAAAACTGGGCAAAGATACGGAGGCAGGAATATGCACCGAGTGTGCCGAGAAGAACAAGTGTCCCGTGTAACAGGGCAGAGCGAGGGGCTGAGGGCTGCCTTCTTGGCACCATTGGGTGAGTGTGTGGTTCCAGGAGACGCATGTCCCATCTCATGGAAAGAAATAAAGCTCACTTATAAGACACAAGCTGACACCCTAAGTTTTTTTTTTTTTTTTTTTTTTTTGCATTATTGGCTCCAAATCGTTCAGTGGCTCAGAGTTTGCATGCATTTTACCTAATCAATACAGGGTGAGGTCTTGACCCTTTCCTGCTAAATAGGGAGTGTTTCTTCCTGGGATCCCTTCAGAGTGAAACATTCTATTGTCTTCTATACATGGAACTTCTAAGCAAACAGTCCAATAAAACTTAAAAGCTGGAGGCCTAGAGCTGCTCCTGGGGCACCAGGGGATCTCACAGTGCACGGAAGGTTAATTCTGTGTGACACAGTGCAGGCGATCCTACGTCTTTGAAAATGAGTATTTTGTAGGAAGTCTAGCTGGCAACCATATGCTAACAAGAGTATGAATCCACCAAAGTGCTGCCCAACAGAGGTGTGTGTTCAGAGGGTGGTGTTGCGCTGATTCCTCTTCCCACGTCCCAGAGCTCCCCTTCCAGGGGGAGTAACTGTTCTCGCATTGGACCAGGAGAGAGCAAGGAACTTAGCCCCATTCTTAGTGAAAGCAAATTACCTTTCTATTTATCCTGCTATGTACCATCACAAACTTAAACGTAAATTAAAAGAAAGATAAACATGAGTGTCATGTCACAGCAGGAGCCGCCATGGTCTCACCAACCCATGCCCTGCCAGTCCTGGTGCCCCCCGGTGTGGGGGCGTGGGGGTGTGGGGGATATCCCTGGGTGGGGGAAGCTGGGCAGTATTCACCTTGAGCTGTACTGCCCACCCCAAACTCTATGGATAATCAGAAGTTCGATTTGTCAACAAAACCCAGTTTATCAAGAAAGTTCTGGTTGAACTGTGGTAAATACAGCACCTTGGAGCATTCTCTTTAGGAAGAGAATCTTTTTCTTTCTTTTCTTTTCTTTTCTTTTCTTTTCTTTTCTTTTCTTTTCTTTTCCTTTTTTTCTTTCCAAGAGTCACAGTGATTTGGGCCTGAGGTGTCTGGTGAGAGATGTGCAACTTGTCCCCACATCTGTCTGGCAGGGGATATCAGGCCACCTCAGGAGCCTGGCCTTCATAGACCCTCTGCTCTGTCACAAAGGCAGGTGGGGAGTCCTGGACCTGAGACTAACTAACTCACAGTCTTGGAACATACCTGAGCAGCAGCAGCAGCTGGGTGAGAAGTCAGGCTCAGGACAGTGACCGCGTTGGGGCTGGTGGCTGCCTTCTTGTTCCTTAGATCCCCTTGTCTGCCAGGGTAAATGTCCTTGTGGGGAGGGATCCCACAGCATTCCCCAGCCTTCGTGCTGCGGCGGGGAATGCGCTGTCGATCAAGCACAGAAGGAGGGCCACCCAACTCACCATGGACCCAAAAATGTCTTTGGACCCCAAACCCTTCACAGACTTGTGATGCTGCCTCATTATGAGGCAAAAATGATTTCTGTTGTGGTTTAATCCCGTTCCCTTTGTCCTCAGTGAGGACGGAGAACGGCCAGTCACTTCTCAGTGAAATCGTGCTCATTGTTAGCCGCTCAGGCCTTCATCTTAAAAGTGCCTTTGTGAAAATGGCACTGAACAAATTGCACAGACTATTTCCAGCCACACATATTTACTTCTCCATTTGTCTCAACATCTTGGCTCTTTTCTTTGAGATAAGCGCAAGGAACCCAGAGAGACACATAAATTATCTGGCTGTTTTATTACTCTGGTTCTCATAATAGGCTACATTGTGTGACCCGACCATATCTTTTGCAGGAAATTTATGTTGTGGCAATAATAATCCCTTCTAACAGAAACAGCCCATAACAGAGTGGGTTTATTAAGAGAGTATTTATGGCTAATTAAGCTGCCACGAGCACTCTTTTCACTGTCAGGATGCCAGGTAGCAGATGTGCATGGGGGACAGAGGGGCATATCGGGAAGCGGATGGGTTGAAGGCAGGAGACCTGGGGTCTGTTTGCGACCTCGCCACCAACTACATTATAGCTGTGGGCGAGATGCTTCCCTTCTCTGGACTGAAGTTTTGTTAACTGGGAGATGAAGGGGTTGAATGATGACCTTCATGCTCTGTGATTTGTGAATCTGAGGGTGGGGGAGAGGGCATGTGTTTGTACAGGGACGTGATCTGAGTGAAAGATCACAGTCAGGTTAACCCCTCACTCTTGAGACTTCAGCCCCCAGTCCTAGTCGTAAAGGTGACAGACAGTTTAACCCAGTCCAGCAGGCAAATCCTAATGTAAAAATAAATTAGTCAACCCCAAGAATCACGTCCCGTGTGTGTGTGTGTGTGTGTGTGTGTGTGTGTGTGTGTGTGAACTCCCAGAATCTGTCCCTGACCCACGCCGAGAAGACCATCAGGTAAAAACACACCAAGTGTCCTAACTGGAGGCCATCTGTTAGCAAGAAAGTGCCCGTCACTCATCACCTCCCTTAAGTGTGTTTGCCTCTGCATGGGGGAGACGAACAGCACTCTTCCTGCCCAGGGGTCCTCTATCTCCCGGTCTCAAATCCCCAGACACATGCAGTTGGGAAGAAATTATTCTCACAATCGCAAAGGACACATCCTTCTTGAGAAACTTTTTAGCTCTTCGTAGCTAAAGCTAAAGGGAAAGGTTCTGCCTTCCTCCTTAGTGGGGTGCTGGGTGAGTCCCAACCCCAGGAAATCAACTCTGGCTGACCTAACCCTCCCCACCCCGTGCATTTACCCCGACAAGTAATTGCAGCCCTCCCGTGTCCAGCAGTGTGACCCCTCCGCAAGGGCCCCCGACGGTTCATACCACCCCATCAGTTAGGAGCAGGCGCGATTAAGTGCGTGGCGGTTGCAATCAAATACACAAGCAGTGTGAAGGCGTGCCCGCCTCAGGTCAAGGGCAGCAACATCACGGTCACCTCCAAGGTGTGCCCTGTGTGCCACCTACAGACGGGCCGCTTTAGGTAATGGCAGAATTATTTAAGATACGGTGCTGGCACTGGTTTGCTGCTTGAGAAACTTCCTCTTAGAGGGAAAAATATTAACAGAATTTCTCATGGCTGTCAGTTCTAGGAGTTGTTCCTTGACCGTGCTGAGAAGGACTAAGGAATCTGCGTGACAAGGCGGGTGGTGAGACACTGGTTCCCACCGGCCTCTCTTGTTCAAATCCCTGAGACTCTTTCCATTCCCACATTCTCAGTGGGGAAACAGCAGATTCCCTTACCCCGATATTCAAGGATCAGACAAGCATTTGGAAGAGTCGTACTTACCCCATCAGCTGCCAGAATCCACCTGCTAATTTCGACTGGATGCACAGCTGGCCTTTGGCTACCAACACCCTCCATGGAGGACAAGAGTAGGAACAGATCCCAATGTGCTTTCTCATAGTTTCCTAATAACGCTTTGGGGGGAGTGGAGTCAGATGTTCTTTTTAATAAGAATCTGTAGCTATTGAGAGGTTAATAAATGGCAGCCAGCTCTGCCCAGTAATCCAAGGTGACGTTCCTCAGTATGAAATAAAAGCATGTAACCGGATGATTGCCGCATATACATACATGGCCATTGGGTGCTTAAAGGTTTTATACGTTCCCATTCGGTTCCTGTAACTAATGATAATGATAGTAACAATGACACTATTGAATAGTTATTAGCTATCAAACACTACCATTTATCAGGTGTTATGCTAAGCCCTTTAGACACGGGGCTTACTTTAATACTTCCACCAATTCAATGAAATAGACCCTGATTTCTCTAAAGAAAGGCTCAGCAAAATTAAGTCACTTACTTAAGAGAAAATAGTGGCAAGCCCTAGATCTGAGATTTGAACCCAGCTACTCGAGCCCCTTATCTGTGCTGCTTCATACTCTGTATCCGTTCGTTCAGTCCTGCTGCCCCATGGGGGAGTTCTACTTTCTGAAGCCAGATTTCCTAAAAAGCTAGAGAACGAATTCTTCTTTATTCTTTTAGTTCAAATCTCTGGAAAAGCGAATACACATCTCCGCGTCTTTATTTTTTAACGGCTTTATTGAGATACAGACCACATACAGTTCACCCATTTGAATATGTATTTAAGGATTTAGTATATCCATAGATTTATGCAAGCATCAACACAATCTAGTTCTAGAACATTTTTGTCATTCCCCAAAGAAATTCTACCCATTAGCCCTCATTCCCAATCCTCCCTAAGCACCAAGAATTGTACACCACTAAACTACTTTCTGAGTTGCCTCTTCTGGACAATTCATCTAAGTTAATCATAGGTTATACGGTCTCTTAGCATATATGTATTTAAGGTCCGTTTGCTTTGTAGCGTCCATCAATACTTCCTTCCCGTTTATTGCTAAATAGAATTCCATGTTGTATCTGTATCACATTTTACGTATTCCTTTAGCAGTTAACGGACACTGGAGTCGTTTCCACATTTTGACTGCTGTGAACATTGCGGCTATTCACATTCCTGTACGAGTTTTTGTGAGGACACATGCTTTCATTACTTTTGACTATATACCTAGGAGTAGTGTTGCTGGAGCATATGGTAACTCTATGTTTAAGTGTTTGAGGAACCGCCAAAATGTTTTTCAAAGCCCGCTGCCTCATTTTAGTTTGTTACCAACATACGAGAGCTCCGTTTTTTCTCCTTCCTAGTCAATACTTGTAACTGTCTTTGATTATAGCTGTTCTAGTTGATGTGAAGCGGTATCACATTGTTGTTTTGATTTGCATTTCCCTAGTGAGTAATCATGTTGAGCAGTTTTTCATGTGCTTATCGGCCATTTGTACGTCTTCACTGGAGAAGCGTCTATTCAAATCCTTTGCCCATTTTCAATTGGCTTTTTTAATCTTCTGTTATTGATTTGCAAGAGCGCATCTTATATTCTGGATATAAGTCCCTTATCAAATATATGATTTGCAAACATTTTCATTCATTCTGGCGTCATCTTTTCATGATTTTGTTCATGTGTTTTGATGCACAGAGGTTTTTAAGGCTGATGAAGTCCAAAGGTCTATTTTATCTTTAGTTACTTGTGCCTTGGTGTCATATCAAAGATACCATTGCCTAGTCCAAGGTTATAAGGATCCACTCCTAAGTTTTTTTCTGAGAGTTTTATAGTTTGAACTTTTACATTTAAGTTTCTGACCATTTTGAGTTGATTTTTTAATATGGGATGAAGTGGGGTTCTAGTTTTTTTTTCTTTTGCGTTGGATATCCAATTGTCCAAGCACCATGTTCGAGAAGACTTTTCTTTCTTGGGAATGTGCACAGTCTCCCTGATCACCAGAAGTGTCTGTCTGTAGTTTATTTGGGCATCTTTAAATCTCTCTTTTCCTGATATTCCTGTTAAGTTCCTGTCTGGTCTGTCTTTACTGGTATCTCGTCTAGAAGCTAGCTTCTACTGATTGCTAGCTGTTGGCTCTAATGTTTTGACAGTATCTTGGTATTGTTTGACAACACTTTGGTATAAATTGTTCTATGGTCTGATCCAATTTTAATCATGTTGTTTTTCAGGGGTGGGGTATTCCCAGTCTTTGAGTCTTACTCTGACCCCAGAAGGGCTCTTCTTGGCTGTCTCTTTTCCTGGTTCTCTTTGTTAAACTTCTAGCTGGTACAACATCTTGCTTGCTGCTACTCCCATCATGGAGCCACCAGCCTTTTCTTACTTTCCATCAAGATCTCCACTGTGTATTAACGGTATCCTTAAGGCATGTTCTTCCTAAACTATGTTATCAATGAAGTCAATTCCTTTAGGGAGAATTGAGGACCTCTATTTTCTTAAAACCTCTTCCCCCACTGGACAGAAGCCCTGTGTCACTAAACCAGACACTAAACTCTGTCTCCTTGAGAGACAGCCTTGCTCCATGAGCAAGAGGACTTATCCTCTCGTTCCTCCTGGAATTGGGCCTCTCCCCTAAAAGTCACCTGAGGCAAGGTGATCACGGCCCTGTATGCTTGGCCCTGTAAGTGAGGACTCAGTGGGGGAATGGGGCCCCAGTGGGCATGCCTGCCTGGATCAGAGCTCCTGTGGAAGGGAGCTAGGGAGGGAATACAATTTGCTGACAACTTTCTCATTCTGGGGTGAAACTGTAACCCTAGACTGTGAACTTGAGGTGAAGGAGCCCCATTTTCTTGGCCACGCCCACCTGGAGTAGAGCTACCATTATACTGAGCTGAGGGTGGGGACGAGAGCTGGTTGTGGCTCACGTGGCACAAATTCTCACTGTTCTTACTGAGATTTCATAAATTTTCATGAACAAGTATTTTTCCATTGTATGCCCTTAGGAAAATTCCCAGAGACTTTAAATAATTGTTTCATATAATTTCTCCAGTTACAATGGTTGTTTTGCAGGGGAGAGGGTTTACCAAACCCCTCATGCTGCCATTTTGTGTGTCTTCTATCTCCATACATTTTACGAACTGAAGATGGATCATACTCTGCCCTCTTGTTTATCTTTCAAAAACCATTATAACACAGTTCCACTATTGAATGTTACGAGTTTTTTCTCCTACATTATATGGCCTCGGAACTTTTTAGCTTGAATTTTGTAGCTTTTCACTTCTTCCCTTACCTCTGACAGTCAGCCATTTCTTTTTATTTTGGTCGCCTGTGTGTCTGTAGTTACCCTCTTTTATGCTTTCTGAGTTTCAGATTCAAAGCTGATCAGGAGCTTGTCAGAACTGTGGACAATTACAGTGAAAACATTCTGACTGAGGGTCTAGAGGAATGTCCTCTGAACCGAGTGTCTAAACTCTAAATAATGTCACTCCATGAAGACTATTCGGAGCCTTTGTTTGGTCTGTTAACTTCCTGGTGTTGATGACCTTCCACACAGGGGGAGCTACTGAGGAACTGACAACTGCTACCTTCGAGACCCCACAAACTGTTTCCAGCTTCCTCAGTGATGACTGGGCCAAGTAGTCAAGAGGTGTATGTAAATATACAGTGGCTGTCAGAAAGGGCTAGTAATTTAGGACAGAAAAGGAGCACCTTGCCTCAGAGCTCACAGCATGCGACAATCGGTCCTGAGGTAAGGCAAGAAGGTGGGGCGTTGTACCCAACACAAAAGGAACCAGCACTGGCTTTGCTGCTGCTCCAGCCCAAGGCAGGGTAATGCAGCTCTTGCGTCTTCTATGCTTCTGAGTCCTGCTATGGAAGACTGCGGCTTCTCAGAGCATCTATATTCTGGGGTGATGTTCTGTCTTTCCTACTGTCCTTCTCAGAGATTTGCATAACATCCCCCAGTTGGACCCTGCTCTTGACCAGCTTTCCTGAACTGAGGGGAGATACCATATCAGAGCAGGACGTGGAGGAGAAGGGACATGGCAGAGAAAGTGCTGGGGGTGGCGAGGGGTGGGGGGAGATAATGGACAGGGCCCTGCCTCGGAGGGCAGGGGAGTTTAAGCAGGGCTGGCCCACTCTGTCAAACAGAGCAGAAGCCCAGGCATGGAAAGAGCCGAGCATTCTCTGTGCCTATAAGTGATTGTTAGTTTCCTAAGGCTGTCATAACAATGTCCTACAATGTGGGTTGCTTAAAGCAATAGAAATTGACTCTTTTATAGGCCAGAAGTCAAAAATCAAGGTGTTTTTATAACCGTGCTCTCTTTCAAAGTCTTTAGGGGAAGATCTTGGCCCAATTTTTCCAGCTTGTGGCAGCCCCAGGTATTCTGGGTTTATGGTAGCATAATTCTAATCTCTGTCTCCATAGTAAAGTGACATCCCCTCTCTGTCTGCATCCCTTTTCCTTTTCTTATGAGGATACCAATCATTGGATTAGGGCCCACCTTAATGACCTCATCTTAATTTGATTATATCTGCAAAGACCCTATTTCCAAATAAGGTTACATTCATATGTGTTAAAGGTAGGACTTTGACATATCTTTTTGGGGACACAATTCAACCCATATGAGGTGGTTTTTCATCTGTCAGACGTCTGTGACAATGCGTTACATCTATCTAACTGAAGAACGTTTCACTCCGCAGTCCCTGAGAAAAGAGTGAATGCCAGGAAATGAGGTTTAGTACAGGATCAGTCAAAACGTAAAGTACCTTCACCCCAGGCTCCCAAAGGAGAAGTGACTCAGTCCAGTACCTTCAAATAAAATACTGCCATTGACATACCCCCAAACATATCATCATCTAGGCCCATTAGGACCAAGTTGGAACCCATTTGGGGGTAGACTGGGAGGATTGTGATATTCTGATTTTAGCTGTGTCAACAAGACAAGGCTGAGTTGTGTCTTTGCCCTGGCAGGTTTAGACCCTTGGAGGCTTCAGTGACGGCTGATGTAAAGTGTTTGGACAAAGTCCATTCTTTCTAGGTGTGTACTGGGCATTTTCCTAAAAGCAATGTATAATGATCCCTTTACACAGAGGATGGGATAGAGGTTCACAAAGGTCAAGTGACTTTCTAATGGTCGCATGACTCCTTAGTAGTAATGAGGTCTTTGGGGTACCATTCGGGTGTTCTTTGCATTGCATTGTACCATAGTGGCTTTTTTTTTTTTTTTTTTTTAAATCAGGATGCAGTTACCATCAGTAAATCCATGCCTGAACCCTGAAGACTGGAATCTAACGGAGGTTGAAGGAAATCTCTGGAGTCTGGACAGTGAACCCAGGGCCGAGGGCCCTTCGTATCCTAGAGGGCCATTATTTCCTCTGTTTGTTGCTTATTAATGTTGGCTAAGCACATACAAAGTGCATCAAAAGCACAACAAGGAAGCTATCCCCAAGGGGCTTGCAATGTCATAGCTACAGGCCTTTATATTCAGCATTGTGAGTGGAGAAAACCTTGGGGCAGCCACCTAACCCAGACTGGAGGGCTGTGATGTGATGACTGCACCCAATGCAGAAGGATTATAGGAGTCAGGAACATCATGTAGAAAAGCCTGGAGGAGGCAAGAAAATTGTCTCCTGGGGTCTGAACCATAGGAAACAAGGAATCCCCAAGATGAGCCTAGTGGTTGGCCATTAGAGTTATGGCCGTGAGGAGCCTTGACACCATGTGAAGGAATTTGATGTTCATTAAAAGTGCTCTGAGAGTTGGGAGTCATCCCACAAAGATAGGTTTCAGGTGTTCAACTTCTCCCACATCGTGCAAAACTCACTGTGGCTGTGTGCTCGGGCCAGGGCTTTGCTCAGGGCCACTTTGGGCCTCCCACTCTGACTGGAAATGAAACAGTAGCTGATTTGGACTGTGCCCTATTAGAGCTGGGATGGGACTTTGTTGGGGCCCTGATCCCTGTAGGTTCCTGGCTCTTTTTCTAAGTCTGTGGTTAGAGAGGGAGGCTGAGCGGGGTGAGAGAGAGGTACCACGGGTGTGCAATGAATAATTGTCAAAGACACAAATGCATCGCTCAAGGTGTGTCATTTTCATGCAGGAGATAGGAACATCTGAGGCACAGAGTGGCCTCATAATTATTTCTGGGTGACACAGCTTGACAGAGCCTCAACCCCTCCCCCTGGGGCACAGACACACAGTGAGCAGCATAAAGCAGTCATCGTGAGGCATCTCCTGACCTCATTCTCAGCCTGCGGGGTCTGCCTAAAGAACTCAGTGCACTGCTCTGGGTTTCTACCTGGCCTGTGGGGAGCCCACAACAGGATGATGCTGAGAATGTTCCTAAGGACTCCCAACTGCTTGACTGAGCTGGCTGGGGAGCCCTCCCTATTTCCAGAAGCCAAGGGTCATTGCAATGGACGGGACCCCTAGGTTCCCATTTCCCATCTCAAAATGTAGTGCCCTATGTTGCTGGGTAGACTTCAGGCGTCTTAGAATTGAGCCCTGTTTGTATTTTATTCTGGTTCTCTTTATCCTGTGCAGAGGATGGCAGTCGGCTACCATGAATAGTTTCTCTATTAGGAAGACTGGAGGAAAAGGGTCTTTGTTCCACTTTTCCAGACAGTCTACTGGGCCTGTGGGCCTCTGAAGAAGGAGCTGTACCGCTATGTCCTAGACTGCCATGGAAACCTGAGCTTCTTAGGAATTCCTATCATCCTAGAACTTTGAGGAGGTCAGGGAATCTGGGAAAAGAATTTACTCTTTAACAAAGATTACTGGTCCCATTGATTAGGGGACTCATGGCTGCCTGATTAGCAAGGGGCTTCAGGACACATTTTGCAGTCAGGAATGAATATAAAATCAAGGAGACCAAGAAAGAGCAATCAACGATACCCCAACATTCTCCTAAATCCAGCACTGCCAATGTGGGTAGCATCACCACAGCCACTAGAAGCATGAATGTAGCCCATGGCCAGGCAGCTTGGTGTCCAGGGGAGGCATTGTGCCCTGCTTGCTCTGTGGCTCCCTATACGATTCTAAAGCCTGAAATGCAGGGGCAGGAGGTTTTACAGAGAATTGTTACAAGTGAAACACACTTGTCAGAATGAACTGAACCCTCTAACAGGGATTCAGGACACGTTTCCAGCATTATCTCTGCACCCCAGCCTGCTATCTCTGGGACACAGGCTCACCGTGCCTCAGCATCACCAAGCACTCACGCTATTCTCAACCGCTGTGTCTTTGCACATCCATTTACTTGGCCTGTAATGTTTCTCTGTCTTTGTTATGCAGCAAAACTGTAAAAAACCTGAAATCTCAGTCAAAACTCTCCCTAAGCAGCCTGCCTTCTGTGAGCTTCGAGACCAAAGAAATTAGGATTTTTTTTTTTTTTCCCTCCAAAACTTTTGGGCATACCTTGGCTTCAGATGTTAGGATACTAGAGTGACTATTTGAGTATGTGAGTGTGTACCCCATTTATCACCTGAGATCCCTTAGGGAGGAGGTGCTGCCTTGTCCAGGCTTCCAGAAAGCTCTCCATTTCGTAGTCAATGCTCTGAAACTTTGAAAAAGTTGATTGCTTGCCTGTGAGGGCTATGAGGAGATAGCCATTTTTGGGGAAGACAAACTTTAGAACTATGAGAAACTGTGTTTTCTCCTGGTTTGGCAAATAACTTTCATTTTCTAATGGAGAGCTTTAATTGGAACCTTGACTCTGTATTTGGAGGTAATGGGCCTTACTAAAAATGGATTAGAGCAGTTCATAAACTCTTCCTCTAAATGTTAACATATTGCAGGGCCTGCAAAGGTTACTTAGCTTGGCAAGAAAACTCACATTAAAGATCAAAATAACAATTTCCTGGATTCCTGTGCAGGCTTCTAACTTGTCCCAGTATCCTTGGGCCATGGGTAAACAGCTGTGACATAATCAGTAACTGCTGTAAATGGACAGAGAGCCCAAGCTCTTTGCAGTTCTCTTGGAGAACTGGAGGAAGAAATAGGACCAAGTGGACATGAAGGAGTAATTACTGATAACAGTCAATTTTTAGAATGCTTGTTGTGAGCCAGCTTCTCTTCTAAGTGCTTTGCTTAAGTGATCTTACAACCCCTCTGGGCTAGGTTCTGCCATAATTCCCACCCCGAAGATGACTCACCTGAGACACAAAATGCTTGGATGCCTTTTCCCAGGTCATGTAGCTGAGACCCTAACTGACTGCGTTTGATTTTAGAGCCACGTTCTTAACCACTCTGGTAACACTCTCCTTAATTAGAAAAGAACCTATTGAGGTTCAAGTTCAGAGGGGCTGGCTGAGGCAAACACAGAGACATGGTCTGAAGGATCTCATGTCCTTCACTCCAGAACAGGGGCCAGTGTGCCTTGGGTGCAACAAAGCTGGGGTCTGGAACAGAACTGGATTGGGGTCTAAATCTAGCTCTTTGAAGGGCAGGGTGCCTTTGAGCATGTTGTTGGAGCCCTCAATACATTGGTTCCCTCATCTGTAAAATGGGATTGTTTTGAAGTTTAATTGAGATGTTTCATATACAGGGCTCAGCATGGAGTCTGGGCACAGGTAGAATTGGGAAAGAAGGAAAGGTGGAGGGAAGGCAGCAGTGCTCGTAAGGGTCTGCTAGGGCAGAATATACGTTTGTCCTCTTGAACTTGCTCCCATTTCTATGGTCATAAGAATGTCCTTAAAAAAAAAAAAAAAGATTTCCAGAAAGGCCCTCAAGCCTCTGTTTGTTCCTTTGTGCCTTTCTTCTCCCAGGTCTGGTACCCAATTGCCACTTTTTTTTTTTTTACCTCTTTCCCCCGACCCAGCCTTGTCCATTCCCTAGATTATGGGCTGACCATTCAGCTGCAAGCATTGGCCCTTGGGCCTGTGCATGGTTCCCCGATTGGACCCAGGACATCACCATTGCACAAACACGGGTGTCACCCGGGACCTGGCTGAACAATATCCTCCCAGCCATACATATTGGGGTACAGGACCAACTGGAGACACTCACCTGAGAACGTCCTGCTGGTACGGCAGATTGGGGCCAACAGGTGAGGGTTTTCCCTCACTGAGGCAGAGCCAGCAAAGCTAGGCTCACCTTCTAAAAGAGTCATGAGGATGTTTCCTATATGTGAGAGGGGACTGGGGACTATTTCTCTGAGGCATCACATTGACTTTAAAACCAGATGCAGACATTTGTGGATTTCAGAAAAAAGTCTTAACGTTAATGGCACTCAAACGCCAAGAGCATGGGCTCTGGTGGCAGGCATAACCCTTCAGTTAAGCTATCCTTAGCTCTGCCACATTCACAGCCTGAACCAAGGTGACTGAATTCCTCTCATAACCATAACACTCATTCATCATGTGTGTTTATAGTAACTGACACACTTCAAGGCCATTGACAAAAAGCAGCCTGCTGATGGCCGAGGGTCTCACTGGTCACACAGTGGGAAAGGACATTGGCCAAGCCTTGAGATCTGGGTAATATGTGACTTATCTCAGGAATGCCTGACTTTGAAAAATATACACAGAGTGACCCACAATGGACCCTTAAAACTCTATTTGCTGGCCTTATGCGTTCTCTGCCTCATTAAAAATGTTGGTTGTTTCAAATTGCTGGGGGATAATTAAACAGGCCTGCAGTTGATTTATGGGAGACAAACAGAGCGATGAATGCACAGGAATATTGTGTTGTGAGGGAGGTAATTTATGAAGATAAAGCTAAATATTGATGGGGGAAGCCCAACTCAAGGTTGGCTGCAAGAAGTGATATATCTTGGGAGCCCTTTAAATCCTTGGAGGCCAAAAGCATCCAGGTGAGCATCACATCTTGATATCCAGGCCTATATTTTGAATGGCAGCTTTTAAATCCTCTCTTAAGATCTGAAGAAATAATGCAATGAAAGACTGCACCGCACACCCACACTTATGCACATGCACAGCCATATATTTCATGTGACCACAGAGGCTAAGCTATGTTTGGAATTTGAGGTGGAATCAAAGGGAATGGTTGTGATAACAGGGTCTGATGAGTGACTTTCTCTTTACAACACGCAGTGTTTCCTAGCGGTGCGGCTAATACTCGCCATAAGGCTGCTTTTACAAGTTACAAATTGGAGAGTGTGGGTATAGTTCCGTGAGTCTGGGAGTTCTATGGGAGGGGGTGGGGGAAGGTTTCCTTTCTATCTCTTCTTGGTGAAGCTCATAGTAAGAGAACAAACAAAATGTACCGAGGCTTATTTCCATGGGGGGAGACTGTCTTGGAAGGTAGAGGAGAGCTGAGATTTTAAGCACTTGAGTTTCCCAGCCTGGCCAGGCTCGCTGCTCTTCTGGGAGCAGCCTCAGTCAGCGGATGGGTGTCCCAATGAGAGCCCTACCTCCCTGTGGCTCCTAGCTACCGTGACAGCTTCCAGCAGGTGCCTTGGGGGGTCAGTGATTGTGAAGTCAAAGACTTTATCCTCATCTCTCTGTCTTGTCACTCTGGTTCCTCAGCAGCCTGTGAAGCCTTTGAAGCCCTTTGAAGGGCTGACTCTCTTGCCTCAGAAGACAACTCCTTCTATTCTGAGAGCTAGTCCCAGCTCAGGCCACCACCCACCTGGACACATCCATGCAGTTACCCATCGCCCACTTCTGGGCACCTTTTCTCTCACCAGCTCTGCCCTCAGCATGTTTCAGGCTGCCCCAGAACCACTTGTAGGGTTCAACACCCAATCTGGGACCCCAGCTTGGGTGTTCTTGGGTCTGAAGTCCAGATCCAATTTCTCTGCCTGTGTCGACCCAGATGTGCACACCACGTGTCCCATAGCTTTCACGGGGAAAAGAAAATTGAGCTCTAGGAATGGGCACAGGTCAAAATAGTGCTTATTAAATAGTTTACCTACATGGTTCCTTTCTTGAAGGCGTTCCTAATAAAATCAAGGTGACCATAAGGAAAGGGCCTGACCCCAACTTCCTTCTCGTTTCAGCTCCACTTTCCCTCTGTATGCTCACCAAGTCAGAAATCCCATCCTCTGAATCCATCCACCTTTCTGCTTCCATGTTTGTTTGAATGTCACCCTCCTTTTTGGGGATGACCTTCTTGTTGCTCCTGTGAAAATGTCAGCTCCAGTGTTAAGCTCTCCCTGTTTCTGTCTGTCAGAAACCAGCTCAGAATGTGAGCAACTCCTTTCTGCACAGAACTCCAGAGCTATCCACAAATCACCACTAAAGACCTCTTTGTTCTAACAAAGGAAACATTTTGCCAACCTGGTTTGAGTTACAGTGTGAACTTGGAAATACTTAAAATGCTTAAAATACTCTTGAATGCAGAATTAAGTTGATTTAAAATGTCCTTGCCTTCAATTTGTTTGAATTGGTAAATTTATTGCATGGAAAAATCAAAGTCAATGACCATATTTGCCCTCCTCAATAAATGCAAACGCAAATCTTAAAAAATTTGCAAATGTTTACCTTATTCCATTTTAATGTCTCTAAGACTTAAAAAGACAATCACATTCTTGGGCTTTTAATGTTTCTGTCATATTTATCAGTAATTTAAACCTAAGTCCATTAACAAAGTAGAACTCGTTGTTTAGATTGGAAACGAGAGTGGCCCCTGTTCTTTGAATCACCAAGGTACCTCCCTGTCCCCATCGGTGGTGCCTTGAGCTTTTACAACCAGATCCAGGAAAAGTTGGCTTCCTTTTTACATGAATAGGAAAGCTGTACTGCTGTACTTGTGGTTCTGAGACTGGTCTCTCTGCACTGCAGTCTGGTCTGGGGAAAATGTCATTCTCTTCTGTACAGAAGTTGAAGTATTTGGATGATCAGTGACAACACTACTGGAAGACAGAACGTGAAATGGAGTCGGCATTATCAATAAATAGCATCAAGTTGCCATTTCAGGAAAAATTGACCCTGTGAGGATTTCAGGGGCAGCAGGGCCATCAGACCTGAAGCCCTGTGGTGAGGTGGGTTATTGTTGCGTGGTCTCACTGAGTCTGGAGGTGGACAAGTGTTGGGCGTGCGTGTGGGAAAGGATGCAGTGGGGGTGGGGCTATTTGTGGGTACTAAGATTTAAAGAAAGAAAACCCCACATTGTCATCTGAAAGAAGATAAATGAAAATTGTTGGAGCAATAGGCCTCTAGGGACTAATTACTTGTCTGCTATAATTCAGGGACTGCACTCGTGACTTGCATCGACTCAACATGTCAAATGTCACTTCTATGTTATGAAATAAAATACATGTTCTTTTAATGTAAACAGTACAGAAATGTTCTCAAGTGTCCCAAGTCATTAGTCACATTGGACACATTCAGTGCCCTATGACTTGTCCCCATGGCTCTGTGCCTGGAGGTCACTTGGTATGTAAAGAGAAAGCGTGCAGCCATGTAATTAAAACCGATGTAGGCACCTTGTTCATCTGGGGGGCTGAGGAGCATCCAAACAGCTGCTCAGGGAAACTCAGTCCTTGCTAACATGTGGTATAGCATATTCAGAATCCAAGAATGCCCCCAAAAATCCCAGACAAAAGCCCCCCCACATGTCTGCATTTTGCTTTGGTTTTGTTGTAAATTGTTGCAGGAGATTGGAGGGAGGGGGCTGGCCGGCTGGTGCCCTGGTAGGATTTGACTTAGCAGCGGGGGATGGTAAAGCACATGGGCTTCCCATTATACCCCCCCCCCCCCAGCTTCCTAGCACTGCATTATGCTGTGTGAGCTGCCTCAGTTTTGTAGGAGTGCTATGTAGATTAGATACAAAATTTACTTTAAGTAAAAATCGTATTAATCCTCCAAGGATCAACCAGGGGAAGAGAGGCCACTCTATATATTTATAAACAGAGGGATCTGGTTACCCAGGTGATAAGGCGGCTGCAAGGCAGAGCACAGAAACATTGAAGGGATCGATAAATCCCCTGGGTTAGAGGAACCAAGGGGGCAGTTGTTGCTACTGGGGTCCAAGCTCAATGGTCATAGGGAAACTGGTAGCTTGACTTGCCTGGAAGGAGCTGGAGACCTAGGGAAGATTGCCGGAGACACCGCCTAGGGGTGGGCAAAGTGGTGATGGGGAAATACCCTGGCTTCTCCCTTTCTTGTACTCTCTCTACCATGATCTCTCTGTGGGCAAATCCTGCCACAAATCAGCTAGAACGAAAGTCCAGGCAACACAGCCTAGAATGGTCAACACCTACCTGCTCTGAAGCTCCATCTCCATAAAACAGAGAGGGGAAAAGGTTTGGAATGACTCCTAGGGTAGACAGGCCCAGGATCAGCTTATTTTGCATTTCGAGAGCACTCTGCAGCCTAGGAAGTAATTTCCTTAATGGTTTTTGTCTTAGAAATCCCCACAAAGCTCTGTGAATGGTGCATTCTCCCCTCATTTAATGTGTGAGGAAGCTAAGGCTCAGAGGCTTCCAGTAAATGGCTTTAAGCCATCTAGTTTGTCCTGACAGGACTCAAGGTTAGGTCTCCCAACCCCCATCTAGCACCCCCCCCTCCACCTTCCTCCATGCCACCCTTAGAAATGTACTTTTCTTCTCTTAAGCACTAAGAAGTTCCTTTTACTCATGAAAGTTTTGCATTTCATAGTGTTATTCAAGTTCTCTGTTCCCTTGTTGATCTTCTTTCTGCCTAGTCATTCTATCCATATTGAAAGTGGGATATAACCAAGTCCAATTATTATGTTTGAATTGTCTATATCTCCCTCCACTTCTATGAGCTTTACTCCATGCAATTTGGGGCTCTGTTGTTAGGTGAACACATGTTGATAATTAGTATGTCTTCCTAATAGATTAATCTCCTACTAATTATAATATGTCCCTCTTTTTTTTAAAGTAACATTTTGTGTCTTAAAGTCTATTTTGTCTGATATCAATATAGTCACTCCAGCTTTCTTATGGTTGTTGTTCGCATGGTATATATTTTCTACCCTTTTACTTTCAGCCCATTCATATCTTTGAATCTAAAGTATATCTCTGATATACAGCATATAACTGTTTTATTTTTATCCAATCTGATATTCTCTGCATTTTGATTGGATTGTTTAAGCCATTCATATTTAATATTGTTGATATAGTTGGATTTTTTTTAATTAAACAATTTTAATCAGTAAAAGTGCAATTACATGAAGAGCCCCATATTATACATGTTTAAATTATTTTCCATCGTCTTTACTTGTAAGGTGTTGAAGGTGGGACCCGCTCTTGAATCTTCTTTCTAGTGGTAGAATAAGGTACATATTGTTCTGGAGTGCCACTCACATTGAACTTATGGTTTGTCCAAATGAATTTACGAGCAGTAGGTGGTTTTGTTGTTGGAGGATCATCAGTCATAGAGTGAAGCCAACGATGCCATTCAGGGGGGACCATGGTTCCATCCATATCCCAAAATGTGTTCTTGCCATTCATTTCAGTTGTATATATAACCCATCAGTGACGACCAAAAAATTGCTTGTTGTCCTCATAGTATTTGTTTCCATATTTGTCTTCCACCACTAATGTACCAACACTCACATCATTTGCCTTGAAGAAAACTCATAGATAGCCACGGAGGCCACCGTGGCCACTGAGTTGCTCCAGCCTGCGTTTCAGGACCTGCAGGAACTCCATCTTGTCCCCTAGGACCAGCCCCCCAGGTGCTCAATATAGTTCGATTTGTATCTGTCATTTTACTTTTTGATTTCTGTATGTCACCTGTCCTTTTTGCTCCAAATTTAGCATTTTAAAAGGACATGTTACAAAACTATAGTTTTGGGTTTTATGTGCAAAATTCAATATAAAATATCATTTTGCTTTCCTTCCTTTGTGCACGAATCTCTCTCAAGGTCTTCCTTATGAGGAACATAAAAACCTTTTTCACCTTGCAGGTCCTGATGAGCTGTTCTGGGGAAGGGTTTGAGGGGCCTAGGGGAGTCACATGCCTCTGGTAGGGGTGATGAGATGTGATTAGGGAAACACCCAGGAGCACATCAGCCACCACTTTCCCTGCCCTGTACCCCTTTAGAGAAAATTCCTCAAGTTTTCTCTCACCTCAGGCACACTAAGAGGTAGGTTCCTGAATGGCAAAGGAATTCTCCTGGACCTGGCCGTCACTGTGCACAAGGACCAGAAAGACGGCTCTCTGTGGATCATGATCAGGCTAAGGCACCTTCTTCCACAACTCCCAACACCAGTGGTTCCTATCATTCCTTGAGAACCACAAGCTTGTTGCGAATGATAACAGGCAAGCCAATTTGGCAGAGCGGAAAACATCTTTATGACATTATCCAGTGAATAAAGCAAAGTACAAAATTAGAACCCTTGCTGAGAGCACCAGGTACAACAGAGGATGTATGTGGACAGCACTGGGCAGGGGGACATAAAGCTCAGAAAACATTTTTTCTTGTCATAGTTGTCATAGTTGAATGACGATGTGTCTGCTGCTTTACTTTTGTTACATGTCCTTTACTGGGAAGATATTTTTTGGGGGTTTTCGTTTATGAAGCCATAAAAAAAATGAAAAATTAAGGAAGGACTGATAAAAAGGAGTGAGGGAAGGAAAGAGGTAGAAAGGGAGAGAAGACAAAGAAAGGGAGGTCAACCTTATTTGGGCTGCAGGCAAAAGATAATCCCTTCAAGTTTTAAGGCAGCTACACTTGATGAATAATGAAAGGAGATCTGAGCTCCATTTGTGTTTTAATATTTACTCAGTGTAGTAAAAAATTGGGGAAAAATAAAGTAAGGTATCAGGGGGAGTTCAAGACCTAAAATGGACCATCTGAAACATGATCTTAAAAAAAGATACCGTGATTCCAGTCTGAAGACTTTAATTTCACACAAGGGAGTAGGAAACTGCACGGCCTGTGAAACATTTTTTTACGTCTGGTTATTTGCCCTGCGGGAGGAAGCAGAAGGCTCATCTCTGCATCCCTGGCCTCTCTGAGCTGCTTCTGCCCGCCCCTGGCTCCTGTTCTGCGCTGATGTCTGTAACTCACCCTAAGACCTGTCTCCTGGGCCACCTGCATCTGAGCCCGCACATTCAGGGGGTCACCTCACTTCAGATATCACCAAGGCCCTGGATCCCATTTTATTTATTTTTTTATTTTTTAATTTTTTTAAATTTTTTTTTCAACGTTTATTTATTTTTGGGACAGAGAGAGACAGAGCATGAACGGGGGAGGGGCAGAGACAGAGGGAGACACAGAATTGGAAACAGGCTCCAGGCTCTGAGCCATCAGCCCAGAGCCCGACGCGGGGCTCGAACTCACGGACCGTGAGATCATGACCTGGCTGAAGTTGGACGCTTACCCGACTGCACCACCCAGGCGCCCCTGGATCCCATTTTAAAAGGGCACTTGAATACCCTACAGTTCTGTCCCAGAGCTCTGGGACTCTGTCCTCCTAGAAGAAATGATCACTATCTAGACTGATGATGTATTCTTGTCGGGTGGATTCGTCTCGTGTCACGTTAGTGAAGCTGGAACGTTGTTCCTCAGAGTTCTCTGCTCCGAATTGCTCTAAGTGAGCACGGAGTGCACTTGGCATGAGACATGGGAGGCTGCCGCGAGGGAGCAGATTGCCTGCTTCAGGCCAGGGCAGGCTGTCATCACCCATGCGCCGGCCCACCGGGTCTGGGTGCGGCAGCCGCCTGCACTCCCCCCATCCTCCGGCATCTCCTGCCCCTGCCTCTCTGCCTAGGCATCTGAATGGCTCCGGTTGACCCTTGCGGGTCTGGCACTGTTGCAAGGAGGTCCCGGTTGTCTTTGCTTCCCACACTCCATGTCTGTCATCCCTCCCCATCTGCCTGTCCTGATGCTGCCGGCTGCAGCCTCAGATGCGAGAGCGGCACCCCGCATGGACCACGTCTGACCAACTCTCTGCAGTAAACGTCTGACCGATGTCCTGCTGGCTCTACTCGGCAGCAGGACCCTGACCGAGGCGCACTCGCAGGCTGCCCTTTCTTCCTTTTGATCTGGGCCAGGGATTAGGGATCTTCTTTGCAAGTTCAGGTTCTCGAAGAACACAGGCTAGTTTGGGGGCTTCATGACCTTCAAGCTGATATCCCACTGCAGGGTCCCTGATGGGGTGAGTCGGAGCCCAACAAGGCCTGGCTGGCATCCCACAGCTGGGAAAGGCTAGGTTTTCTGGGGTTCCCTTTGCCATGAGCCTACTTCTCAGAGCAGGTGGTCAGGGATAGGCATCACTCTGATGGCTGTAAGTTCTCAGATGCCTGGTCAGATGGCCTGGAGCTGGGGTACCTCCAAGGTTAGGGTGGGGGCTCTCAGGAAGCCCCAGACAGGGACGTAGCCTCTTTACTCCCTTTTGGCACAAGTGTCTTTGTCTCTCTGGTCTTCCCAGGTTCTTCCAACTGAAGGACAGACCACGATGGCTGCCTTGATTTCTGGGCCCTAATAATTAGGATCCAACAATGCTCTGGGCCCTACTGACACGCACCGTGTCACCTCACACTGGCTCAGTGCACCCACCGCGCGTCCCTCTC
Organism: Prionailurus viverrinus; assembly: GCF_022837055.1. Classification (NCBI taxonomy): domain Eukaryota; kingdom Metazoa; phylum Chordata; class Mammalia; order Carnivora; family Felidae; genus Prionailurus; species Prionailurus viverrinus. The sequence continues at coordinate 49,638,244 of NC_062571.1, read as the reverse complement.
TGAGCGTCTTGCCCACCCCAGCGGGTTTCTCTGTGTGGGACCAGGGCAACTTGTGGGGTGTCCAGCGAAGGAGGGAGGCCAAATCAGCTCTCACATCTGTCCTCTGTTGGAAATTTTTACTTGGTTAAAGGACGACTCTATCTCATCCTTCCCACACCAGAGTCGCATCCATGAGAAATGACCAGGTCAGTGGGATGTCACGGGGTGTTTTAGCGAACTGGCCTCTGGGTTAATTTCTCTCTTATTTTTCCATAAAGCTCTCTGATGTGCATGCTGTCATGATTACGCTTGTAGATCCGTTGGAACATTAGCTCTCCCAGTGACTGGAGATATTCCACTGCCCCCCAGCAGCTTCCTGTCATGTTCAAAAGGGGACTGGATGTCAGAGAAGGGGTGTGGGCATGTATGGGGTGATCCATTTACTAGTGCCGTACTTCCAGATTTGGTGCTCCCAGGGCTGAATTGTGTACTCACAAAATGCACATGCTCTAGTCCTATCCCCCAGTACCTCAGAATGTGTCTGTATTTGGAGATAAGGTTTCTAGAGTGGTATTTAAGGTAAAATGAGGACATTAGTGTGGGCCCTAGTCCACTATGACAGGTATCTTTATACAAAGAAGAGATAGGACACAGATACACACAGAAAAAAGACCGTGTGAGGGCAAGGGAAGAAGATGGCCATCTACGAGCCCGGGAAAGAAAACCTCAGAAGATGCTAACCCTTAATCTCAGAATCTAGCCTCCAGAATCGTGAGAAAATAAATTTCTGTTGTTTAAGCCCCCTGGTCTGAGGTAGTTTGTTATGTCAGCGCTAACAAACGATCGCAGGAGGTGACTGACTTACCCTCCGTTTCCTCTAATGGCCCCACTCATGACTTTGATGTATTTGGTTCCCATTCCGTCAACGTTCATTCAGCAGAACAACACTGAAAGCACGTGGTTAGCTTCCTTTTTAAAGTTTCCTGTGTTTTTCCCGATGTTCTGAGCCTGCCAGTTTTAGGATTTGGAAACCATGCCCGTAGGCCACATTTGGAGGCCCCACTGTGGTACCTGGCCTGCACTGGCTGCCTTGATTTAGGAGGTATGGCTTAGGGGGCATTTGGACATGGGGGAGTAGGGACGGGATTGAGAGGTGCAGGACCCTGAGACCTGGTCCTGCCCCAGTGGGGTCTGTTTCCTGCCCCTCACTGTCCCTGCATTCTGCTCCTGCGGCTTATCCTCCACGGCCTCCTCTCTCCTGGCCTCCACCTTGGCTGAGGAATTCCAAGGGCACAGGCACAGAGAGGACCAGGTCACAGATCTGAGGGCAACCATGCCTTGAATGTGGATTTCACTGACGCGGGATCTCCCTTTGTCTTACTTGTCTTAATTCCTAGAGACAGCAAACTGTACTTGGCCAGCCTTAACTATTTAGGCCCAGGGTTGTCAGAAAAAACCCCCATATGTTGGCCTGCTTTTAGTTTAGTCACATATATGCAGGGGGACAGTTTGTCTGCAGGTAAAACAAAAGCGTCTCTATTTACTGCCACTGATCATTTGTTAAAGGGTTATTGTAGCAATAGTCATACCTTCACTGTATGGCGGTTTCCAGTTTCCTGACCACTTTTTACTGCACTGTGTTATTGTCTCTGTCTCCTAAGTATGAATTTAAGATCTGGGAAGACCATATTCTCCCAGCGCTCATGCAGCTGTGCTAGCTCCTTCCTAGCTCAGGACAAATGTCCCCTTGGCCATCTCCTGCCTCTGTCATAGTATCTTATTTATTTCATTTTGTTTTTAAATATTTTTTGAGGGAAGGAGGGGCAGAGGGAGAAGGTGAAAGAGAGAACCTTAAGCAGACCCCACGCCCAGTGCAGAGCCTGATGCGGGGCTCAATCCCACGACCGTGAGATCGTGACTTTAGCTGAAATCAAGAGTTGGACACTTAGCCAACTGAGTCACCCAGGCGCTCCTGTCATAACATCACTAAGAAGTTGCCTCATTATCTCTATGCTGCTGGTCTAGCATAAGGGACCATGGGTAACTCAGCCCAGTGCACTGTTCTGTACGTGGACTAATGTAGAAGAAGCCTCCCTCAAATCCATGAGATGGAGAGAGTCCCTTTCTAGAGGTCAAGCCAGTCCCTGCCTGGCTTTCCCCGTTCCCAGGATCTGAATCTGTGAAGAGTTCCCCAGTCTCTACCATCTGAAGACTTCAAGAAACTTGTGCTTGTGAAGAATGTCAACAGCTGTCTTTCCCAACCTGGCTCAGAAAATGCCACTGTTTTTCCAAGTCCAGGCCACGCTATTTGGACAGTAGAAAGGAGTAATCATTTTGGAGAATCATGGTACCTTCTCCCATTTGTACTACTGAGAAATCATTGGCCTTCTATTCTAAGAAGGTTTGGTGATTATGTGTTGAGTTCTAGTATGACTCAGAATCTACTTATATTCTGCTAGCTCCAGGACTCCTGGGCTCCTGAACAGCCCTTGAAGGCCATTGACACCCACCGTCTTAGGACTTGAGGTGGTGTGGAGCATCTATCTGAGTTTTAGTTTATCTCAGCCCCATTCTGCATTGGTTTAATGTAGAATTAGTCTCTGCCTTCTTTCCCCTTTCTGCCTTCTGCAGGAGAGTTTGCCATTTGTCCTGGCCTGGACTCCAATCAGTGTCGGGCCTGGAATTTCAAGCCCCCTTCCTGGGGCTCCATGTCTGTATTTCTGAAGGATTGGTTGTAATAATTCCATTTTCATTCATGATTTTATCTATTTGGTTCATCTCCCTTTTCTTTTTGAGAAGCCTGGCTAGAGGTTTATCAATTTTGTTTATTTTTTCAAAAAAACAACTCTTGGTTTCATTGATCTGCTCTACAGTTTTTTTTAGATTCTATATTGTTTATTTCTGCTCTGATCTTTATTATTTCTCTTCTTCTTCTGGGTTTAGGCTGTCTTTGCTGTTCTGCTTCTATTTCCTTTACGTGTGCTGTTAGATTTTGTATTTGGGATTTTTCTTGTTTCTTGAGGTAGGCCTGGATTGCAATGTATTTTCCTCTCAGGACTGCCTTCGCTGCATCCCAAAGCATTTGGATTGTTGTATTTTCATTTTCGTTTGCTTCCATATATTTTTTAATTTCTTTTCTAATTGCCTGGTTGACCCATTCATTCTTTAGTAGGGTGTTCCTTAACTTCCATGCTTTTGGAGGTTTTCCAGACTTTTTCCTGTGGTTGATTTCAAGCTTCATAGCATTGTGGTTTGAAAGTATGCATGGTATGATCTCAATTCTTGTATACTTATGAAGGGCTGTTTTGTGACCCAGTATGTGATCTATCTTGGAGAATGTTCCATGTGCACTCGAGAAGAAAGTATATTCTGTTGCTTTGGGATGCAGAGTTCTAAATATATCTGTCAAGTCCATCTGATCCAATGTATCATTCAGGGCCCTTGTTTCTTTATTGACCGTGCGTCTAGATGATCTATCCAATGTTGTAAGTGAGGTATTAAAGTCCCTTGCAATTACCACATTCTTATCAATAAGGTTGCTTATGTTTGTGAGTAATTGTTTTATATATTTGGGGGCTCCCGTATTCGGCGCATAGACATTTATAATTGTTAGCTCTTCCTGATGGATAGACCCTATAATTATTATATAATGCCCTTCTTCATCTCTTGTTACAACCTTTAATTTAAAGTCAGTTTTTCTGATATAAGTATGGCTACTCCAGCTTTCTTTTGACTTCCAGTAGCATGATAGATAGGTGTCCATCCCCTCACTTTCAATCTGAAGGTGTCCTCAGGTCTAAAATGAGTCTTTTGTAGACAGCAAATCGATGGGTCTTGTTTTTTTTTATCCATTCTGATACCCTATGTCTTTTGGTTGGTGCATTTAGTCCATTTACGTTCAGTGTTATTATAGAAAGATATGGGTTTAGAGTCATTGTGATGTCTGTAGGTTTCATGCTTGTAGCGATGTCTCTGGTACTTTGTCTCACAGGATCCCCCTTAGGATCTCTTGTAGGGCTGGTTTAGTTGGGGCTCCATGTCTGTAGTGGGGCAGAATTCCAAGAGGCCCCCCAAATTTCCATCCACAATATATATACCTAAATAATCTCCTCTTCTTGAGCAATACTGAAAATGATGGATTTAACTGCTCTGATCAGGTTTCAAAGGTAAAAGTCAATTTACAGATGAAATTAAGGTTCCTAATCAGTTGACTTTGATAATCAAAAGAGAGATCATCTAAACCCTTAAAAAGGGCTGGGCTCTGCCTGAAGACAGATTCCAAACTTGAGAGAGATCCTACTGCTGGCCTTAGGGAAGTAAACCTCCACGTAGTAAGAGGGTTTGTGGGTAGGCCACTGGCAGGAGCTGAAAGAAACCTCCGGGAGCTGAGAGCAATCTCTAGTCAACAATCTCTAGCAGGCAGGAAGCTGGGCCCAGGGTCCTACAGTCACAAAGAACTGAATTTGGCCAATAATTACGTGACCTTGGAAGTGGATCCTGAGCTCCAGAAGGGAATGCACCCTAGTCAACATGTTGATGTCAGCCCGTGAGAGACACTGCCCAGACATCTGACCTACAGAAACTGTGAGATAATAAACACAAGTTATTTCAGGTAAGTTAGTGGTGATTTGGTATATGGCAGTAGAAAACTAGTGTAGTGCCCTTATTCTGTCTCCACCCAGCATATGGGTTGGTTTTTAGCACAGCTATTAAAGCTTCATTGTTCTCTCTGCCACAGTTTAACTTCTTGATTGGCTTACATCCTGGAATCCCATCCTTCAGACACAATCTGAGCCCATGATATACACCTTCCACAGGGTCAGCCCCCTTGGCTCCAGGCACCTGAGTGGGTAAAGAGGAGAGAGAAATCTTAGATCCTATGGCTGACTCTCCAGTGGGCTCCACTCCACATAGCTATGCTCCTGGATCCCATCAGGTCATTTCCAGGAACTTACAGGAACAAAAAAACCCAGCCGCTGGAGATCAGGAACTCTTCCAAGGTTTCCCTAAAGAAGGTAAAGAAAAAAAAAAAAGTTGCTATTTCTTCAAGCCCAGACCACAGTAACTTGAGACTAGAGAGGAGTGAACATTTTTTGGAATTATAGTGGCTTCTCCCATCTGCAGGGTTGAGAAATTATCCACCATCATTTCATGGGAGGCTTGGTGATTTATTTGAGAAATTCTTAGGAGGGATTGCAATGAGAGAGAAATATCAACAAAGTCCCAAAGCTGCTGACCAGCCTATTTAAAAATATGCCATATATTCAGCAAGCACTTAGGGTAAACCACAGGAAAAATACACAAGAAAATTAATTCCTTGTCAAATACAGTTGGAAAGGTAAAGCCCAAAAATGTATTAGTGAAGATGGAAAATTGATCTGTTTATCAAGCAAAATTATTATTTTTTTTTATTTTGATGTAATTCTAGAGTCAGATAAAGTTGCAAAAAAAAAAAAAATGGTACACAGAGTACCATGTGCCTTCCCCCAGCTTCCCCCAGTGGTGATATTTTATATAACTATAGTATAATACTAAATACAGGATTGACATGATACATATTATGGGTTGAATTGTGTCTGTCACCTCCTCCCAAAAATATATGTTGGAGTCCTAACTTCCCAGAACCTTAGAATGTGAACTTCTTTGGAAATATGGTTGGCTGGAGTCATTAGTTAAGATGAAATAATATTAGAGTAAGATGGGCTCCTAATCCAGTATGACTAGTGTCCTTACAAATTGATGGCCATATGAAGACAAAGACACATAGAGAGAATTTTATATGATGACAGGCAGAGATTTGAGCTATGCGGCTACAAGCCAAGGAATGCCAAGGATTGCCAGCCAACCACCAGCAAAGCTAAGAAGAGGTGAAGAAGGATTCTCCCCTGCAGGTTTCAGAGCGAACATGGCCCTTCTGATGCTTCGATCTTAAACTTCTAGCCTGTGAGACAATACATTTCTATTGTTCTAAGCCACTCACTTTGTGGTACTTTGTTAGGAAATGAGTACAGTATAATACTAGACTAGACTACTGACTATATTCAGTTTTCACTACTTTTTACATGCATTCGTGTGTGTGTGCGTCTTTGTGTGTCTGTGCATGTGTGTGGATCCATACAATTTTATCCTATACGTAGATTCGCATAGCCACGCAGATATGAAACATCGAGAGGATAAAAATACGAGTTATGAACTCAGAGAAAATTATTTGAAGACCACACATCTTGAAAGAACGTGTATTATACTGCTTTTGTTCTACGGAAGTCTGTTAGGTTCTGTGGGTTGACAGTGTTTTTAAGTTCTTTGTTATCCTTGCTGATTTTTGTGCCTGTATGTGTGTGTGTGTCTAGTTGAGTGATGAATTGTTGAAATCCTTGGTTATAATGGAACATTTTGTATATTTCTTTTTATTTTTTCTATTTATTTATTTATTTATTTATTTATTTATTTATTTATTTATTTATATTTTTGAAAGAGAGAGAGACAGAGCATGAGCAGCGGAGGGGCAGAGAGAGAGAGGGAAACACAGGATCCGAAGCAGGTTCCAGGCTTTGAGTTGTCAGCACAGAGCCCAATACGGGACTGGAACTCACAAACCATGAGATCATGACCTGAGCTGAAGTGAGAGGCTCAACTGACTGAGCCACCCAGGCGCCCCATCTCTTTAATTTTTAAAAGTGTTTATTTATTTATTTTGCTATATAGAGAGGGACAGAGAGCACAAGCAAGGAACGGACAGAGAGAGAGGGAGAGAGAATCCCAAGTAGGCTCCGTGCTGTCAGTGCAGAGGTACACTTGGGACTTGATCTCACTAACCAGGAGACTGTGACCTGAGCCAAAATCAAGATTTGGACACTTGACTGACTGAGCCACCCAGGCACCCCAATATATGTCTCTTTAAAGTTTTATGAGTTTTTGCTTCAGGTGCATACACATTTAGAATTGCTACATCTTGGGGTGCCTGGGTGGCTCTGTCATTTGGGCGTCCACCTTCAGCTCGGGTCATGATCTCACAGTTTGTGAGTTCAAGCCCCCCCATTGGGCTTGCTGCTGTTAGCACGGAATCTTCTTTGGATCCTCTGCCCCCCACCCCCCCCTCCCCTCTCCTGCTTGCACTCTCCCTCTCAAAAATGAACATTAAAAAAAAATAATAAAATTGGTACATCTTGACCCCTTTTACCATTATGTAATATCCCTCTTTGTCCCTGATAATTTTGTACTCTCTGAAGTCTTCCTTATCTGGTGTTAATATAGCCACTCCTTCCTAAAAAACGTATGCCTGCATGATACATCTTTTCCTATCAACATTTCGGCTACCTATATCACAATGTATTAAGTTTTCAATAGACAGCACACAATTAGGTTATGTTTTCTTACTCACTTTGCCAATATCTGTCCTTTAATTGGTGTACTTAGACCACTTACATTTAAAGTAGTTACCGATATGTTAAGGTTTAAGTGTGCCATTTTATTATTTGTTTCTATTTATTCTCTTGTTCATCAATTTCTTTTTTCTTGAATTCCTAGAGGTTATTTAAACACTAGAATTTAATTTATTTGTAGTATTTTTGAGTATATGTTTGTATGGTGTGTGGTTTTTCATTTCGTTTTGTTTTGTTTTGTTTTTGTGCTTGTTCTTAGCATTACAACATGTATAAAGATCTTATCAGTATCTACTGGTATGAACATTATGTCCCGGAGTGAAGTGTAGAAACCCTACTTTCCCTTGGTGCCTTTATCCTTCCCATTTTTAAAATCAAATTTTCTTAATGTTTCTTCTGCATAAACTTAACACACATTAAATGATGTTATAATTTTTGCTGAAATCAATCGCAATTTCAAAACATCATGAGGAGAAAGGTAGTCTACTCCCATTTTTACCTATTTTATTATTCTCTGTCCCCAGCCTCTTTCTGTTATAATTTCCTTTGTGGTTGGAAGACTTTAAGCTGTTCCGTAAGAGCAGGTCTGCAGATGACAAATTCTCTTAGTTTCCTTCATCCAAGAATGTCTATTTTCTCTTCATTCCTGAAAGATATTTTCACTTGGGATAGAATTTGGGGTAGGCAGATATTTTTATCCAGTACTTGAAAATGTTTTGTTATTTCTTATTGGCCTCCATGGTTTCAGATGAGAAATATGCAGATTGGGTGATATATATTTTCATATCTTCCAGTTCACTGTTTCTTTCCTCTGTCCCTTCCATGAGTCTTAAAAATTCCAGTTATTGTAGTTTTCTGCTCTACAATTTTCATTTATGTCTTATTTGTTTTAAACCTTTTTATTGACATACAAAAAGGACTTTTTTCTTTTTTATGTCTCGTATTTCTTTGCTGAGATTTTCTGTTTTTCCCCCCATTTTTTTTCATGATGGTTCATAATTGCTCATTGAAGAATGATTATAATTGTTGCTTTAAAATCCTTGTTGAATAATTCTAACATTTGAGTCATGTTCTTAGAAGCTGTTAATTTCCTTTCCTTTTCATGCTATGATTGTTCTGGTCTTGTTAGGATATGAAGTTGTTCTAATTGTATCATGGACATTTTGGGTATGATGTATAGAATTTTTGGATCCAATTTCGTTTTCTTTCTTTTTTTTTATTTATTAATTTTGAGAGACCGAGAGAGACAGAGTGTGAGCAGGGGAGGGGCAGAGAGAGAGGGAACCACAGAATCCGAAGCAGGCTCCAGGCTCCGAGCTGTCAGCACAGAGCCCCATGCGGGGCTCAAACTCACGAACCACAAGATCATGACCTGAGCCGAAGTCGGACGCTCAACCGACTGAGCTACTCGCGTACCCCTGTTTTCTTTTCTTAGAAGGCACTCACCCTGGTTGTGTGTAGTGCTTAAGTCCAGGTAGGGATAGATGTTTCGCCTTACTCAGCCCTACTCATACCAGAATGGGGAGGGGGGGAGGTAAGAAAGGGAGAGCTGCTAGCATTGCCTCATTGTTGATGAGCTGGAGTGGAAGTTCAGCTCCCCAGTCAACTCTGTTGACACTGTGGTGAGGGTGGGGGGTTAAGGGTGCTTTCCACTGATATTGACTAGAGTAGAACAATTTGTTGTCAGAAAGGCTTTCTGTTCTGTTAGATTGCCATTTTATCAGTCCCACAGCTATAGGAATCGGGCTTTGCTTGGGGCTTTTTGACTGCACCTGTTGGTAGTTCCATGTTGCAGGCTTCTCCAGTGCACTGGCCGAATTACACGGAATCATAAAGAAAACCTAGGGACTTCACTGCGGGGTTGTTCCTCAAGTCTCAAGTCCCTGAGAAGTTGCATTAGTATATTGACACTGATGTGCAGCCAACACCATCATACATATCCAGATCTTTTCATCTTCCCAAACTGAAACTCCACTTATTTAACAATGTCCCTGGCAACCACCATTCTAGTTCTCCTTTTGGTCTCTCTGAAGTTAACGACGGTATGTAACTCATATGAATGGAATCGGAATATTTGTGCTTCTGTGACTGACTTATTTCATTTGGCATCATGTTTCAAGGTTCAGCCATGTTTCAGTACGTATCAGAATTTCCTTCCTTTTTAAAGCTGAATAATATTCCGTTGTATGTATATACCACATTTTGCTTTTCCACTCGACTGTTGTGGATTGCTTCCACTTTTTGGCTACTATGAATAATGCTGCCATCAACATGGGTGTATACGTATCTGTTCAAGACCTTGCTTTCAACTCGTTTGCGTATATGCCAAGAAATGGAGTTGCTGGATCATAGGTCATTCTATATTTAATTTTTATGTTGGACTTTTTGTCTTAGCCCAGCATTTTTTATTTTTAAGAGGGAGGACTAGGGAGGAAATGAGACTACTCCACCTTGGATGGAACTGGCAAGCTAAATTAATTTAAAAAATCTTTTTCTTAGAGTTAACAGATAAACCACATTACAGCATAACTGGCAAGAATCTCTTGAAGTTTGTGTCAAGATCATGAACGCATATCTCCTTGGAATACTTACCTCCTTCTGACACTCAGAGAATTTTTCTAAAGAGTAATTAGGTTCCAGGCCCTCTGGGAAACCATGGAGTGTGAGTCCAGTGAGGCAAATTATTTTCTTACTTCTCTGGTGTGATTTTTTTTCTTTTTTTGGAACTGCTAGCATGTAAGTAACACATAGGTATTAAAATAAAGGTCATAGTAATCCTTTTCATTTTCCAAGAAACTTTCTTTCTTTTTTTTAACATACAGTGTTTTATTAGTTTCAGGTGTACAATATGGTGATTCGATAATTACATACATCACACAGTGCTCATCTCAAGTGCACTCCTTAATCCCCATCACCCATTTAACCCATCCCCTAATCCCCTTCTTCTCTGTAACCATCAGTTTGTTCTCTATAATTAAGAATCTGTTTCTTGACTGGTCTGTCTCTACTTCTGTCTCTCTTTTTAACACTTTGCTGATTTGTTTTGTTTCTTGAATTCCACATATGAGTGAAATCATATGGTATTTGTCTTTCTCTGACCAACTTATTTGCTAAGCATTATACTGTCTAGATCCCTCCATGTCATTGTAAATGGCAAGATTTCATTATTTTTTATGGATTAATAATATTCCATCACACACACACACACACACACACACACACACACACACGTACCATATATATATACCACAGCTTCCTTATCCATTTGTCAACTGATGGACACTTGGGCTGCTTGCATAATTTGGCTTTGTAAATAATGCTGCTATAAACATAGGGGTGCACATATCTCTTTGAATTAGTGTTTTGTATTCTTTGGATAAATATCCAGCAGTATTATTGCTGGATTGTAGGGTCATTTTATTAACTTGTTGAGAAATCTCCATATTGTTTTCCACAGTGGCTGTCCCAGTTTGCCTTTCCACCAACACTGCGAGAGGATTCCTCTTTCTCCACATCCTTGCCAACATCTGTTGTTTCTTGTGTTTTGATTTTAGTCATTCCAACAGATGTGAGGTGGTATCTCACTGTATTTTTGATTTGCATTTCCCTGATGGTAAGTGATGATGAACATCTTTTCATGTGTCTGTTGACTATCTGTATGTCTTCTTTGGAGAAATGGCTGTTCATGTCTTCTGCCCATTTTTAATTGGATTATTTTTTTGGTTGCTGAGTTTTATAACTCTTTATCGGATATGTCATTTGTGAATATCTTCTCTCGTTCTGTAGCTTGCCTTTTAGTTTTGTTGATTGTTTTCTTTGCTGTGCAGAAGCTTTTTATTTTGATGTAGTCCCAATAGTTTATTTTTGCTTTTGTTTCCTTGCTTGAGGAGACATAGCTAGAAAAAAGTTACTCAGGCTGATGTCAAAGAAGTTACTGCCTGTGCTCTCTTCTAAGATTTTCATGGTTTCAGGTCTCACATTTAGGTCTTTGGTCCATTTTGAATTTATTTTTGTGTATGGTGTAAGAAAGTGGTCCAGTTTCATTCTTCTGCATGTTGCTGTACAGTTTTCCCAACATAATTTGTTGAAGAGACTGTCTTTTTTTCTGTTGGATATTCTTTCCTGCTTTGTCGAAGATTAGTTGATCACGTAGTTATGGATCCATTTCTGCGTTTTCTAATTGGTTCCATTGATCTATGTGTCTGTTTTTGTGCTAGTACCATACTGTTTTGATTACTACAACTTTGTAATATAACCTGAAGTCTGGAATTGTGATGCCTCCAGCTTTGTTTTTCTTTTTCAAGATTGCTTTGGCTATTTGGGGTCTTTTTTGGTTCCATACAAATTTTAGGATTGTTTGTTGTAGCGCTATGAAAAATGTCGGTTTCCAAGAAACTTTTGTTTCTGTTATCTCACTGATGTTGTGGGGACAACGTAACTGCAAAGGAAGCAATCAAAGCCAAGATTATCTACCTCCACTTTATAGACAAGGCAGTGGACTCAGAGAAGTAGATTTGGGATGAGAATTCTGAAACTTCTGATGCTTGAGCCACTGTTCTTGCTTAATGCACTATCCATGTCATTTGATTGAATTAATGATAGTAGGACCACTTTAGCATTTTAGATCATCAACCCCATCTTTACTTATCGAGAATGTCCTATTAATGGGCTGTAGCTTGTTTCCTAGCCTGAGAACTATGGAAAAGGTAGGGGGGCGGAGAAACATGTTGGTGGATTGAGAACATCTCATTTGTGTTTGGCACTGGAAGGGATAATGACTCTGTTACATAGGCCTGGAGTTTCTCTTTCTGATTAATCATCAGGGGCTGCAGTGGTATACTCTGGAGCAGGACATTAGCATTAGTACAAACTGAAGCACCTTTCTTGTGAATACTAGAAACTCAGGGTCACCTATAGTAGAGGATTGTAGGTGCAGATGGTTTAGTGGTGGAACAGCTCACACCAGGCTGGGGCTAACAAAGCCAAAGGTGGCAGGAGGTTGGCAGAGGAGGTCGCTGGACATGTTTGCTGATGGATACATTTGAGTCTCAGACATGTATGCTCTGCCTGGGCCTGGGATGTCTGGTGGGCTGCTCAGCAAGTTTTATGACCCCATAAAACTCTCCAAGTGGAAGGTCAGTTGAAGACTCAGAGCCCCACGCCACGGAGTACATAAGGTTTGATTAGGATGTCGTGAACCCCCAGCATGCTGCTGACAGCTAGCCGAAGGAGTCCAGTGGTCTGACAGTCTCTTTTTGGGAAGCCTCCTTGCCTCCCTGGTCTGAAAAGTCAAGTTCCTATGGAACTTGCTCCAGTTCCAAGGTGTGGAACGTGCCCCAGTTACCAAGCTGATTCCATGTGTAGTTTTTACACTAATGTCAGTGGTCTCACCCGTGTTATATGAACTACACTAAATGGACAAGGCAGAACACCAAGTCTCAGCTTTGGGCAGACAAGTAAGATGACAGGGTTGGTGTGCGAGGGTGTTTGGTGGCCAGCCTTCCCCCTCTCTAAAAGCCATTTACATACTTTTTTTTAACGTTGTTTCCCCTGCCACACATGCAGTAGGTTTTTCTGCAACATGAGCTGGTTGTATGATTTTCTATCCCCTAATTTTTCTAGGCGGTAGGGTAACGTAGTTATATCTTTAATGAACTCACCAAATGATCAGGTTTTGATTGATGTTTTTGGATTCTCTCTGTTTTCCTTGTAATCGGAAAGCAAAAGGAATCGACATTTGTCAACTTGACATTTCCCATTGGCATTTCCATCTGTCACGTGGACAGCCTCTAAAGCACCTCAATCACACGTTCTGCCGGAAGCACCTGCTGGACAAACTCTTGCTCTGAGAACGGGGTTGTCGGCTGGCAGCATTACAGCCTTCGTGTGTTGGTGTCCAGATTTGGTCCTGGAAGTGACACACAGACGCTGGGTGGGAAGGGCCGGCTTGTTCCCAGGATGAGGCTCTGAGAACTCCACCTACCTCCCCTACCGCCACCCCCAAACTGTCCCACTTGCCCTTTCTCACTCTGCTCCCCCAGACTAAATTGCATAAACATTCTGCAGACAGGATTCCCTGGGACCCTTACTCAAGGCCTTTTATTTATTTATTTATTTATTTATCTATCTATCTATTTTGACTCTTATATATTTTTAACAAGTTTAGCAGATCAGAAAGGCTACATGTTTATGGAAACTTTAAAAAAATTTTTCTCAATATTTATTTATTTTTGAAAGAGAGAGAAAGACAGAGTGTGAGCAGGGGAGGGGCAGCGAGAGAGGGAGACACAGAATCCGAAGCAGGCTCCAGGCTCTGAGCTATCGGCACAGAGCCCGACGCAGGGCTCGAACTCACAAACCATGAGATCATGACCTGAAGCCGAAGTCGGACGCTCAACTGACTGAGCCCCCCAGGCGCCCCAGGAAACTTTTTTTTTTTTTAACAAAATATATCCAAAGTGATTAAAAAACTTTAAAGAAAGCACCAGAAATGATAACTCTGGTAGGCTGAATAATGGCCCCCAAACGCGTCCATGTCTTAGTCCTTGGAAACTGTCAATATCTTATTTTACATTGCAAGGGGGAATTAAGGCAGCATATGAAATTACGGCAGCTAGCGGGGTTGGCCTTGAGATGGGGAGAGTATTCTGTATTATCTGGATGGGTCTGAAATAATCTCAAGAGTCCTTAAAAGTGGAAGGAGGAGGGAGAAGAGTCAGTATCAGAGTGATGCCATGGGAGAAGGACTGGTCTGGCCCGTGCTGGCTGTGAACATGGACGGGTGGGGTTGCTATGCGCCAAGCCTCGAACAGCTGGAAAAGGCAAGGAAATGGACTCTCCCCTCGAAGCTCCAGAAGGAAGCAGGCCCCGCCAACACCTTGATTTTGGTCTAGTAAAACTGATTTCAGACTTGAGACCTCCAGAACGATAAGATGATCAATTTGTGTTGTCACTAAATCTGTGCTAATTTGTCATAGCAGCAATAAGAAACGAATACAGTAACAAACCCCGGAGCCTCATTCCCTGCTTTGGGACATGTGAGGTTTTTCCTGTAAATCATGTAGGAAGAGCAGAACTGGGGATCACCTATGGGGTGGGTAGTATGTGCAGGTGACGGCCATCCAGGCCTGTCTCCCTGCACACGCTTGCTGTCCTCTCATCGAGGCCTGGAGTATGTTTCCTTTCTTCTTTACGACAACGTGGCAGAGTTGGCCTAAACGGAACTGCCCGTTTCCAGCGAGGCCTGGAGAAGCCTGGCACGTCTCCTTTAGCCCTCTTGGAAGCAACTGGTCTGGAGACCTGAGTACCTTGCTGGAGAGTGAGGCCTGCCAAGTCCCCAGCCATTCCAACTGCCTCCGTGGGAGCATCAGATATAAATAAAGCCGTTGTTGACCCTACAGCCCTAGTCATTCTGGCAACAGCTATCCACCGAGCTTGGTGCAGACTTCTGAGCAAATGATGCCTGCCACACATTTCAGATCTTTTTTTGTTTTTAAGCTTATTTGTTTATTTTGACAGAAAGAACACGAGCAGGGGAGAGGCAGAGAGAGAGGAAGAGACAGAGACAGAGAGAGGGGGAGAAAGAGAATCCCAAACAGGCTCCCCACTGTCAACGCAGACCACAGTGCGGGGCTTGAGCCCACGAACTGCGAGACCATGACCTGAGCTGAAACCAAGAGTCAGACGCTTAACCGACTGAGCCACTCAGGCGCCCCCATTTCAGATCATTTATCGGCTTTCTCCCAGGTGCCAGGTGCTGGTTGAACCCATGCTTATTGATAAGAGAACAGATTGAGTGCCTGTCTGTGTCCCTTCCAGGTTACAGAAGCAAAGCGTGATAAACTAGTGAACCATCAAATATGTATTTTATTGTAAAAGAGGAAACTGAAGACCAGAAAGGCCAAGTCACTTTCCCAAGGCCACACAGCTAAGTAGAAATGATTCATACCGAGGGCTGGGCTCCAAGCCTGCTGGATGGGGTTGGTTACTACTGCAACTCAGTCTTCTATCCTACAGTTATCTCAGATAAGCACCAAAGGCTGTTCAGAGTTCTGCCTGACCAAGGTTTAATGAACTTAAAGTACACATTTGCCTCATACTGTATTTTTCCATCCTTTAAGGATCTCAGTTTTCTTGGTGTAGCCTCATATAAAAGTCTAACTATTACAGAGATAAACCACAGAATTTGATTAGGTTTCAATGGGTGGAAAACCATGTAGTCCAAATAAATGTAGAAATTATTGGTCTGGGGGCCAATGGATAAAATGCTTCCAGCTACAGCTGCACCCTTTCTACCTTCCCTAAAAGAATTTACAACCCAGCAAGAGGCTGATAAAGCAGAAATGTCAATTAAAAAATGTTTTCACTTCTGGGAATCGTTCTGATTAAAGCACGCAATTCAGCTATGCTTAATTACTACTTATAAAGCATTTTCTGAAATGCTTTCTATTCTTTGGGGTATGTTTTACTTTTTTTTTTTTTTTTCTTTAATGGACAATCAGACTGTCCTTTTCCCAAAGCTCGCAGAATCCTTATTTGTGGCCTACCGTTGAATTTCCAACATTAAATATTCCATGCAAGGAGGTAAAGAGGATTTTCTCCTCCCCTTTTCCACGTTTGGAATGCACCACCGGGAGCAGCGATGGAAATGCAGATACTGGTTCACGTGATCTGAGCTGCAATACACATGCGTTATCTGGGATCACAGTCTGCCTTTCCCATAATCTTTTATTTTATTTTCAGAAAGATGCAATCGGGATTCACTGTGCTCCATTCAGGTGGGTAATTTCATTGGGCAGGATTTTAAAGGAACCAGCATCTGGGCAGTTTGGTAATATTTTCCTCTTCACAGCCACATCTAACTGTGCGTGTTAGTTTCCCATGCTGCTGTGACAAATCACCGTACACTTAGTGGCTTCAAACAACTCAGATTTATTATCCTCCATTTGGGAGGTCAGAGGTCCACACGGGTCTCACTGTGCTAGCATCGGGTATGGGTAGGACTGCTTCCTTTGGGCAACTCTGGGGGGAAGAATCTGTTTCCTTGCCTTTTCCAGCTTCCAGAGGTAGCCCACATTTCTTGCTGAGTGGCTCCTTCCTCCATCTTCAAGGCCAGTGGTGCAGGGTCGTAGAATTCCTCTCTGACTTACCATCCTGCCTCCCTCTTTCACTTACAGGGGTCCCTGGGATTATATTTTGTGCCCTCCTATAGAGTTCCAGATAATCTCCCTACCTCAAAGCCCTACCTTCAACCACAGCTGCAGAGTCCTGTGTGCCAAGTAAGGAAACAGGTTCAAGGTGTGGGACTCGGATGTGGATGTCCTCGGGGGCCATTATTCCACCTGCTGCCATGGAATTTTCACGGGTGGTTGCTGGGCTGCTTTTCTGACGTACCTGACATCAGCTTTCTCTCATGAACCTCCTCTACAGGGGGCTGAGGATGCTGGGTCGTGATCGCAAGCCTGGACCCATTTCTGTTGGTGATATTGGCCTCTTGGGACCATGAGTGATGCCTTCAGGTGGTAGGAAGACCCAGTTCCAGGTTCCATGGTGCTTCTCTCTGTCCTTTGATGCTTCTTTCCACAGACGGGGCACTTGGTTGGGGGCACTGCCTGTTATCAATGGTTCAGCATCTTGTCAGCCTTGCTGTTGGTCAACCTTGATGTTCGTCCCACACGGCCAGGTTTTGCAATGGTTCCTTCGCTTTCAGAGGAGGGGACTTCCAGGTCTGTTGGGGACACGGTCTGCCCTGACCCTTCCCTGTCTTGGCTCCTCCTTAACAGTGGGGCTCTTTGGCATCCCCACCGGCCTGCCAGAATCACTGTCTACTGGCTGCTCCTTGGCCCCATGAGCTATGCTCTTGGACCCTGCCAAGACTTTGATCCTTCGAGAGGGGCTGGTCTCTCTGAGGGCGGTCTCGTCGAGGCTGCTGACCGACACCCAGCAGCACGCTAAGTCTCAGCTGGCTGAGGTAGCCCAGCTTCCTGGGTCTGCCTAATGGGCGCCCGGTCCAGGTTCCAGCCCCTCCGGACCTAGCACATCTTCATGACTCTGAGCACTCACAGCTTAGGAACAAAAACCAAACCGGGTGTTTGCAGTTCTCTGCTGGAGACATAGCATGATGACATCACAAATACTAATAGATATATGAAATTAGAAATCATTAAAGAATCATCTGAGATGGTACTTCAAAGGTATCCCCCTTCCCCCAAAAGACATTCCACATGGCAGGAAGAGTCAAAGGTAGCAGTAAAACAATGAAAACAATTTAGAGGAAGAGAGATGAATATTTATCAGATTCCAGGATGAATGTGGGCTTTGTAATTGTAAGTGTTTTGGAGAAAATTAATTCACTAGAACCTCCCCCCCCCCCCCCCCCCCCCCCCCCCCGGGAAGAGCATGGCGATTGTTTGGAAAGATGTCCTATAAGCCACTTGGGAGGGAGGGAGGCTCCAGGATGCTCAAGGAAAGTGAGGGCATTGCAAAACCGCCTTCCAGAAAGCTGGACGACCTTCCTCATAAGCTGACCCCACAGTGGGCTAAGTACTGGTAGTCAGCTTAGGGACAAACATGGGGCCCTGCACAATGGAGCAGAAGGAAGTTGAGGTTTTGGTGGCCTTGGGGAGATATCCTGGGGGGATTGGTTTGAATTTTGTCAAAATCAAAAACCTCTGAAGAAACAACAACAAAATGTCCCACAAACAAAAATAAAAGTAAGTGAGAAACCAAGGAAAATGTTTGCGGCAAACGTGACCAAGGATCAGTTGGCGTGTCCTTGCTTCTCCCTGTGCCCCAAAAGGAACTGGTTAAGAACATTGGGTCAGTCAGTGCCCTCTGAGAGGAGCCAGAGATGGGGTGAATGTGGGCTGAATTAGGGGAAATGAGGGTAGGAAGGAACAGAGGGAGCCACAGCAAATCAGACTGGAGGGAAGGAGGAAGAGGTGGGGTAGGAGCCCCACCCAGGACTCCTGGGGCCCGGCTCAGAGGAATCCCAGGCTTCTTGGTCTCGGTCTCCTTGCTGCCCACCTCATGGGGGTGTGGGTCAGGGGTTGTAGTCTGGCAGTGTGTAGCCTGGGCTACTGAGCCAGCACCTGGGGCCCTCAGCCCTCTGGATTCCCTTGGGTTAGGATCTGAATGAGCATTTTCATGGCCAGTACAGGTGTGCCAAGAAAGTCACAAAGAAAAGGATGCAGATATCCATGAGGTCGTTCATGTAGAGTGTCCTACAGCCCTCGGAGAAGGCAGGGCTGACTGTGGAGGTAGAGCAGTCTCCCCAGCCATTCTTAGCCACAGGTTTCCCGCTGTGTGCTCTCTGGGCAGAGGAAGAGAGACTCCCACCTCCCCCATGCTATCCTGAAGGCCTGAATTCAACCCCCAAAGAGTCATGGATTTCTGAATCTCAGAGCATGAGTTTCCTCTTAATGCACCCCCATGGCCACCCAGTCTGTGCTCGAATACCTCCCATGCCAGAGAACTCACTCACATTTGAGACGTTTCTGGAGGACTTGAACAACACAACTCAAAGCAGAGTCCATAGGCCACTGCTAGAAATGCAGAGCTTTGGGCCTACCCTGGACACACTGAGAATTTGCATCTCTCCGAGATCCCACGCACATTCCGTGGCCAAAGCACCGCCTTGGAGCAGGCTTCTGTGGATTGATCTTATATTAGCTCTAGTTGGCCTCAGCTGTGCTTTGGGGGTCACACGAAATGCCACTGCTCCCTTTCCTGCATGGCATGGGTAACAGTGATGGTGAACATCCGCTGTGCTCTCATTCTGGCCTGGGCTGGTGCTTCCTAGGCTGGAGGGGGTGGAGGGTGAGCCATTCAGAGGAGAGCCCACATTTCAGGTGGCTGGAGGTGGGGAAGGGGTCAGTTTGGGGGATGATATGAAGGCGTTTGTGCGTATGATCTAGGGTTTGTGACGAAGAATGGCCCAGGTTGTCGAGGTCGTTGAATGTCAGTATGACAATTTTATTCTGTGACTTTCTTTCTGGAAGATGCCTTTGGAGACAATGCAAAGGGCAGAGAATAGCCCTCTTTCCCTGTACCATGCTGCTAGTGCCTCTGAACCTGCTAAGCTGCCTGTCCTTTTCCCTAGAATGTCCTTCCTGCTCCCTCCTCCTGTCTAACCCCTCTGCTCAACCTTTAGCTCAACTCATCCATGGAGCATCTCCCCATGTCCCCAGACCCTCGTGGCTTCTCAGCACTTCAAATCTGGTCAGGGTGACTAAGAACAGAATTTCTAAGCTGTAAGTGTAAACTACATGGAAGATTTAGCATAATTTTTATATCATTTCCTTATTGAAATAACACTAGTCGGATCCATTCAGTTCAATAAAATATACTGTTGAATTAATTTAATGTTTTCAAACTTTTAAAAAGAAGAAAATTCAAGATCTGTGGCTCCTACACATTGCTATCGGAGAGCACTGCCTTAGATGAGCTGACTGCCCCTCCAACGTGCTCCCAAGGTGCCCTGTCCTTACTTCTGCCACAACATACTGCCCTGTAGTCACTGATCCCTTGACCGTCTTCTCCCACAGAGTCTGTTTCCTGAAGGGGTTTTCTGGATCAGGACCAACAGAATCCCCAGCACCTAATTACAGCAACACACACATAGAAGATGCTCACAAATGACTGAAGGAAGGAGTGAGGCAAGGAGGGAGAGTGAGAGGGGAGGAGGAAAGTGAAGGAAGAAGGGAGGGAGGAGGGAAGGAAGGAAGAGGAAATGTGGATCCCAGTGCAGGAAGGATGCAGCTGTACACATCCAGGAGGCTCTGAGTGGGCGGCGAAGGGGGCACGTCCCCAGCCCCAGGGCTGCAAAGCTCTTACTGACTTGGTCTAGAGAAGGAAGCCCGTGAAGACAGCCCGTTCCAGCTGTTCCCAGAACTAGAGTAGGTTTCGTGGCTGAAATGGTTTTCTAAGGCAGAGAGGTAGGAAGCAGAGTTACATGTTCACCCCAGTTACGTGAACACTCCAGAAGTTTCTCTGGAGGAGAAATGCTTTATCTCCTAACATAACACAAAATAGAATATTTAGACCCTATTTTTTTCAGGGGAAAGTACCTTCTCCCTCATCTTTCTGTCCATATGATGAAAGCCTAATGGATTTTAGGATTTATCTACCTGGCAGGCCTTTTTATATTTCTTGGCCCATAGGCCATGAAACAACCTGGGTCTACTTAAGTACAGTAAGTCTGGTCTGCGGGAAGGTGGTGTTCAGATGCGGTCTTTCCTTGCTGTTCTGTCGGGGGAGGAAGCTCATCACGCTGACGCCTCCTACTCTGGACAGAGCATTCCATGTGGTGTAATGAAATTCATACCCAGGCTGTGCAGGTAAGATGAATTGGGCGAGTTAAAGAAGTCTATGCTGTGGGTGAGACATCAAATAAAACTGTTGGTATTATTTTCTTTAACATAGTGGAGCCAGTCCCTCTATGATTTATATAAAATACATGTTCTAAAATAAGAAGACAAGATATATTTCAAACACACCCAGACTGAATGCTCAGATTGTCGAATTCCACACATCGCCTCCAGTTATTATTTAGGAAACCCTTTGCCTATGGATTATGGAAATAACGGGAACGTGTAGGTTTGGGGTTTAGTCCAAAACCTAAGTCCCACTCTAGGTATTTTGAAGAATGAGATGGTAATAGCAGGTTGTTAGAGTCTTAGCCGAGTGTCAGGAGCCTGGGGTGTGAAGGACCAGGACTGCTTTGGGAAAATCCTGAAGGGTGGAGGTCTCCAAAGTCTTTGCCGTCTGTAGCACCTTTCAGAGCCTTTCAGAAAAATGCCTAGATGTGGGGGGTTTCCAAACAGAACCCAGGTGGAATGCCCTGGAGTTGAGGAAAACCCTGAAGTGAGTTGATGCTGCCCCATGGGAGAGGGGAAGCCCCCATGACCCCCATCTGCCAAAGGCACATGCCTGCCCTCAGCTGCTGTTGGAGCATTAGATGGCTTCCCCTTCTCTTCTGCCTTCCAAATGTTATAGGAGACCTTCCAGTGGTGGAGACCAACTAAGATTCCAAGGGTGGGAGCACGCAGGTACAGGTTTTACCCACTTTAGCTGTAGTGGGGGATGCTTGTGACAGGGGGGTGTTGAGTACCAACAAGACATATGTGGAAGGTACCTGAAAGACACAAGTGGTTTTAAGTTTATTTATCCATTATAGATAACTGATTTTCACGCATAAATTTTTTATGCTGATTGTACATCAGTATATATTTTTTATTACTTTCAAATTATAAACAAGGTTGTTAAGGCTAACTGTGTTCAGAGACTGGCCCCAAATAGTATTGGATTTTAAAAGCCTTATTTAAAATTCAACTTTGCCACTATTCCCTAGATGTGAAGGTTATTTTACCGCTTCACTTCACGGTTTCTATATTTCTACAATAGACAGTGGTATTATTTCATAGAGATTCAACACATATTAAAGCAAATAAGATGTTCAGAAACATGTTACAATGGCATACACCCCCCTTTTTTCTGGTCTCTCATCCTTCGTGTAAAGGATTTTCATTAAGTTACAACATTGTTGAGTGTTGCAAGATGAGTAGGGGTTAGGGGGAATTTGGGGAAGGCAGGAGATCCAGTCAAAAAGGGTTATATGCTCAAAACATAGAGACCTCATCCTTCAGGGTGGGATCCCGGGGAACGCTGAGTTGTAAAGATGGGAAAGGGAGGAAGGGTGGAATCCTGGCGTGTTTGGGCAGAGAGGGAAGGGTGGGTGAGGCTGGGAATCTTCTGCATGTGAGACAGGAGAGTGGTGTCCAGTGGTGATTTATTTCAAAGTGTCCTTTGGAATTAGTCACTAAGATGCCATTGGTGGCCTTCATGAGAACTGTTTTGGAGGTATTTTGACGTGGGAAGGGTGACTACAACGAGTTAAGGAGGGAGAGAGGTGAGAAACTGGACTGTTCTTTCAGAGGCTGGATGGTGAAGGGAGGAAAAACAGATATTAGTAAGGGTGGTAGAGAGAAGATTGAGGACTTTTTTCCCCCTTTTAAGATGAAAGT
Organism: Prionailurus viverrinus; assembly: GCF_022837055.1. Classification (NCBI taxonomy): domain Eukaryota; kingdom Metazoa; phylum Chordata; class Mammalia; order Carnivora; family Felidae; genus Prionailurus; species Prionailurus viverrinus. The sequence continues at coordinate 49,615,860 of NC_062571.1, read as the reverse complement.
GGCTTGAACACATTCATATGCAACCGAGAACATCCCACTAGAGAGATGCTGAGAATACAGGAAAGTGAAGGGAAATGTATGAACAAAGCTCTTCCGCAGCTACCTGGTGGGTGGGGGAATGGGGCAGGAAGCTCTGCTCTGCCGTGTATCAAGAAAACAAGTAGGAGCATTTGTGTTCAAAAGAGGGAATGATAGAGTGCTAACCCATTCCTTAAGTGAGTTCTGGGTTGGAAGAGGGGAGGACAGGAGTTGAGCGAGTTCTTGCCCCATGTCCCTCAGTTTTCCTGGAAACAGACTCTGAGATGGAGGCATGTGGGTGCTTTCAGGAACCACACCTTGAGGGGGAGCAAAGTGGGGGGAGAGGGAGACTTGACCTGGTGCAGCTACATGCAGGGCCTCAGACACGGGGAGCTCAGGTGCCAAAATGGCCGGCCCTTCAGGGTTATCCTGCCTTGCAGCAAGGAGGCTGAACTTTTCCATCCTTGTGTCAACCGCTTACTGGATTCAGGCCATTCCCAGGTACAGGCCTTTTTGGGGATGAGGAAATTCCTAGAGAGGGACTTGTTTGAGAGCCATCAGCTGCCAACACTCCTGAAAGCTGGAGCAGTGAGTCGCTCAGTCCTGAAAGGGGGGTTTGGGTTGCAGATCCCAACCTCCACCACGCCCTTTGTTTTCTCTGTGAGCTAGTTGGTCTGGGGAGTAGTGAGGAAGGCGGGGGGTCTGCAGGACTAAGTGAAGTCGTGAAGGTTAGGACGAGTTTCATTTTGAATAAGAAAACATTCCAAAGACCCAAAGAAGGGCGGCAGGGCGGAGGGTTGCTATGAAAGCAAAGTTGGAGACCAAGTGTTTTATTGGCCTCAGTCTTCAAGGTTGTGTGAGTTCACCAGCAGAGTTCAACATTTCAGAAGGAGTTGTAATGACAAACATAGAGGTGGGCTCATTTAATGTCAGGTGAAGCAGAAATTTGGAGGTCCAGGACAATTGCGTATATTTGCAAAAGAAGTGACTTACGAGGGGCACCAGGGTGGCTCAGTCGGTTGAGCGTCTGACTCTTGATTTCGGCCCCGGGTCATGATTTCATGGTTTGGGAGTTCAAGTCCTGCGTTAGGCTCTGTGCTGACAGTGCAGAACCTGCTTGGGATTCTTTCTCTCCCTCTCTCTCTGCCCCTTCCCTGCTCATGCACACATGCGTGTGTGCATGCACTCTCTCTCTCTCCCTCAAAATAAATAAACATAAAAAAAAGAGGTGGCTTATGAGACCCAGCAGAAACCAAGCAGGGGATGGGAGCTGGTGGAATCATGATAAATTCTCAAACTCTTGGGATCTTCACGTTTTGGTCCAAGGCCTCTTTGCTCTCTGCACTTTCCCTAGGTGATTTTAAATAGCATCTATTTACATTTATTTTATTACTAAATTTGATCTCTAAATTTATATCTCGTGATTGAAGAACACCTCTCAATAATTCTTCTTGTACAGGGCTTCTGATATAAAATCTCTCAGTGTTTAACTACAATGTGTTTATTCTGCTTACACTCTTAAAGATATTTTTTTTGGCCAGAGATGGAATTCTGTTCAAAAGAGGGAGTGATAGAGTGCTAACACATTCCTTAAGTGAGTTCTGGGTTGGAAGAGGGAAGGACGGGGGTTGAGCGAGTTCTTCAGTCTTCAGTCACTTTCTGTCAGCACAGGGAAGAACTTACTCCACGTCTTCTACCTACCCTAGTCTTACGGTTGCTCTTTTTGAAGTAATTTTTCTTATTTCTCTTCTTACTTAAAAAAAAATCTTTGGTTTTCATATTTGGTACTTTTCAAACCTGCCACACCACTTTTTATAATTTCCAGTTCTCACCGGGATTTTCAGACTTGTCCTTTTCTCTTTGAGTGTTGGAATAAAATGTCTGAGTTAGGGCAGTGCCAGTTAAGGACAACCCCCCCATTGGGGCTACAAGAGCGGGCAGCTGGAGGAGAATGGTGTTGGGGGGACATTAGACTTGGGGGTGATGTGTAACCCACATGGACACTGAGGCAAGTGAAGATGATGATGATGATGATGACAGTTGGTGGGGGTGAGGAAATGAGAGAAAGGCAATGATGCAGGTGTAGTCCTCAACCAATGATGAAGTGTGAAGGGAAGAGGTAGGGACAAGACAGGGGTGAGGGCAGGCAGTGCGTGAGAGGAAGAAGGAGGAACGATGGCCGTGGCCAACAGAGAGAGAGCCAATCTCTTGTCTGTCTCTGAGGTCGGGGTGCATCTCTGGCCACTTGAGAATATCACGGGGGAAGTGGGTTTCTCGGTGCGATGTCATATTTCAGGGCAGGCAGGAGAGGTGAGCTGTCCTGTGAAGAGGTCGAGGCCACGGAGTGTCGGTATAGAAAGGACACCCCAGACCCAAGATGCTCCAGCGGCAAAGACGGGAAAAAAGGGGGCGTGGTAGGCAGTGTGGCAGTGGGGAGGGGTGGAGCGATACGGTCAGAGGACAATTTTACTGGCACCAGCTCGGAGGCAGGCCTGTACCACAGACAGAGACAGACAGAGACAAGAATGTGAGGCCTCATGTGAGGTCTTCGGCCTTGACACTCCAAACTGAGCGGTTCTGGGTTGCTGTGAAACCAAAGCAAAGTTACCCTGAGCAAGTGAGCTGTGGAGGCCTCCTCGGCCCCAAAGGCACCGACCTCACATTGGACGCTGCACTGGTCCCAAGAGAGTGAGAGAGAGGTACTGGTTCCAGACTCCCCTACCTCGTGTGGGAGCAGCTGCAGCAGACCCAGAGGCCTTCTGGAGACAGATCTGACTCCCGAGGAGGCTCTCCTTGTGTGGGATACAGCTCAGAGGGACTCTGGTTATGAATGAGTTGGTATATTTGCCTTCTGCAAGAAAATGGGAGATTAAATCCGTATCGGAGGATGCTTGTAACTAAAAATTGAGGTAATGTATATGAATGCAATTTAAAGAACATATTACAGGAATCTACTCCCGAAATCATTGTTGCACTATATGCTAACTAATGTAAATTAAAAAAAAAAGAATTATAAAAAAAACTAAAAAAAAGAATTTATTACAAAAGTGATCAGACTATTATCTTCTAATTTAAAAAGCATACTTTATAAATCTAAATTTGTAAATAATACAAATTGTTAGTCTGAGGAGAAAAGAGCTTTAGAAATACTGAATTCTTTCTATAATATGATTTTAAAATTAGAGTTTTAATTGAGAAAATATATACATGGATGGTCGAAAATACAAATAAATACAAAAAGAATAAGAAGATAAATCCTTGGTCTCTTCAGAGCACTCATGTCCTAGGGCTCATACCCCAAAGCAACTTCTTTTAGAGTTTTCCTATACAGCCTTTCAAAAAAAAAAAAAAAAATTAAACCTATAAAACCACATCTAGTCACATTTATTTCATTCTTTATTTATTTATTTATTTATTTATTTATTTATTTATTTATAAGTTTTTTTTTGAAGTTTATTTATTTTGAGAGAGAGAGAAAGAGAGAGAGAGAGCAGGGGAGGGAAAGAGAGAGGGCTAGGCAGAATCCCAAGCAGGCCCCATGCTGTCAGCGAGGAGCCCAATGTGGGGCTTGAACTCACGAACCCTGAGATCGGGACCTGAGCTGAGATCAAGAGTCGGATGTTGGGGCGCCTGGGTGGCGCAGTCGGTTAAGCGTCCGACTTCAGCCAGGTCATGATCTCGCGGTCCGTGAGTTCGAGCCCCGCGTCGGGCTCTGGGCTGATGGCTCAGAGCCTGGAGCCTGTTTCCGATTCTGTGTCTCCCTCTCTCTCTGCCCCTCCCCCGTTCATGCTCTGTCTCTCTCTGTCCCAAAAATAAATAAACGTTGAAAAAAAAAAAATTAAAAAAAAAAAAAAAAAAAGAGTCGGATGCTTAACTGACTGAACCACCTAGGTGCCCCCAAACTACATCTAAAAAATGAGTAGATTAAAAAAAAATGTGGTTTGGAGCACTCTAGAATATTTCACATCCCTTATTTTACAGTCAACCTTGGTCATTATTCCATGTGAGGACATATAGATCTAATTTCTTCTTCTTCATGGATACCGTGTATTTCCTTGTGGGAATATACTGCAACCCTAAGTCTTCTATTGATCTGAGTCTTCTGTTGACGGACTGGCTGTTTCTAGTCCGCACAGCCACCAAAGTCATCATCAACATCATTTTACTTAGGCCTGTGTCTGTGCAAAATCACACTGGTGCCCCTAGACCAGTAAGCTCAGAGCACATGAGCAAGTGACATATTGATGTGCAATGAGATCAGCTGGTTGCTGTATATTCTCTTCATCGTAGATTATCAAGATTTTGTTAAGTGAGCAATGGAGAAACAGCAACATCCTAATTTGCCAGTATTTAATGATGAGGTGTGTTTAGCTTCTTTTCAATTACTTATGTGCAATTTGCATTTCTATTAATGGAAACAGCCCATTGGTGTTTCTTCTCATTTTTTCCCATTGTGTTTTTGTTCAGTTTGTTGTTGATTTGCCAAGATTTTTATATATTAAAAATGTCCCCCCCTCTTCCTGCCTTTTGACTTTGTGATATTTTTATCAGTCTTTTTCTTTATGGGCTCTAGTGTCTGTTTCTTGCTTAAAAAACCTTCTCTAACCAAAGATTGTATGTCTAATTCACCTGCTTTTTTCTAATAAATCTACATTGAAAAAAAAAAAACACAACAACCTTACATTTGAGTCTTTGGCTCCTGGGATTTATTTGAATGTAGGGGGTGAGATAAGAGCTGAGCTATGATTCTCCCGTGATTTTTGCTCTTGTCCCCTTGTCACTTACTTAATATCTACTTTTGTCCAGTAATTTAAAATTCTGCCGTTAGAATGTGTTATAATCTTATGTGCTTTTAATTTTGGACTCTCTTTATAATTTTCAACTTGTCTATTCCCACTGTAGAACAAAACTTTCAATTACCACAGCTTTAGAATATGTTTTAATATCTAATAGACCTTGACCTCATTACTACTCTTCTTCCTGTAGAATTTTCCTGCCTATACACAATAGTAATATTTCCAGATGAACTTTAGAAACAAGTCACAGAGTTCCAGGAAATGTTAATATGTGACATGAAAGCTGACATTTTTTATGACATTCAAGGTCATAGTATAACTTCGGTGTATTTAGGTCTTTTATAGCCCTCAGAAATTTAAAGTTTTCCTCAAATAGCTCCTTTACATTTTTTTTTTTTAGTAACATTTTTGTTATAACTGCTTTTACAACTCTAACTGGGCTGTCCTTAATAGTTGTATTTTCTAAATACCCGCTGTTTGTGTTTAAGAAGTGCTCTTTGAATGTTTTCTAATTTGCCATTTTACTGAATGCTTTTATTTTGAACGGTTATGGGACTGCTTATTTGAATGATTTTATTTGGATGATTTTCTTGGGTAGAGGTTCTTTCTAAACTCCTAAACAGTGTTTGTTCATCCTTCCACCATGATCTTTATCACCATTATCACCACCATCATCAGAAATAGCAAGACTTAGAACAGGATTAACAGAGATAACAACCACCTTTTCAGGCCATACTTTAGCCCTAATCTGAAATGTAAAGAGTCAGAGAAATTTAGAATGGACGACTATGCTGGAAGGGTGGGTCCATAACTGACAGTACAGAAAAATAATGTATTTATTTGTTTACTCTACAAAACATTTATAGATTGTCCACTCTGTATTAGACATCTAGCTGTGGCCAAACATACAGAAACAGCCAAGATACGGGAAGAGAAAGGGAAGGCTAACCCTGACTGAGTGGGCCAATTACCTTATGCGCATCTCACATAATTCTCCAACCAATTTATTGGGTGTATATTGTTAATCCTATTTTTGTCAATAAGAAACTGACATTCAGAGAGACTACTTCCCTTGCTCAGGATAATGCCATGATATATTTGGAGTTGAAATCCAGATCTGTGTATTTCCCTAGTCTTCTCTTTTTCTTTTCCTTCCTATACCCTGTCATTCAGGAAAAGCCTTACACTTGCATTCTTAGAGGATACCCTGAGATAAACACTGTAAGGGGACTATATGCAGAGGAATCAAATGCCCCTTGTGGTAGGGAGAGGTGCTGGTGAATGAATGGGCATTTTCCAGGAAACCAAGAGGTTGGAGGGAAAGCTCTCCCAGAAACAGGACATAGCATGTACAAACAAAAGAGGCCATGAGAAAACATGGAACTTAGGGAACTATTTTAAATGTAGTCATGGCTTGCTGTATCTGAAATGTAGCGTGCTGGGAGGGGACAAGTAGAGTTGGAGCTGAAACTGTGGCCAGAGATTGGAGGAGCTTCTGTGCAGCATGTGTGATATCACACCAATGGGCTCACATTTCTTTTCTCTTTTCAGATTTTTACTGAGATGTAATTTACACAGCATAAAATTCATGCACTTGAAGCATAATAACTGGGAATATGCATCCAGAGGAAAGGGGCATGAGTCTAGCCTGGAGGTAGGGATTCAGGAGTCATCAGAGTGTATGGGGCCATCCAGGTAGAGTGTGGAGGAAAGAAAAAAAGCTTTGAGGACAGACTAGAGAAAAGCTAAGATTTATTAGGCAGGTGAAGAAGAGAAGCCCACAGAAGATATAAGGAAGGAGTGAGCAGAGAGGTGGAGGAGAATGCAGGCTGTGCTTCCAGAAGCTCTAGTGAAGAAGGTTCATTGGAGGGGTGGCTTCAAATGCCCCAGAGAAGGCAAACACAAAGACTGGATGCAGTGGCCAGAAAGTCTTGCTAGGGCTTGAGGAACATGTATTCACAGGAAGGGTGACAGATTAGAGTGGGGAAGGTCATGGCAGGGATGTGAGATCGTGGAGTCAGTGAGTAAAGAACTGTCCTTCAAAGAGACTTCTCAACTCCATGGTGAGATCCAGAATCTCCACCTTGCCTCTCTGCCCATAAACTGGGACAAGTCAGAGACACTTAAAACAGTCCTGTTCCTTCCCTGGCACAATCTAGATGGTAGATTGGGCTCCCCGCCAGGCAGAGGGGCCATCTCTGCTCTTTTCTGGAACCCAGGATGAGAACAGGAGAAATTCTGGAAACCAGAGCAGACAGACACGGTTAAAAAGATAGCTCAAAGTTGTAGCAAGATCTCCATTTGGTTCTGGGATATATTAACTCAGACAGTGTCTTAAACCAGACTGGTCATTTTACATGTAGAACTTAACCTGTGATGAAGGCCCATGACTAAGTAGTTCTAGGATGATCTATAGACTTGCTCAGACAAAGGCTCTTTTATTGATGAGGTCATCAGTACTTCTAGGTCAAAAAGAGCTGAGCCCTGGGCCTGATGTCTTTGTCATGGTTTGACTGATGTGTCTATTCCCTGGTGATTGTACTTAGAATACATAGCAGTGCCCCTTTCCTTACTAATGGCTCAGAATCAGCATAGTTGGATGAGGCCAGATCCTAGAACCCTGGATTTTTCCTGCGGCCAGAGTTCAAAGAATGGTGCTTCACCCTAGTCAGGGTGGAACAGGCCTAGTGCCTCTGGGAAAACTTGACGTCTTCTGTGGGCTTGGGGTAGAAATGATCTTGCCATGTTGTAGTGAGACCCAGCAGCAGGTCCCATCTGTCAAGACTTCTTTGGGGCTGAGCTCTTTGACCAGCAGGTTCTCAGTATCCTGCCTGAGCCTCAGTGACTGAGGTCATTAGTAGACCATTCATCTCCTCAAGCCTGACTTCTCACCTTACAGACAACTGAGGCCACATGGGGCCATCCACACATGCATAATCCCAGAAATACTACTGCTTTCCTTTGGAGAAAAGTTGACATAACCCTCTTCTGCCTTTCCATAGCTTTTAGTCACTTTCGTATTGACCAAACACATTTTTATTTTCCAGACTTTAATGCAAATCCTATAATCTGATTTGGGCCCTCCGGTGCAAAGTTTCTATGTTTTCCAACAACAACAACAACAACAAAAAACCCTCACATTCAATGACATGTTCATTACATTACATTTAAACAATCATAATAAACCTTTTCTCATTTTCTCATATACATAGATTCTTTTTAAACTAAGGATAATAAATAATATATTTTAAAAAGTTTGGTTGGCAAAAAACACATTAGCACTATAGATTTAATACAGCTTAAAACATGGGGGAGTTGCCTCCTTCCTTGTCTTCTATTGTTTCCTGTATGTAAATAGCCTCACGAAGTCTCATTTATCAGAGTTACTGCTCCTCTGGGGAGCTCCTATTTCCTGCCGCCTTAGCCTCCTACTTGTATGAAAATAATGAAACAGGGACCTGAACCCCCACATTGAACAACTCATTGAAAGAAGAGCAATCAATCACGTGTGTAGATCATCTTTTGGTAAGCAGAGTTGTTTATGCAAGGGGATCTCAAGGAGGGAAAGGATAAAAGAGATTTGCATAAAATGGCACCATAAGAAACTCCATGCACCCAGGCCTATCTCGATGCAAATGATGACTGGAATTCCTGGAAGAGCTGTCTGGCTCTGGAGCAAAACCAGGTGGTCGTAACTGCTTCACCATGTGGCACTGAGGGCAAAGTCTTGGGGACCGACATGAATTAATCACAGGCTTTTAGGATGTCATCACTTTCCTCGGGTCTGGCTTTGGTGAATTCCAAAGCAAACGCTGGGAGAGAAAAATCATTTTGGTTTCAGCATTTTCTCTTTAAAATGCCAGCATTGCAATTGCAGGTTCCCTTTGATGTCAGAAGCCTAGAATCTTTGTACAACCGGAATCCACTGCACCTGGCAGATGCGCTCAGTGTCTTAAGTAAAAGGGGCATTGAGCGACAGACCTGTCTGAGATAATGTGTCAACCAGTGAGGCGGCCGGCAAGTGAGCCTCCACTGTTGAGAAGCTGGCTCAAGACCCCTCGTTTAAAGGCATTTTGCCTGCAATGTTCTCCGTCTGGAGTTCCATTTACTGTTCTTTGGTCAGCCTTTAAAAGAGACGTCCTTCCTATCTCACACCAACACGGCGATGGTCTGGCCTTGAGGTCCCTACTCACTGAGTGAACTTGGGTTTGCAAATTAACAAGAACTGCAAGTTTGATCGCCGCTCTTCAGTACGTACCTCCAGGAAGATGTGCTCGGGGAAACTAGTCTGTTGGCAAGCCAAGCAGAGGACAAACTTGGATAATTTATCCCAATGAAAACACTTAATAGACCTCAACAGAAGTTGTATTACATTAAAATTGTGAAGAATAGATGGGATCAAGTATTTTTGAAGATTGCTTCTGACTTTATCAAGCACTAGAGTCTTAGTTTTCTGAGACTTGTGTGTTTAGTTTTCATTATTTTGTTCATATGTCAGATGCTTCTTTCAATAAAGTCTTTGATGCAGCTTTGATGAAGCACATGCCATATACGAAGATGAAATACATGCGGTAGGAGGTATCCAGGTTCTGGATGATATGTAGTGTATATATACAATGGAATATTACTCAGCCATAAAAAGAATGAAATCTTGCCATTTGCAATGATGTGGATGGAGCTAGAGTGTAACATACTAAGCAAAATAAGTCAGTCAGAGAAAGACAAATACCACATGAGAATTTGTGGAATTTAAGAAACATATGTGGAATTTAAGAAACAAAACAAATGAACATTGGGGGGAAAAGAGAGAGCTGGGCAAAGCAAGAAACAGACTCTTTTTTTAAATGTTTATTTATTTTTGACAGAGAGAGCCAGAGCATGAGTGGGGGAGGGTCAGAGAGAGAGGGAGACACAGAATCCGAAGCAGGCTCCAGGCTCTGAGCTGTCAGCACAGAGCCCAAAGTGGGGCTTGAACTCACAAGCTGTGAGATCATGACCTGAGCCGAAGTCGGACGCTCAACTGACTCAGCCACCCAGGCGCCCCTGACAGACTCGTAACTATAGAGAAAAAACAGGTTTGATGGAGGGAGGTGGGTAGGAGCTGGGCCAATAGCTAATGCGGGTGAAGGAGGCACTTGTTGGGATGAGCACTGAGTGATGTATGTAACTGATGAATCACTAAATTGTACAACTGAAACTAATATTATACTGTATGTTCACTAACTGGAATTTGAATAAGAACTTGAAACTACAAACAATAAAAAAGAAACTTGCTACTTATGCATAAATAAATTTCTTTCTTCTTCCACTGGAATTCCCTGGAATTCCATATATATTCCATATAAACGTACTGTGTGTGTGTGTGTATGTGTGTGTGTGTGTATTCTATGTGCCAAATAAAATACATAAGAAATGATGAAGTGTATGAGACAGAGATAAACATATGGAAGAAGTTAAGGTTAACACCAAGATAAAACAAAAACTAAGCAAAAAATAAAAGAAATGTGGGGATACCAAAGACTCTGTTACAGAGTTAGAATCGGTACCATAAGCAATGAAGAAAAAAGTTGGCAAAAGAAAAAACACAATGACCTAGAGGCCAAACTACACAGACTTTCTAGGAAAGTAATATGAATACACAAAGCAGAATATGATAAGGAGAATATAATGGATACCAAGAAAGGAAAATCCCATTTCTGACTCATTCTGTGGAATTAAAACCGGAAAAAATGGAGCAGAGAAAAATCATCATGTGGAAGAAAACTTTCCTGAGGTTGCAAAAGAAAATACAGACTTTTTGAATAAAATGAATCCTCCTGTGAATAGAAACCTACATGCATATATATCCTGCCCAAATGTTTTAATTGCAATGATAAAGAATAATTGTCCAAAATCATCCTTGCAGGAAGAAAGGAAAATTGCAAAGCAAAATATTTGAAAAGTCTTTCAGAGATTTTAGAACATCTATTCTAACACTGAATATTCAAAGACAATGCAGGGATTCCTTTGGGTTTTCTTGGGGAAGAATATAGAGATTCAAAATTTCTATATCCAGCCTGTAGGAAGATATCAGAGAGGTTTGCTTGGTTGTCTACGACCCCTGTGTCTTTCTTGGAAAACTCATCGGTAGAGTAAAAAATGAATTAGAGGCAAATGTTTAGGAATGAGGAAATAATAATACAAAAGGTCTATGGTTAGCATCATTGCCAGATACACACTTAGATATAGATACTAACTAGTTTTATAAGTAAAGAGTCAAACTTACTTGAGAAATAAGAAATGTTAAATTAGAAGTTACATGAAATTTATTAAATTTTTTTTAATGTTTATTTTTGAGCGAGATAGACACAGTGCAAACAGGGGAGGGGCAGAGAGAGAGGGAGACAGAATCTGAAGCAGGTTCCAGGCTCTGAGCTGTAGCACAGAGCCCGACGTGGGGCTTGAACTTCGTAAACTGCGAGATCATGACCTGAGCCGAAGTTGGACGCTTAACTGACTGAGCCACCCAGGTGCCCCAGATATTTATATAGTAAGTGAATAAAACAATCATACTGGCATAAGCAAATGGATGAAAGCGTGTCAAAATTCCTCATCTAATAGGGGAGTAAAAAATTATGAAATTTTCTTGAATTTGACCAGAGAAACCAAAAGGTGTACTTTTGGAAAACCTTCAAGGAGACCAGAAGTAAATTTGAAAGAGGATATATGCTTCCAACTCACTGGGAGAAGATAACAAAGGAAATGTTCTTAGGAAAAGTGCAAAGGGCACAGTAGAAGCAAAGGAGAAAGCATAAAATGATAGAATTAAGAGCAAAAATACAAATTATATATATGTTAAGACACTCAGGTTAAGAAAAATAATTCAATTCTAGTCAGCATAAAAGAAAACACTTAAAGAGATGCAGAAACATCCCAAGTGAAAGCTAGGCACAGGTACTCCAACTCTTTTCCTTCACGAAAAATGTAACCGGTGTGAAGAAAGTTATTGACGGAGAGTATAATCAGCAACAGAGAAATGATAGGAATAGATGTCTGTGTACCACATAAGACACCATGAAAAATAAGGCAAAATTTCCTAGAAAGCTTGTGGGTGAGGTACGGATTTACATAAATCACCTCTTAGAATACATCCAAATGAATGAAAAAGACTCCAATACAGAGACAGAATCTTGGTCACTGATGAAACAACCAGGCTCCCTCTGTAACGGACAGAAAAAAATATACGTAAAAAGCAACAGGCATAAATCAAATTAGAGGAGGATATCAAGGGAGGGGGAAAGCCTCTTGCCCAGGCAACCTGCTTCTCCAAGAGGAGAATTCCCCCCATGGCACACACATATACCATCAACTTGCCGGAGGAACCAACTGGTAAACCAGAGGATAGAGAATGTTGAGTAGGAAAGGCTCAGAGCTCGCGTACAGAGAGTATCAATGCTTAATTCCGGAGTCTCCAACTGTCAGGGTCTTCACCTACCCCCGCTGCCTTGTTTGGAGGATCATCCAAGGGGACTGTTGGGCAACATCATGCCACAGCTGCAACAATTCCAGAAGGCACCACCTAAAAGCTATGCTGCTTCTGGGTCCCTCCGAAGGGGCCAAGAGGCCGAAGCTAGGGAGAGGTGGAGTTCAAGGAAACAGAAAGAGAGCGTCCGATACACCAGGATTTTCAAAGAGGGCAGGTTCTCCCTCGGAGGAACTGAGGTGCCTATGGCCAGAGGTTTGCAAGCAGAGGCCAGGCTGCTATTTGATGGCGATTTCCATGGCTCCGGAGCTAACTTCTTGCTACGACTGGGAAGGAGAGGATACGGAAGGTGAATGCGGCAAAAGCACGGCAGGGACCTCTGCTTGCAGCTTCAACGGCTCCCCACGTGCTGTTCCAGAGCTCTGCCACGCTATTTCCACTACCGGGTGTGAGGACACATGCTCTAGCCTTCCCCAGATGTTGGGGGGGGGGGGAGGGTTATGGGGCGGGGAATGGCAAGCCTGCAGGGCCCACAGCGTGCGGGTGGTCCCACTTCTCCTGGCTCTGGAAGTCTACTGTCCAAGGTAAATTAGCATCTGCTGAACCTTAAATAGCAGGGCAGGACCCCGAAAATGCCTTTGCCACCAACTTTTCTCCATCAGCGTTTCGGGCTGGTGGGAGAGGGACTGTTTATTTTCTTTCGTTTTTACATTTTGGGGTTAGCTTTACTGCTATGGAAAAGCAAGACAAATGGTCCCACAGTTCTGGAGAGTGACGTGCGGAGACTGAGGCGTGTGCCAAGTTTATGAAAGGGAAATTGAAGCCAGCAGCGCGTCTCAGTGACCCGGATGCTCCCAGCTCACAAGGTCTCTCTGTATCTGAATCCCCTCAGCTCTCTCTTTTGTCCCACGAAAGCACACGTGAAGAGCAGAGCTATGTTCTATCAAGAAACCATTCTTCCCTTGTTTGTTGACATTACATCATAACCATCACGGCAGCCATCTGCATGTCCTTTCCATATTTTATCACTCATAAGAGGCAGGTTGTGTCCCCTCCGCGGCAACCTCCTCCTCCCTCTTTCCGTTGCCGATTCTCCGGGAAGGGCTTGCGTTGGCTGATTTTGTGCCGCTGTGGTGCCCTGGCGAGCACCTGTTCTAAACGGTTGGTGTCCACGTCACTGGTGTCATCGGGTGTTTTGAATGCCTCTCCTGCCTGGCACCAGCCCTCACTACCTCTCCCCTTCCCCTTTATACAGCCATCAGTCTCCACCTGCTGCCGATCACCCTATCATGAAAGGCTTCCTACAGTTGAATTTGACAATGCTCCACAGAGCCCCGGACCTGTGGCTACCTTGCTCATGACGTTTCCCCTTTGCCTTCCAAACTTCTTGGTCGTTCACAGGCTGGCCTCCCTCTACCTTTTCTAGCCTCAGTTTCTGGGATTTCCTGACTTGACCCTCTGCTTTAGGTGAACTGCGTATTCCCAGTTCATTTGCTCCCTGCCGCTTGCCATTCCCTACCTGGTGGCTGCCATGAGGTGGCCATCCTGACTTTTGCACTAACCTGAATTCTGCAGGAGAAAGAAGAACATCTGATTCATTCCCAAATCCCCAACCCACTCTGGTTGGCCCGAATGCATTGGTTTTTCTTCCTGACCTTTCTCGACACAATTTCCTCTGGCCACTTGCAAGGCCAATGGCTCCCCAATATGATCTTTTGTGCTGACCTCTCTTAAACAGCAGACCTATTGTCTCCCTAAGCATCTCCTGTCAGATGGTCCACAGGCAATGAAGCTGAACATCTGCGGGACAAACGCCAAGCGTCTCCTTCTTCTGCCCCCACTTTGTGTGTGTTTTCACTTGCCTACATTCCTTACCCAAGTGGAAGGCATCGAAGCCAACATCCGCACGTCCTTATCCACTCATTCGTCTTCTCCTTCACTCCCATTTAGCAGCAGTCACCACATCCTGACAGTCTCTACCTTGACATCCTTTGTATTTCCCACTCCTCCTCCACTCCCAATCACATAATCTAAGTGGTCTTTTAATTTACTCAAATTATTCTACTTCTTAAAATGCTTTGGAGACTTCTGGTTGCATATAACCACTCTTTTCAAGCTGAGTTACATGGACCCCTGGAGGGTACTTCTCTGGGCTCCAGCTGGGCTGACGCCTCTTGAGAGATGTGATACATTATTCTGGAGTGTCAATTATATTTGGTGCTTAGAACTGTTTTTTTTTTTTTAAATAAAAATTTTATTTATTTATTTTATTTTGAGAGAGAGAGGTGAGAGAGAGAGAGAACGTCTGAGTGCATGCACGAGCAGGGGAGGGGCAGAGAGACAGGGAGAGAGAGAATCCCAAGCAGGCTCTGCACTGTCAACGCAGAGCAGAATGTGTGAATTGATCTCGAGACCTGAGCTGAAATCAAGAGTCAGATGCTTAACCAACTGAACCACTCAAGTGCCCCGGTGCTCAGAACTATTTAGAACAAGTATCAATCCCTTAATGAGTAGAAGCTCAAATCAGAATATTTTATGATATTTAAAATAAATTGTATGCACAGGGCTCTCTTTCAGCTATGCTGTAAGATGATTGGAAGGTATGAGGTCATCCTTAACAGTTTGAAGACCATTCTATCCGATGAAATACAACCTTCCCAGTACATTGTACACGGCCCCCAAGGTCTGGCCTTCTCCATCCTTCCAATCTTATTTCTTGCAGTGTCTTTTCTCAAAGCCCATGCTCTGGTCACATTTCATCCTACCATGTTTTTGTTTGTGTTTGTTCTTACAGTTTTCTCTACTAAGATGGCCCTTACCTCATTCCTTTCTATGTGACAAATGCATATTTATTCCTCTAACTCTAGCTGTACATTTATCTCCTCTCTGAAATCTCTACGTTTTTCTCCCTGAATGGGGTAGAACAGGTCCCTCATGGCTGGTGTCTCCCTTTCCCCTAAACTCTTAATAAATTCGTTTTGGTAAAGCTAACCAAAATGACTTTGGTGTCTCAAACACTGGCAAGGAATTCTTTCCTAACTATGCATGTCTCTGTGGATTGAGGAAAGCAGCTTCCAGCTGAGACACCTCCCCGCTCAAACAGCCCCCCAGTAGTGACTCTTTATGTATAAATGTCACGCTTAACTTAGGTGGCCTTGGCTCTCCCTCTTGGGTGACAGCACTGGGGCTACTACATTCAGGGTAAAACCTCAAGATGGTAATTTTCTAGCTGTATTCCCTGGGATCGCCACCAGAGGGACCCTGCCCAGGGCTTCCTGGGGGAAACCTGTTCCTGCCATCACCTTTGATGGCACACTCAGACCTGCCACTGGGGGTCCTCTCCCTCCTACCCCTGTCTCACTTGTCTTGGCTGTTCTTTGCTCCTTGGATATGAGAAAACTTCTTAACAAGACTTCTTTGATCTTCCTGGAGAAGATTGCGTGCCCCAAGAGTTGGAAATTTGCTAGGTTCTATTCCTAGAACCCAGCACTGCCCTCGCCTACAGTGGGTGCTTCCTACATGCTAGTTGGTTGGATGGATGAAGAGATCACTGCAGTGCAGATTTTTAAGGTCAGCCCCAGAGAACCCATGTCTCTTCAAGTTTCTTCTCAGGAAAGGAGGGAGCCTCTTGAAGCCACGGGGCCTTCCCTTCTTGCTGTAGCCCCGCATTCGGGGAAGGGACAGTGCAAATATCCATGAAGAGCACCAGGCCGAGAAGTCAGCTCTTGCTTCTCCTTGGCCTGTGTGATGTGGGAATGCATACAATTCCTTCTCCCAAAGGGACCTACACCTACCTAAAATCCAACGGGACGTCTGCCCTTTCTTTCTAGTCATTCAGCGTACTCTTTTGAGAAAGACTCATTCACTAGATTGCCTTGATCAACCCACACCGTGACTACCCCACTCTCTGAAACTCTAGAATTTTCTCTGTCATGTATGTGGTTTCCAGGATCAATGTTTTATTTTTTTTCCAGGACCAGCAACCCTTTTACGATATCAGCATTATAAGTCTTAGGAAAGTTCTTGAGTGACTCCCAGAGTATAGTTTATACAGACAATCAGAGGTAATTAACTCTGAAGCCCGAAATGAGACAACTCATAAAGCATCAATAAAGAAGAACGAATTCTTCTTGGGCGAGAGAGGAGTAGAGGGCGTGTCTTCATTAAAGGGATGGTATTTGAACACAAAGGTAGTTAGATAGCAGGAGAAAGCAGGAAAGAAGATGAAGAATTCACTGTAAATAGAAGGAAGAAGAGTACACAAAGCCACAAAAGTATCCCTAGCCTTCCTTCAATCCCAAATTACACAGAGTGTGTTGATTTATATGCATTCATTCTTTTTCTCTTTCCAGGGGTAATTTGATACCTTCATTCAAAACTATTTAAAGGCCTTTTATTTATTAGAATGAAAAAGTCTATAAGAAAAAGATAACAACAGTAAGACCAGTGTTATTTTGGACAATTCAGAACAATTTAAATCACCATCTGGAAAGCCCATCAGCAGTCAGATCTTCCTGTGGCTCCCTTCTCTTTCCTTCTCTGCCAACGCAGCTTCCGCTATCATTCAGACCCGTGTGTGCACACGCTGAGGGTGGTGGCGATGGTCAGCTCGTTAGCGGGCTGGACAGTGGCTCGAGATTGGCAATGGCTCCTAATGGAGACATCGCCTCTGGCTTGGAATTCCCCTGCACGGAGGTCCTTGCGGGGTGACCTCATGCACATTCTGTGTTGTGATGGGTTTTGAGTGTGTGAGTGCGAACTTTCTTCAGGTACAGGAAGCAAAGGAAGGAAAGTGAATTTGAGAAAACAATGACAATCTTGAAAAAGGGGTCAGATTTTAAACAAAAGTCTGCCAGCTTATTCCATATTTCTACTTATTTGGAAAGAAAGCTGTCAAGCTGTCTGGACTGGCCCCCTCAGATGGAACAGTGGCTTTTTCTCGTGCCTTTCATGCAGAGCTGTGTGGTGAAGTATGGTGAAATGAGCCCCTTGGAGCTCACAAGCCAACACACCACAGGGAAGCCAGAGAAAACTCTTTGCTTTTAAAGGGTTTGTGTGATTAGAATAGTTCTACTCAAATCATCTCAGTCGTATTAGCTATATCATTTAATTCTCACTGGAAGGCTTTGTTTCGCATATGAGAAAATGCTCAGAAAGGTGTTCTTTGCCTAAACTCTCAGTGCTAGTAAGGGGGGTAGAACCTTACCTCAGTTCCTTTGAGGCCAAATACCACGGTAGAGAGAGGACGAAGAAGAAAGACAACAGGGCAGCGGAAAGGACCAGTGAGTGTTGGCTTGGGGTCAAAGCCCGAGGTTGTCCCTATTGCGGTACTGACATGGTTGACAAGCATGAGTTGATCTCCGCATAAGGAACTTGGGAAGATAAAGAGAGTAATAGTAGTCATATGGTAAAAGTGTTAGGGTTTGTAGAGGTAATGAATCAATAGAAGAACAAAATAGTCAGGTTGGGAGATGTGAAATAGCTTCCCCTACATCCCAACTCAACAAATTTGTTTTTGATTCAGCCTTCCACTTTTTAGTCCAACTACTACATCATGTCAGAATGTTCCTGTCTTGAGATGGTAATCTAATAATCTTCAAAACCCTGAGGGAGACCGAGTATCATTTATTCCCCTCACCTTCTGCCCTTACAAAGTACAGTCTTTTGGAAAGCTGTCTTTGGCTCCAAAGACACTTTGGAGCACTGAGGCATCCTTGGCGTGGTTTAGAAAGGATGCCTGCTCTACTCCATCCCGCTCAGTCCCAGCTCCAGGCAGCCACCTCTTGGCCTCAAGTTTTTAATCTTGGTGGGGTAAGCTGGACCCTTAACCTCCTTGACAAATCGTGACGGGCATGTGAACAGAAAGGCGGTCCCCTGTAGGCTGAAAATAATGTTCTTGGCTGCTGTTTCTTTCCTTTTCTATTTTAGTCCTAAGGGACATGGATTTTTTTTTTTTTTTTTTTTTTACTTCTATGAGATTTAGGAGTTTTGAGGTTTTATTGGGAAAAGAAGAATTCTGTGTGGTTTTAGAAGGCGAGTCACTTTGAGTTATTCAAACTCTCATTTATCCAAATACAAAGGCTGAAGGGCCACTTAGCAAACTGGGCCCCTTGTGATAAAGCTTTTGGCAAAGATTTTATAGCTGTTCTCTGCACTGGCCATATTTTTACCTAGCGAGTCCAATAGCCATCTTTCCCAGCCAGCCTTGCCTTGCTAGTTTATCTTCATAGGTGTGCATTTCGTGCCTGAGTGTGCGGGCACGTGTGCACATGAGCGCGTCTGTGTGCGTGGGGTCACATAGAGGGAGGAAAGGCTCCGGCTGTTTACTAAGTCTGTAGCAAATGAGGTTCAGGGATAATTAAGAGAAATCTCCCTTGGCAGAAAAGTGCCTTTTTGGGTCTGCTTCTCATTTGGGGCAATTGGAAAAGGCAATCACTCAAGTTTTATTGATGCCAAAGGGTTTTTCACAGTCATCAATATGGGCTACAGAAATGAAGTTGTTGACATCTTATTTCTGGGGATTTTTCTTTCAGATAATTGTGAGCCCTCAAGCATCATATATTCTGAAATAAGGCAGCTCTGCTCCATAACTGAGCACTTTCGGTACACTGCGTGCAATTGCTCTTACAAACATTCTGCCAGATCCCAGGTCTGTCACATCTGTATCTATCAAGCCCGTACAAATTTCTCCTTCAGCTTAAACACTGATCTCTCTGATCTTGATTTTACTCAAAGGAGCTTGAGATAAAGTTGAAACTGTACACGAATGCTTTTTGCCAGTATTAACATTATGCACATTTTTTGGGATATGAATGCCTACGTTGTTGGAAGTAGACCCTGGCCTGGTTCCTCAAGCCCTGTTTCATTTGGGCCTTCTGGACTATTCTGTTTTCCCTCTTGGAGTGAGCAAGGCTCTGAGTGCCTGCAGGTCCCTAAGATTCTCTGAGCGCCCTCAGATGCTCTGAGGTTCCCAAGAAGTGCTCGTCTGCCCCAGTGGGGCTGGAAAAGTCACCCTTCTTCCCTGTTTGCAGAGTGAAAGCAGCTGGCTTCTGGGTGCCAGCCTTCTGGCTTTGGTGTGAGAAGGTCAGGCTCTGTGCCAAGTACAGCCAAGAAGAGATTGTGAGGTCGGCTCACCCAGTCGAGAGCTGCTGTCTGTGAACACGGAGCGGGCGTGGGCTCAGCACACGGTGGGCCTTGGATAAAGACCTTGGATCAGGGCCTTGGATCCTGCCCCTCCGTGTGGGGGAAGCAAGGCTGACCTCATGAAGGGGGTGCTGTTTCCCCTAGGCCACCCTCCCTGGGTGTCAGACTCAGGACCAGGTGCACAGGAAGCTGAGTCATGAGCGGCTGCCATGGCTGCTCTCTGCCCAGAGGCACATAGGGAAGCTCATTAGAACTGACAAGTCTGTACCATAAAAGTACAGGTATTTGCTACCCCAGGAAGGAAATGGAGTGACCAATACAATAATATTAGCCACTGAGCAAGTCTATTAAAGTCACACTTTTAGCTATTTCTTGTTTAAAATGAAAGCGCGTGATGGAATAATGGGGGAAGTCTGAAGGAATCGTCAGGCATGGTGATGATCTCACCTGCTTTCTATTGTTGCTAGAACCGAATGCCAATTTCAGAAACAGGCCTCCCCTTGTCAAATGGGCCTCCTCGGCCATTGTATTTATAAGTGGATGCTGAAATCCGTGTGCATATTAGGTGCACATCGACATCTCCTTTTTACGGATAGGGAGCTGAAGGTCAAGCAAGACTCCCAAGGCCACAAAAATTTTTAAACGAAATCTTCTCAAACCACCTCCTCTGTCACTCACCTAAATATGTGTTTCTTGGTCCAGATGTGTGTAATATTACAATCAGTTGCGTTGGTGGTAAAGTCAGAAATCTTGAAGCATCTTTGTGGCCGGGATCCCAGAGCCCCAGTCAGCACAGGGACAGCCAGCGTGGCGGCTGGGCTGGGAGCTGGGGGAGTCTGGGTGGTCCGGCACATCCCTGCTGAATGTTTAAATGCTGACTTCACATGAGGGGCTGCCCTGACCCGTTGGGGTAGAGAAACTTCTCCCATGAACTGCTGATCAGAAAGGACATTTTAAAAGAAACCATTTGTGAACGGCTAATATGACACACTCTTGCTCTGCTTGCCCGTAGGTCTGGATTCACGAAGTGCAAAATGACCCTAAAAGATCTTTAATATTCCTGCGAGATCTCAAACTATGCCCGAGATGGTGGCTGTTTGCTTTGTCCCTATCTTTCTGACATCACTTACGGTTAGGTATTCCTTCCGTGACCATATCCACTGAAGTCCCACCCCATGCGTACAATCTAGAGGCATAAATTGATATGTCGACTGCTGAAAGTCAATGAAGATTTTTATTTTTATATCATGTTGCCACAAATGACAGGGCTGCGGGTGTGAGTCTGCCCCAAAGCAGCTGTCTTTAGGTTTTCTGGGCAGTGGCCTGTTGAAACAGCCCTGCCCAGCAGGCTGGCTCCATATGGCACCATCTTGACCCAGTTAAATCCTCTTTCTTTTGGATTTTGAAAATGAGACACACAGAGGGATGCGGACATCGCAATAGTGCATGCCAGATGACTCACAGACAGTATATGAGCAGCAGCCTTCAGACAGCAAAGCCAGTGGGAGCAGAGGGGCATTTGACAGGCAGCAACCAAGGAAGATACAGAAACAGAGAGAAGCCAAATTGCCCCGTAAGGGACCCAGGGGCAGGCCACAATGGCCGTGTGCCGCAGAGGGGTGAATGACGCCTCGCTGAACTGAGGCTGCAATTCGGGCATTTTTGGTTGATGGATACAGACTTTTTCTCCTCTCCTCTCCACTTCCCCATTTAGGAGTAGCTGACATTGGCTAGGTAACCTGACACCCTCTCCACTCCTTATGGCTTGGGAGATCCAGACCCACCCGGTGAGATTTCCTTAAGTGAGCCGTAGGTTGAAAATGAAATCGTGAGCTTGCGTAGGATTAGACAAAATCAACAGCATTTGATGATCTATCAGATGTGGGGGAAGAACGAATAGAAAAGGTAAACCCTGGTGTCCAGCCTCTGTGTGGCCATGGCCCCTGAGGACCAGGTGGAGATTGCAGGTGGAGAGGCGGAGGTCTGAGTGTCTACTTCTACCTCAGGGTGAAAACAACATGACCCTGTAGTCCCTTTGAAAACTTCTGTTCCTCTCCTTACCCCTTATTTTCTGCCCTTTTCCTCCCTTTCTGTGTGGAGACACATGCATGCAACGTTTCCTCGGTTTCCCGGGGTTTTTTCACTTCAAGCCTCTTGGTTCATCCCTCTAAGGAAATGTGTTATCACATTTCTGGCTCAGGGGACGATGTATGCAATACAATTAGTTGGCGACTCCTTTGAGTGGAAGAAGTTCTGCCAGAAACATTCTGAGTTCAGGGTGAGTGCCTGAG
This sequence comes from Prionailurus viverrinus, assembly GCF_022837055.1. NCBI lineage: Eukaryota > Metazoa > Chordata > Mammalia > Carnivora > Felidae > Prionailurus > Prionailurus viverrinus. The sequence continues at coordinate 49,594,150 of NC_062571.1, read as the reverse complement.
TCGTTTCTGAGCTCCGATCCACAAGCTCAAGGGCAGGACATCACAGAAATTAGTAACTGGCATCTTTTCCGAAGTCAATCTCCCTCTGAAGGTCAGTAGTGAAAAAGCCTGCCTGGGCAACAGGGTTTCATAAAACAATATGAATAACTACCCCACATGGTATTACTATGTGTCAGGCTCTTTGTTCTAAGCACTCAAATATGTTAATCCAATTGTTTGCACAACAGCCATGTGAAGAAGTACTTTTCCTGTTTCCTGGGTGGGGAAACTGAGGCACAAAGAGATTAAATAACTTGCACAAAAACACAGGATTAAGTAAGTGATGTGCCAGGCACTGTGGCTCCAGGTCTGCGTCCTTATGTCTGTGTTACGCCACTTGGTCACGGGGAGCCCGTCTGTATCTTTCTTCATTGTTCAGCCGATGACCGCTAGGTGTGGCTACCTCTCAAGTTCTCCCCATTCAATAGTCAACTTGATTTGCTTTTCTGGAAGATCAACCATGAAACGAACATCTAGAATCGCTTTCAAATTTTTAGTGGGGGGCGGGGGGAAGTGCCTTCTTATAGACTTAGCCAATAAGAGGAATCTGTCCAGAGAAGCAGCTTGCCTGGGCTTGGAGTGTCATGACGTTGTCCTATCCTCCCTGCTTGGTCTGCTGCCCCTTCCTGTGACCACAGGGAGCACGTGCTTCGGGACTCTGCTGATGGTAAGGTGAGGGTGCCAAGGATAAGCTAAAGATCCTTGAAGACCTAAATCTGCCTTCAAAGCCACACTCAGCTCAGGTCTAGGAAACCTTTACTTTTAAATGCATTGTATTAAAGCCTAGTTGCACATCATGAATTGAGGTAAAGGGAATCATTCTGCACAGAGTCAGGTCTGCTGTCTGGCCAAGTGAGGAAATGGCAGAACTTGACCTCATCATCACCTGGAAAGGTGGTCACCTGCAGGGCTACCATACCCCTGCCAGGAGCGTGGGTTTGCCAGCTGACACTGGGCTCCTGCAGGTGCACGAGTCATCTGCACGGGAGTGCTTAGAATGCAGGTCCAGGGAGGAGGTTTGGAATCACACCTTAGACTTCATTGAGCCTTTGCACTTGGACAAGATTCAAGCTGAACCCAACCTCAGCCTGCGGCACTGCGTCTTTAAGAAGCGGATAATGGGAAGGCACTTAGCCTTGTGCCTCACAAAATGACAGGGAATAATTGCTTTAGCTGTCCATGAGAGGGTTGTTCCTAAGTGACGACTGTGCCTTGGGCACATTGGCACAGAAGAGTGAAGGCAGACCAGGTGTGTGACATCTTTATGGCCCTTCTTTCATTCTGCTTCTCAGAGACACCCTTCTGCCGAGTGTGGATTGAGGTCAAATATGTCTTAAAACTCTCAGGTCCCAAGCAGGAACCTGCTACCTTTGCCGACATAACGTGAAGTATCCCTGCTCACTGCAGGCTGCTGTCGGCGCAGGTGGCTCTCTGAAGCCCTCAGATCAGCTCCAGCTCCTTCCCGAAGCTTTTTGCACTTCAGGGAAGTTGAGCTCTTGTCTCATCTTATTGCCCGAGTGCCCAGAATTTGGTGCCTGGAATCGTTTCTGATCCATTAGCCTTGCGTTTAGGCACTTGATATTTTGTTTTCAAAACAGAGCACCCCTACCGCTCAACGATGCTTTTAAACCGACCAACCAGCTACCCAACCAACCAACCAACCAACAGACCTTTCATTATTATCTTTTCAAAGATTATTTTTTCCTTTTGGGACATCTTTATTCTTCTAAACTGTACCAATCAAGTTTAAAGCTCCTAGCCCAGATTGTACTCCTCCCTCCTAATACATACTTACTAAGAAGGAAGTACATGATGGTTCAGATGGTACAAAGGGTTCCCAGTAGAGCTGGAACCCTGTCCTGGGTCTTTTGCTTCTAAATTACCCCAGCTATGTTGCTCTATCTGTGGACAAAAAGATCCCCAAGGGGCTTCTCCCCACCTCCAGAGGTCGACTCACTCACTGTGGGGAGTGATGATAGAATGGAGGGCACGGGTCTATCTTGTCCTCAGATGCTGCGTTTGGCATCCCGACTTCCCCAGGGTCTGGATACCCCCAGGTGAATTCTTCCCACACAGCCCCTGACTCCCCACCAGGCACTTGACTCTCCTGATCTCAACCCGGGTCAGTGTCAGGCTGGCTCCCTACTCAGAAGGAGGTCTTCCCTCTGGGTCTCCAAGTCCAATTGCTCTGTAGATCCAGGCTGTGCTGTGTCCTGGGACCTTTACACTCTGCCCACCTTTGAGGTGACCAGTCACCAGGTGGGGTTTCCTGGCAGACCCAGAAAATGAAAATGTAGAATAAGAACCATTTTTGTAGGTTTCACGCATGCTCTTCTTCTCCCTCCTTCGGCACATGGTCTCACCAAGATTCACCTTTACCTTTGGGTCTCCGTGTGGCTGTCGAGAGGGCTCCACATACCTGAACAACGCAGCCTTAAGTGAAGACAGTTGCCCCTTGCCTAGCTGCAAAGCTGAGGTAGCCATGCCATTTAGACAAGACTTTTCTGGAGTCGGGGATAAGGTGGGGAAGACAAATATGAAGCGTAGCAGGGATCTGGGTAGTCTGGCTCCCCCATCCTAGATGCTCGGGGACCTTTGCATTTGGGCTTCTGTTTCCCTCTAGATAGTGGGCTCTGTCTCTGTGCTTCCCAGCCCGAAGCCCACTCATAGTCATTGACCTTCCCAAGTCCAGAAAGGAGAGTGAGCTTGGTGAGATGCAGAGGTCCCTTATCTGTCTGCCTTAGTAGCGAGAGGAAGTTCCTATTTCCTTTCTGATAAATTCTTTCTCCCAATGACTGACGTCAGGAATGCCTGGCCACCCCCACCCCCTTCAGGCCTCCCCCTAATAACCATATTAAAACTTAATACAATAGACTCAACCGTTATTGCCTTAACACTGGCATCCACAGGCCCAGGGCCATATCACACAGGATAGAAGAGGGGTGGCCTGGTGGGACCATATCTGCATGGCCAAACCAGCAAGTCTCACACTTTATCAGCTAGAGAGCACAAAGGCAGCCACATTACATTTGTGTCCCATAAACACTGGATTCCTTTACAATGGCACACTCCACCCCCCCTCCCTCCGCAACAAGGAGGGAGTTCTAGTGTTGCCCTGGGACTCCTCTGCATAGACGTTCCCAGGAACTCCAAACGGGAGCATACCCTTGACTCTGGTGTCAGGCCAGTCTGTCCTCACAATCTGTCTGGTGTAGGTGTTGGGGACACACTCACACCTACCTATAGAATGAAGTTATCCTAACCCTCTAGCTGCTTTTATGATACAAATTATGCACAACTCCGCTGTTTTCAGTAAAAATACGGTAAGGACACTGTGCCTTCTCCCAAACACCCTTGGGCTATGTCTCTGGTGGTTCAGGCTCACAGACCTTAGTGTCATCTGATGCTTGGGTGCTGGGTCACTTTGGATCCATCAGTGAGGGGTACGCCAAAGGCAATATGCCCGAACTCTGAAAGATGTTTGTTCTTTTTTTTTTTCTTTTTTAAACCAAAAGACACGTATTTTCCCCCTGGGCTCACACATACTGCCATTGTATTGTGTCAAGATGGGATCCAATGTAAGCTGGGCATTATGACACTGCCCTCAAATGTCCGTGCCTCCGTCCTCGTTTGTAATGTAATTCCCTTATCTTTTCTTGACCTTAGTTGGGCGTCTTCATCCACCAGCCACGTTTTTATATCTCTGATCCTCAGTGAAATGGGAAAGAGCTCATTTTTCCAGATCTTTCTCTTCTAGGAACCCCCTCTGGCCCTTCCTAAATCCATGGAAGTGCACACATCCTGAGGAAAGGATCATAATCTAATTCCGCTGGCAAATCCACATAAGCCTTGACCTCCAAGTATGGCCGGAACGCTCTGTTCTGAATGGGAGACTCTTGCCCAGGCCAGTGCCTCAGTTTCCCCAATGACCGAGATAAAGGAATAGCATCCTATTTTAGGTTTGATTTGCACAGTGAGCATGGCCGGAGGCTGGTTTCTCCTCTCCCGTTTTGAGAGGAGAGCTGTCTGGGAGCATGGCAGTCAGGCATCTCACCAAAGGAAGAGGCAAGAGCTAAAAATGTGGTAGCTTTATATATATATATATATATATATATATATATATATATATATATATGTATATATATATATATTTATTTATTTTTGGGACAGAGAGAGACAGAGCATGAACGGGGGAGGGGCAGAGAGAGGGGGAGACACAGAATCGGAAACAGGCTCCAGGCTCTGAGCCATCAGCCCAGAGCCCGACGCGGGGCTCGAACTCACGGACCGCGAGATCGTGACCTGGCTGAAGTCGGACGCTTAACCGTCTGTGCCACCCAGGCGCCCCGGTGGTAGCTTTTTAATACATGAAGAAACCACTGGAGATGAGTGGTGAACTCTCCTGGCGCATCCCCAGGTAGGCAGGTCCCGAAGGCAGTCGGTTGCTATCGTCTGCTTGCTTGTGAAGTCTCCCATGGTCCGATTGTCTTTCCCTCCTTTTTTGGGGCAGGTCTAATCAAACCCTGCAATTGTCTTTGAGGCAGAGCCAAAGCGGGATAAACTAATGGGGAGCGAGTGCCTTTGTGGAAGAAAATCCCTAAGAAGGTGGGTGCTCTCAGAATGGCAGCGTGGCCCCTTTGTGCCTCCTCAGAGGCATGTCCTGGACCGGGGTGGGGGCTTCACCTTCACTGCCTTCTGTCCGGGGATGACTTCAGGTGATTGTTTGGATCCTAGTGCTTGGAGAGTCTCAGATGTCATTGGTAGCTCCAGTGGTGAAGGTATTTTCTTAAGCTGGGAGGATATGTCCAGTCTGCTTTTCTCTCAAGGTGCAGCAGCACATTATTATTATTGTTATTGTTGTTGTTATTTTAAAATGTTTATTTGGGGGCGCCTGGGTGGCGCAGTCGGTTAAGCGTCCGACTTCAGCCAGGTCACGATCTCGCGGTCCGTGAGTTCGAGCCCCGCGTCAGGCTCTGGGCTGATGGCTCAGAGCCTGGAGCCTGTTTCCGATTCTGTGTCTCCCTCTCTCTCTGCCCCTCCCCCGTTCATGCTCTGTCTCTCTCTGTTCCAAAAATAAATAAACGTTGAAAAAAAAATTAAAAAAAAATGTTTATTTGTTTTTGAGAGAGAGAGTGGGGGAGGGGCAGAGAGCGAGGGGAACAGAGGATCCAAAGCAGACTCTGCGCTGACAGTCAATGTGGGGCTCGAACCCACGAACCGTGAGATCACGACCTGAGCCAAAGTCAGATGCTCAACTGACTGAGCCACCCAGGCATCCCACAGGTATTCTTGTTTTTAGCCTCTGTTCTCCACAGCTTGTCTGTATCTATTTTAATTTGTTCTCGTGTTTAACTTCAGTCCTTTCAAACCTCCCCCGGGGAAATTGTATATTCTGACTGTGAGTTGCTAATAAAAAGGATTGGAAATGACGAGAAATCACAACAGAGATCTCGATAGAAGCATTTCTGAGTCGTCAAATCTTGGAGCATTAGGGGAAATACAAATGAGATTTCTTCTCAGACTTTCAACTAGCCAGGGGGTATATTTGAAGACTTCAAAATCTTTTAAAAAATAAATTATGACCCCCCCTCCTTCCCCCATTCAGCAAGGTTGAGGACATCATGGGCTGAGCAATTTCCAGGGTAGTCACAGGCCCTCGCGGGGGACTTACGGACAGTGGGTTTTCAAAACGTGTCTTTGAAGTAATTTTTCACGGACGTCTCAGTTCCAGCGGGGAGACTGCACGT